>NC_053025.1:159459224-159804664 GCF_003073215.2 Triticum urartu
TAAACAACGTTGATCAGTTGCTTGCTCGAGACAAGTACAAGGTGGTCGCCATCGACCTCCTGTACACGACCGGTCATTCCAACATAGTTCAGAAGGTTGCCGTTGCCTAGTTGTGCGTGCGCCATCATGTCCTCATCTACCACTACTGCATGGCCACAGAGCCTTGCGACCGTTTCAATAGGTTTTTCAACGGCATTGACTAAAATTTCGCCATGGTGGAAACCACCGATGATGTAAACGTGCCCAGTGTTACGTGCTTGTCCTGCAAGAACCTTGTCGAAATCCGTGACCACTACATGGTTAGGGGCAGAACGAAGAAGGACTGCCTGGTCGAACATGCCTCTGCCATGTAACGCCCATGATGTGGCTATATCTCCCACATGTTGAGGGACGACTTAGAGGCATAACCGCAAGGTGGTTTTGTCGCAAGAGGGGTAATCTTCACACAATCCCATGTATTGAATAAGAAAGGGATAAGGAGTTGGCTTACAATCGCCACTTCACACAAATAACAAGTTTAAACATACATCATCCAGAATACAATCAAGGTCCGACGACAGAACCAAAATAAAAGAAGACAACCCCAAATGCTAGATCCCCGATCGTCCCAACTGGGCTCCACTACTGATAATAAGGAAATGAAACATAGTAACGACCAAGGTTCTCGTCGAACTCCCACTTGGGTTCGGTAACATCACCTGCACTGGTATCATCAGCACCTACAACTGTTTGGAAGTATCCGTGGGTCACGAGGACTCAGAAATCTCACACCCACGAGATCAAGACTATTTAAGCTTATGGGAAGTATAGGGTAATGAGGTGGAGCTGCAGCAAGCGATAAGCAAATATGGTGGCTAACATCGCAAGTAAGAGTAAGATGAGAAGCTACGCAACGATCGTGCAGCTACAAAGGATCAAGAAGTAGTCCTGAAACTACTTACGTTCAAACATAACCCAAGACCGCGTTCACTTTCCGGACTCCACCTAAAAGAGACCATCAAGGCTACACACGTGGTTGGTGCATTTTAATTAAGTCAAGTGTCAAGTTCTCTACAACCGGATATTAACAAATTCCCATCTGCCACATAACCGCAGGTATGGCTCTCGAAAGTTTATACCCTGTAGGGTGTCCCAACTTAGCCCATCACAAGCTCTCACGGTCAATGAAGGATATTCCTTCTCCCGGAAACACCCGATCAATCTCGGAATCCTGGTTACAAGACATTTCGACAATGGTAAAACAAGACCAACAAAGTCGCCCAATGTGCCCACAAATCCCGGTAGGAGACACGTATCTCGTTCTTAGGGCACACCAGATGGGACAAGTAATGAGTAAAACCAGCCCTCAAGTTTCCCCGAGGTGGCCCCGTAGGCTGCCCGGTTCGTACCAACACTTAGAGAAGCACTGGCCCGGGGGGTTAAAATAAAGATGACCCTCGGGTTAGCAACTCCCAAGGGAAAAATATAGGTGGTGGTGAGGCAAATGTTAAAACCAAGGTTGGGCCTTGTTGGAGGAGTTATATTCAAAGCGAACTGTCAAATGGGCCCCATAACCCCAACCGCGTAAGGAACGCAAAATCAAGGAACATAACACCGGTATGACGGAAACTAAGGCGGCAAGAGTTGAAAAAAACACCAGGAAAAAGGCTGAGCCTTCCACCCTTTACCAAGTATACAGATGCATTAATTAAAATAAGATATATTGTGATATCCCAACATATCCATGTTCCAACATGGAACAAACTTCAACTTCAACTGCAACTAACAACGCTATAAGAGGGGCTGAGCAAATGTGGTAACTTAGCCAAACAACGGTGTGCTAGGAAGGTGGGTTAGAGGCTTGACATGGCAATATGGGATGCATGATATAACAAGTGGTAGGTAGCGCGACATAGCGATAGAACGAACAACTAGCAAGCAAAGATAGAAGTGATATCAAGGGTATGGTTATCTTGCCTGCAATGTTCTCAGACTTTTCGAAATCTTGATCCTCGTTAGCGTACTCAACGGGTTCCTCGTTCATGTAGTTGTCTCCCGGCTCTACCCAAAGCAAGAACACAAGCAAACAGAACAACAATCGATCACGGTGCAATGTATAAGCAACATGATGCAATACATGGGATGATACGCAAGATATGATATGCAATGCATATGCGTGCTCTGAAAGGGAAAGAATGATCAAGGAATCAACTTGGCAAAACAAGTATGCCGCTGGAAAGATGAGGTGATTTCGGTCGAAATCGATATAAGGATCACCAGAAACGGATGCATGGTTTGCAAATGACAAGCAATACAAGGATGTTGCAAATCTACGATTAACAGCATGATAGCACTTAGAATGCAACAAGAAACTAAGCTACCCCACACCAACATAGCAACAAAGCATATGGAAGTGTCGTACAAGAGATGCTTGACAAAACATGAACACTGAGCTAAGGCTAAATCACACTAGAACAGGTTCAAACAAGCATGGCAAAAGAGCCAAAGATATGAGCTTCACAGACTTGGTGAAAATACTAATATGTCCAAAAGCAACATCGGGAAGCAATGTTTAGAGCAAGAAAACACCATCCTACAAGAATGTATCATGGAAAACAAGGGCATGTCATGCTTCTACTAAATGCACTTAACAAAACACCCTTACTGAACATGAGCCACAGAGGCACAGAAGATATGATGGAACCCATGTAAGCATAGGAAGTTTTATAAACAGATTCAGACTCACTGGAATTTCACGACATGGCAGAAATAGATTCATGATAGCAACTTTGCAAGCTCATGCCACTCACCACAAAGCATGACATGACAACACAATCATACCAACAGTAAGAAGACATGTATATGAAGCTAAAGCTAAACATGGAAAGATCAACTTCATAGGATGCATGTATCACTAGCAAAACACATGGCAATAATGAATCTCATGTAAACAATCTACCAGGAATAAAATATAGCAAAAGTAGAGCATGGTAATGACATTCTAGAGCACTCCATAATTGCAACCAGAGGCATGACTAGATAGAGCACAATCATATGTTCCAAACATCCTTACTTAAGTATCTCAAAATAAGCATGGATCTCATGGTAGCAACAAGTTTACATGGCATCAAAATAACATCAGGAACAGGACTTTTCAAAATCCTAAGTGCCTGAAAACAACAACATCATGGAGCCTAATATGCATGCTTGTGCTAGTCACCAGACAGCTCACAAAAATACAAGACTTGAGCCCCTGTAAAGATGGCATGATGGAGATCATAAAACATGTAGACATCATGCTCATAGGATGCACAAACAAAATGCAACGAAAAAGACAAATCATCAAGTTATGTTAAGAACCATCAGTTAACATTTTATAACACTCTCGCAACTAGGATAATGGCATCAATATGGCTAGTACCACGGATGAAAATGCCACTAATATGAAGAGCTTAACGAGACAAACATTTCAACATATTGTACACGCAAAAGGGAACAATGAGCACATAGATACAACCTCATGAACATGCACACAAAAATGGAAATCTCAGGACTTGGTGAAAAACTTAACTGAGCATTGGATAACTATTCTACGTGCGGGTGAGGAATAACAGCGGATCTCACCATGGGCTTCGGCCCAGGAAGCAGAGCGGGCCGGCAGGGAGGCTGAGGAAGGGCAGGCCAGACTGGGCTGGGCCGGAGATGTCGGCCCACGCCGGGAGGCGGATTGGGCTCCTCCCGATCTGGACGGGGCAGCGACAGCGCCGGTGCACCGGCGAACGGCGACGGTGGAGCTCCAGGGGAAGGGGCCGGCGAGATCTGGGCACGGGGCCCCGTGGTGGTGCCGGGACGACAGTGGAGTGGACGAGGCGAGGCGATGTGACGGGGAGCAGATGGGGCGGCGCGCGATGCAGGGGGCTCCGGCGGAGCTCCAATGGGGCACGCCAGCGACGGGGCTCCCGATGCGGGGCGACGAGCTCTGGTGCAGGTGAGGTGCGCGGCGGCTGAGGAAGCAGGTGATGTGGTGGCGGATCCAGGGCGGCGACGTGGTGGCGGGGAGCTCTGGTGACGTGGCCGGTGAAGTCTGGCGAGCGGGCAAGGTCGGCAGGGCGCACAGGCGGCGGCGGGTGGATCCGGGCTCGGGCGGGCCCCAGATGGGCCTGGGCGGGCCGCATGGTTGAGCGAAGCCGGCGGCGACAGGTGGCGCGCTGCGGTTGGATGAGGAGGCGGCGGTGATGACGTGTCACACTGCAATTGGCCGAAGGGACATGGCCGGCTGACACGTCCGACGACGCGAGCAGGAAGACTGCTCGGGTTTGGACTGCGAATTACGAAGGGGGAGGTGTTTATATAGGTAGAGGGAGCTAGGAGAGTCCAAATGAGGTGCGGTTTTCGCCCAAACGATCGTGATCCAACGATGGAGAGCATGGAGGGGGTTTAGATGTGTTATTGGGCTGTTTTGGAGGAGGTTGGGCTGCAACACAAAAGAGGCTTTTGTGGTTACCCGGTTAACCGTTGGGGCATCAAACGACCTCCAAATGGAGCAAAATTTGATAGGCAGTCTACCGGTGATGTACCAAGGCCATTTGACAAATCTCGGCCCATTCCGAGAACATTTTTCTCCCGCTCAAGAAGAGAGACAAGAGGGGTGTGCCGGGTTCATGTGGAAGTGTTGGATTGCGAAACGGACAATGGGGAAAATGCTCGAATGCATGAGACGAACACTAATCCAAATGTGATGCACATGATGACATGAGATGGAATGGATGACATGAACAAAATGCAAAACAAAATACAAAACCCAACCATAGAGGGAATATCATATCACATAGCCGAAAATGGCAAGAGTCGAAGTTACAAATATGGAAAGTTATATCCGGGGTGTTACAACACTTCACCTCTACAAGAGGATCTCATCCCGAGATCTATGATGGCACTGGAGAGAAGCGGAAGAGGAAGAGAAAAGGTAAAACTAAGTTGCTTCTTCGACAAATGAGTGAAACCAGGAATCTTGAGAGGTTAAACAATTTCGAGAAAAGAAAACAACGGAGATGAACGAAGTTGAAAACACTTCGTTAGGTAAGAGGAACATGGGACACTGCGCAAACCTAGAGGTTAAGTGACAAGATAGATATTGAAACCACTCCGATATAATGAGATAGCCAAGGATCAAGAATGACAACATTTGGACAGCACTCAGGTAGAAAAAGAAGCAAAACTTGATAAAAATGGGAAGAACTTGAAAAAGAGGACACGACACTCCGGTAGGAAAAGAGAAGCACGAAAAGAACATGATCCTCACAATTCAAGATGATGAGTGAGAAGAGCAACATCACAATGCCTCCGGAAGAAAGAATATAAGATAGATCATTGGAATGAAAGAATGGAGAGGAAAATACCAACTTCTGCCACAAATGATCTCGGAAAGCACCCTTCCAAGAAGGTTATAACGGGGTTGTTGGAAAACCAACAACGAAACGAATACTTTTGTAGTGGGCTTATGGAAAAAACATCTCAAAACTTGAGGTGAAATCCTGCCACAAACGGAAACAATTCACTAATAGGGAAAACCTTATACACAGAATCTTAGCAGCAGTGAGGTTTAAAAACAAACGTACTGCTAATTAGCAGTAGAGAGCTTCAGAAGACCACGCTACTAATAGCGCAGTAGTAGTAGCGCTCTAGGTGAAACGAGCGCTAGTACTACAATTGCCACGGTGTTGCCTCCAGGCTAGATATAGTAGTAGCGCCCTTCTCCTGGACACACTACTACTAAAGTACTTAGTAGCAGTGTTTTTCTTTAAAACCCGCTGCTGCTAAGTATCATCCCCTCTTGCAACTAATTAAGTTTAGTCCCATACTGCTAAGCGAAAAGGTGTTTACCACCTTAAATATGTTCCTTCTCAAACTACACTACTAGAGAAAAGCCTAGCAGCAGCGCGTGTTTTAGGACTATCAGTAGCGCTGGGCGATGCGCTACTGATAAGGCGCTACAGCTAACGTATAGCAGTAGCGTGCCTCCGACCACGCTACTGCTAAATCGACTTAGTAGTAGCGATTTCCCGGAGGAGCGCTACTGGTAATTAGTAGTAGTGCTTCTCCCTGCCCGCGCTGCTACTATTATTTCGTATTTTATTTCCTTTTTATTTCATGTTGTATTCGTCCACCTTTACACAAGTTTTCATACAATAGGAATTTAGAAATTGTTTTTACATCATAATGAGTTTTTACATCACGGGGTGAAAGAACCGTGGACTAGTTTCAAGTGGAGGGACATCCACTTGAAACTAATCCGCGGTTCTTTCACCCAATGATATAATAAATATCATCATCATCATATCATTAACAACTTATCCTCATAATACATCATTGTCATATAACACCTCCTCAAGATCATTGTTTTCATCAATGAGACATCACATAGAAAATTGGTCACTAGTCGTAATCACAAGTACTCCTCATCATCAACTCTAACACATTGTATCACATAATAAACATATTGTACCTCATAGGACCTACTACATTCTCTTAGGACCTACTATATTCTCTAAGGTAAAATAGCAAAAAAAAGATAGCCCCTGACTCTCCATTATGGAGAATGGAGATTATCCTGTCTCCAATTCTTGCCTTTCGCTTAATGTTACTTCCAAGAACCTTCTTGTGAATGTCCAAACATTTTTTCCATTCTTGCATGTGTTCACCAGTTTTAGAAATCTGATATGCACAGGTGAGCTCCTTAGATTGACCTGGCTGTATGTTTAGAACTACAAGGCGACCATTCTAATACATCAGATGAGGCACACAATCCATCGGGATTTTCTGTTGAAAAACATAGTAATACTTCGTAGTTAGCAAAGATGTACTAGTTTTAGAAGTATGTAAAAGATGCACGGATGTCGTAATAGTAAAAAAATCTTACCAGGTTATCTCCATAGAAGTTATCGTGGTTCAACACGTGCACTAGTGGCACATATTCACCATAATTTGGAGGAGTTCGATAATAGGTATTGTAATTCTCAAGATAAGTACAATAAGCAATCAGATGACTTTTCTCCTTATAAGTTAATTCGGAGCCATCAGTGTAGTGGGTTTTGTCTACCATCTTCTGCACATTCTTTGAAGATTCAGAATAAGCTGTCAATGGAAATAAGCTGTCAACTATTTTGAAATAAACAATATAAATTACTTAATAACTATGTTTGATAAACTCACATTGCGGTAGAATTGGAAGCGTATCAACAAGGACCCAAATGTCCATATTGTCTTGCTCGATGTCAGGATCACCAAGATCCATGGTGACAATCATACCCTCATAAAAACCATACATTTTGCGATGTGCTTCCCAATTTTGGCAACCAAAATGGGTTACGCTCTGAGAATTGTACAGATTTACTTCAAAATCGATATCATGATGGGTCCTTAGGTGTATTTTCTTTGTTTGAAAATTTTCATGGTCTTCAAAAGCCATCCTCTCCAAGACATAGCATCTTGCATGGCATGGGATAAGCTAGTCGAATTGTAAGAGATGAAAATTAGATGTTGAAATAGTTGAAGTCATGCTTAATTACGAAAAACGCTTGTCGTTGTTGTGTACCGTTTCAACATCGAAGGTCTCCTCGAGCTTAATGCTGAAGCGCCGATCTTCGTCTAGCTCAATGAACATGTCGCACATACCTTGATCGTCGTGGCACCAGCTGCACTCCCCCGGGAGAATTTTGTCATCCGAGTACGACATTTCCTACGTTCATAATTCAAAGATTAAACTTCTACAATTAAATATATGTACTAAAAACCTAAATTAGATCATTATTTTTCAAGAAAATCCAGGCCACTCGATATTTCCTACATATTCTAGCACAAGTCATGCCAGAATTCACGGGAAAATCCGGCATGACCATTGCTAAAAAAGGACATATCGAGCGCCTGAAATTTGCCGGAACGGAAATTAATCAACACTCCGGCAAAACATAGGCCACTCGGAGGTGTAAACTGAACATGAACGGCCACTTGGGCAACCGCATATCCTGTTTGAGCAAATATGACATGTTCAACTAGTTTTATTTATTCAACTAGTTCTTACTAAATATAAACTTACTATAAATAGAAAAAACTAGTTCTTACTAAAAATAAAGTAGTTCAACTAGTTATATTAATTATCTTACTAAAAATACATTAGTTCTATTAATTCAACTAGTTCAACTAGTTTATTAATTTACTTACTAAACTAGTTCAACTACAACTAAAGTAATTCAACTAGTTTATTAATTTACTTACTAAAAATAAACTAGTTTTTACTAAACATAAAGTAGTTCAACTAGTTATATTAATTTTCTTACTAATTCTATTGAACACTAAAACTAATTCGATGAACTCTAAAACTAATTCTACTTAACAACTACTGCCATAATTAGCATCTAATTTGATGAAACCTAACTAATTAGATGAACTCTGAAATTTAACCCTAAGAACCCTAGATAGGCAGAGGTAGGGAAGGAGGAGGAGGAGGGCGTGCTCACCTCTGGTGCCGGCGGAGTTACGGAGAGGGGCATGTGGCGTCGAGGTTGGGGACGGGGTCCGGGCGGCGGGCGCACGACGGAGGGCGGCGATGTAGGGGGGGTGTCGAGGTCGGGGTCGGGGGCGGCGTCGAGGTCGCGGTCACGGGCGGGGGCGGCGTCGAAGGTGTGCGGAGAGCGATGGGTCACGCGCGGCGGCCGACGACGATGCAGGGCGGCGACAGTGGAGGAGTAGGGATTTGGGGGAAGTGGCCGTGGGGGAAGAACGAACCGCACGGTTAAGTTAAAAGTAACAGTAGCGCGTTCCAGGTAGTGCGCTGGTGCTACGGTAGCTATAGCGCGTTTCCTAACAAGCAAAAAAATACTGCTATTCCTTCTCTTTTTTATTTGCTTTCCATTTAATTTTATTTTCATTAGCAGTAGCGCCTTTGTCCGTAAATGCGCTGCTACAAAACAAGTAGCGGTAGCGCGGTTCCACGTAGATCGCTACTACTATGTGTAGCCTATCGGCTAAGCCGTGGGAATTTTAGTAGTAGCGCTTTTGTACTCAGGCGTGCTACTTCTATAACTGTATCTGTAGCACGGTTTTAAATACTGCGTTGCTGCTAATTAGCACCAGCGTGCGTTTTTATCCCGCGCTACTGCTAATATTCTGTGTATAAGGTTTTCCCTAGTAGTGCTATCTCGAGCACTTGGTCTTCATTGAACTGTATGTGTACGATTTGTGGTTGCAATATGAATCTTCACTTGTGCCTATACAGGTATGGTGAAGATTCATGTTGACTATTTAGATTCCACACAAAAATATCAATGATGACCAATGTATATTTTTCATGTTTTTACATGCTTAGCCTTAGTAGTAGCGTTTTTTCAGGACAATGTGCTACTGATATTGGGCATAGCAGTAGCGCGCTCCCTGTAACTGCGTTACTACTACACCAAAACAAAACACGCGGCCCGGCCCCCTGCACACTCATCTCTCAATCGTCCCCCACCGCCTGACGCCGGCAGCTGTGGTTAGGGTTTCTTCTCCGCCACCGCGCGCCACCGATACCGCCGCCGCAAGTAATGCTCCTCCCCTCTCTCCGCCCTCTGCTAGCTTCTCCTCCACCCTCTCGCCGCCCACTCTATCGCCGCCCGCGAGCTCTGGCCGGGCGCCGTTGGCCGACCGCCCTCGGTCCCCTCACCGGCCGCTGTCGTCGCCCCCTCTCATAGAAAGTCACCGGCCTTCCCCTCGTCAGCTCCCCCGACAGAGGTCACCATGCCATCCCCCCTCCTTGTCAGCGCCACCGAGGGATGCCCTACCTAGATGCAGCGAGGGCTTACGAATTTCATATGGATAACTAGATGCTTTTGTTTTTCTGTAATAAGTTATTTTTTGCAAAATATAGGTGCCAATTTAGTTGAAATGCTTTGGTAGCTGGTACAAGTATTTAGTTTGCAAGTGCTAAGTTAATCCCAATTAAATTTGCCACTTGTTTTTTTAATTAGTTATGTTAGGCAATAGGGGCCAAATTAGATGAAATGTGTCTTGGTAGGTGGTACCTTGATTCGGTAGATAACTTATTGCAGATCTTAGGATTATACCTTTGGTAGGGACCAACTAGTTTTTTCGGCAATAGGTGCCCCTGAAATGCGGTGATACCTTGTCATCTTATATGTTACTAGATGGTAGGATTATAATTGTCCATCAAATTGCTTCTCGCAGAAGAATCTCTTCATCTAGAGATATTCTAGAAGGTGTTAGTAAGCTAATTGAGAACTTGTTGTCTATGAGTCTTGTTGGCTGATTTGGCATTTGCCTACTAGCTGTTGGTTCTATTATAGAAGGTGTTAGTAACTTAATTGAGAGCTTGTTGTTTAATTTTTGGGATCGGGTTCCACTATGAAAATATAACTGACGAAGAACCAAAATTATCACATGCTACTGTTTTTCTTTCCTGTGAAGTGGATCGTTAATCCTTTGCTCATATTGATTTAGGAAAATGGCACCACCACCACCACCATGTGAACTGTGCAAGTCAAGGTGCGCCAGCAGCCTTGCAACTGGTAAGTTCTTCGGCATCTACTTCCAGCCGAGTTTTCATCATGTGGCAGTAAGAAATTATATGAAATGTAACAACTATTTTATTTTTAGTATTGGCATTACTACATTGTGTCATTTTGCTTCTTTTACACAGATCGTCACATGCAATGTGAGGTTGAAATTCAACAAGCTGACACGAGACACTGTGACATTTGAGGCTCCTGGGGGCTGTCGGTGTCAAAACCGGCGGATCTTGGGTAGGGGGTCCCGAACTATGCGTCTAGGCCGGATGGTAATAGGAGGCAGGGGACACGATGTTTTACCCAGGTTCGGGCCCTCTTAATGGAGGTAAAACCCTACGTCCTGCCTGATTGATACTGATGGTATGGGTAGTACAAGAGTAGATCTACCACGAGATCAGACAGGCTAAACCCTAGAAGCTGGCCTATGGTATGATTGTATGTTATTCTACGGACTAAAACCCTTCGGTTTATATAGACACCGGAGAGGGTTAGGGTTACACAAGGTCGGTTACAAAAGCAGGAGATATTCATATCCGTATTGCCTAGCTTGCCTTCCACGCCAAGTAGAGTCGCATCCGGACACGAGACGAAGTCTTCAATCTTGTATCTTCATAGTCCAACAGTCCGGCCAAAGGATATAGTCCGGCGGTTCGGAGACCCCCTAATCCAGGACTCCCTCAGTAGCCCCTGAACCAGGCTTCAATGACGATGAGTCCGGCGCGCAGTATTTTCTTCGGCATTGCAAGGCGGGTTCCTCTCCAAATTCGGTGTACCTGTCGAAATAGTATCCGATTTCTTGTGAATGTTGCACTCCTTGGCTTCCACGCCCAATAATGGCCACTTTCCACGTGTCGAGCGAATGTGAAGAGCCAGGGTGTTTTTAAATTTAACCCCCTAGCTGTGTGAATGAGCCGCCTATTAAAAAGGCGAGGATTCAGATCCAAATCACACCATCCTCCCTTGGCGAGCCTTCATCGGAGCGCGTCCGACAAAGATCCATTGCATCATGGCCGGTTGACGCAGCTCCTCCTCTCGCTCCCCTAGCTCCAAGCCTGGAGATTGGGAGAGATGTTCCGTCCCGCATAGCAAATTAGTGATGCTTCAAACCAAGGGATTTCTTCCCCAAGCATACATGGTCCCGGTTCGAGCCGGGCTCGCCACCTATAATGGCGGAGAGCAAGCGGAGAGCCTTCCCAATCCCTCCAAGGGAGAGCGGGTATCCCTTGTCCCTTATTTGGTAAGAGGGCTTGGATTCCTGAAAGCACAAGTGCTCCCTGGGTGGTTTTGGTAATTAATGTCAACATATCTCTTGTTGGACGTCACGACGTTGTAAAACGACGGCCAGTGAATTGTAATACGACTCACTATAGGGCGAATTCGAGCTCGGTACCCGGGGATCCTCTAGAGTCGACCTGCAGGCATGCAAGCTTCAAGATCAAGACTCTACATTTTCTATTTTAGTGATCCAAGATCACATTGAGTCTATAGGAAAAGCCAATACTATCAAGAGGGGATGAGGTGTTGCTTAATGGCTTGCTTGCTCAAAGTGCTTAGTGATATGCTCCAAAACCCTCAACTACGTTCCCACATCCACATATGACCTAAACCAACAGTCAAACTCGGCCCCACCGATTCTATCTATCTGGCGCCACCGAGTTTCAGATGTCATAGCCACTGCCACAAACCCTAGCAAATCGGTTTCACCGATAGGGATATCGGTCTCACCGAGATGGGATTGTAATCTCTCTGTTTCCCTTCGTAACGTTTCGGTCTTACCGAGATGAGCAATCGGTCCCACCGAGATTGCAATGTAAACTCTCTGTTTCCCTTTTGTAACATTTCGGTCTCACTGAGATGAGTGAATCGGTCCCATTGAGTTTACCTGACCAACTCTCTGGTTAGCTTATTACCAAAATCGGTCCCACCGAGTTTGTGTAATCGGTCACACCGAGATTACGTTATGCCCTAACCCTAACCATATCGGTCCTACCGAGTTGCATCTCAGTCCCACCGAAAATCCTAACGGTCACTAGGTTTGCTGAATCGGTCCGACCGAGTTTAACCATTCGGTCCCACCAAGTTTGGCAAATTGTGTGTAACGGTTAGATTTTGCATGGAGGCTATATATACCCCTCCACCCACTCTTCATTCATGGAGAGAGCCATCAGAACATACCTACACTTCCAATACACATTTTCTGAGAGAGAACTACCTACAATTGTGTTGAGGTCAAGATATTCCATTCCAACCATATGAATCTTGATCTCTAGCCTTCCCCAAGTTGCTTTCCACTCAAATCTTCTTTCCACCAAATCCAAATCCTATGAGAGAGAGTTGAGTGTTGGGGAGACTATCATTTGAAGCACAAGAGCAAGGAGTTCATCATCAACACACCATTTGTTACTTCTTGGAGAGTGGTGTCTCCTAGATTGGCTAGGTGTCACTTGGGAGCCTCCAACAAGATTGTGGAGTTGAACCAAGGATTTTGTAAGGTCAAGGAGATCGCCTACTTCGTGAAGATCTACCGCTAGTGAGGCAAGTCCTTCGTGGGCGACGGTCGTGATGGAATAGACAAGGTTGCTTCTTTGTGGACCCTTCGTGGGTGGAGCCCTCCGTGGACTCGCACAACCGTTACTCTCTGTGGGTTGAAGTCTCCATCAACGTGGATGTACGATAGCACCACCTATCGGAACCATGACAAAAACATCTGTGTCTCCAATTGCGTTTGAATACTCCAAACCCTTCTCTTTACATTCTTGCAAGTTGCATGCTTTACTTTCCGCTGCACATATACTCATTGCATGCTTGCTTGATATGTATTGTGTTTGTTAAACTTGTGCTTAAACTCCACTTAAACTTAAGAATATTAAAAAACTGCAACTTTTGGCACTTAGGGTCTAATCACCCCCCTCTAGACACCTCTTCTCGATCCTTTCAATTCCCGATTCATCCGTTTCTCCGGGGGCTCCTAGAGTTCTACGGCCTCCAGTTGCACAACCTTACGCCTGCCTCCATGCTGCATATCGTGGGATTCGTAGCCCTTTGCGAGTTGTTTTTGGGCTGTGAGGCTCATTTCGCTCTGTGGAAGAAGTTGTTCTGCCTTGTGCCCCGTTCTCAGAAGGGGTCAATATATCAAGTGGGCGGAGCCGAAGTGTGGCGTGTTGCCGGGACCGGATACCTGTCCGGAACCCCAAAGAAGACGTCCGAAGACTGGCCTTCAGAATGGTTTTATATAGAAGACGTCCCCCTCCCGGATCCTATTCGGATCGGCCTTCCCGAGTTCGACAACGCCCCTTTGAAGAAGCGCCGGAGCTGGCATCCATGGAGCTCCCTGGAGGAAGATGACAGGGACGTTCTTTACCTGATGAGCCGGATAAGTTTTTTAGCTCGATCCGGATTGACCATGATTGAGGTCATGGCCATATGTATCATGCGGGGGTGCAGCCGCTTCAGTATAGAGGCCACCCCATGTGGGATTTCAACGGGGAGGATGACGCCACCCGCTACGGCCGTAAAGGGCCGGGATCGGTTGCTGATCTCATAAAGATCTTATCCACTTTGTACAAGGGAGAAGAGGAGGAATTCCTTCGTGTCAACCCGCAGGGCGGATTTTCTATGTACAATCCTACGAGCTGGGTAAGCGGAGACTTTTTCTCGCCCATCCGTTTCATATTTCCGTAGTTAAGTATCCAGTCTAGCGATTTCTACGCAGGAACTGCGCCAGGCTGTAAGGGAGATAAACAACCCCTCTCCACAACCCGAGGACCCTGGACGGTCCCTCGACCCGGCCTCCCAAGAGGATTCGGACATATCTGTGGACTTGATCGATGGGGTGTTTTACCAATCGAGCAATGATAATGCTTTGGTAGCCATTACGGCCGATTACCCTGGGCTAGTTCTAGCCTCACAGGTGACTGAGACCGAAGTCCCAACACTTCAAAAAGGTATTCATCCTTGCGTGTTCTTGATTACCGTATAACAGCCGTGTTTTGCAAGGGAGGTCCTCGAGGCAGAAGGCCGAGCTTGCTGCGACTGGCCAACAAGGGGCCGCGAGGCCGGGCAGGCTGAAAAGACCCGCAGTACGGATTGAGACACCGACGCAGTAGTACGGCGCGCCATCTTTATTGAAAGACATTATTCTCAGAGGCGTATTAACGCCCATGCCTTCTTTTTAGGAAAAAGAGCGCTCGCCGGACTATACCTGGAGAAGCTACCAATCGCGCCTCCACAAGCCAGGATCCAAGGCCGGATTCGGAGGCAGGAACGAATACGAGGCGTGCGCCGGGTGCTCCTCCGACAGAGGATGCGGATAAACTGTCCGCCACCAATTCCGAGGTGGAAAGTGCCATGAACCACATGCGTCGCCGGACTGTTCTTCGTGATGCTTGTTTCTCCCAAGAGGCATTGGATCCCTTCAACTCGGGAGACGCGCACCTCCATGCCGCTCAAAATGGTCTAGCCAGAGCCACGGAGCAGTATGTAAAAGGCATACGGGTGAGAACATTTGGTGATTATATATATCAGTAGCCCCTGAGACTTTAAATAGTTAGGATAACTGATTTAAGGATCATTTGTTATGCAGGTTCTTACAAAAAAGAATACTCAATTGTCCCAGGAGCTGGAAGAGTGTAAAGCCCAACTTCAGGCCGCACTGGCCGCCGCAGGGGAGCCCAAAGAGACCCCTTCTGGTAACATATCCTTCAAATGATAAGTATCACATAGAATGCGGCGTGTATGCAAATCTGACGATAAAATTACAGATGACACTGGAGTAAATCCGGATAAGCAACAACTCCTATGCCAGCTGAAGGCCGGTGAGAACGTGCTTACGAGGGTGAGGCAGGAGAAAAATGATCTCCTAGATGCCAACACCAAGCTGGGCATGGAACTACAAGATGTTCGTGCCCAACTGTCGGACTCTGTTAAGGAAAATCGGCGGCTTCGACGCGGCATATTTAGTAAGTGCTTGAACGGACTTTGAAAAAGAGTTCAGCAAGGAAGCTAGCTGACAGAGTTATGTCTGTAGGTATGCTAACAGGTCGTCCTGCCGAGGAAATTCCCGGTTCAATGGGTGACCTTCTTCCCGAGCTCTCACAGCTGCACGAACGAGTTCGGCAGGTGATGCAAGGCGTCGCCCAGGCCTTGTGGCTATCCGTCTCCATACCCGAAGGCCTTGGAGAGCTTGCAGAAAAGCTAAAGGGAGTGCGGCGGCGCTTCCGATTATGGAAGATATCGGCCAGCCGTCAGGGCGCCAGGGAAGCCTGGGCAATGGTGAAGACACGGTATATGAAGGCTGACCCGAACCACATGGCCGAAGTCGGACCTGTGGGGCCCGATGGGAAGGAGATCCCTGTGAGCTTAGTGTACGGACAAGTAGAATTGGCCGCAAAGTATTCCCAACAAGACTGTAGACTAGACAGCCTATTGGATGGTATTGAAGAGGAATTCAACCATTTAAATTGACTATGTAATTTTAAAGTGACATGTATAATGCCTTCTAGCCGGATTGTAGATCGTTTGTCGTGGTGGACCTTTTCGCTTCAACCTCGGGACCCGACAGTCCGGAGTGTATCCGAATACCCTCTCGGTTATGTAAGAACCGGGGCATGCATGGAGACCAGGCGTAGGGGTCATTAGTGCTTTATCAGACAAGTGCCCAACTAGTTATGTTATATTACATGGGTAGTAAGAAACATCTTCCAGGGAGAATAGTTCCATTAAGGGTTCCTTTCCCTTGGTAAGCATGCCCTAGAGTGCATGTCCGGACTGTGATAAGAAGGGCAGAAAAATCATCTAGGGGCAGATGTGGATAATAAAAGTCATCTTTTGTTCACCGACCGAATATTCCCTTAAGAATGCTAGCTTTCGGCTTCACCCAGTGTGAGGTACACGTCCGGCTGACCCGGCAGTAACAATCGCAGAGGTACTCCCCTTATGCCCTAGCCGAATTAACGGGAACGTAGGGCATAAATACAAGAGCCAGGCAACCCAACTTGGCCAAAACTTAAGTCATATCGATGCATATAATGGTGAAAAAAGGTACATGCGGAAGTATAACACATGTGTTGGGCATGAGGCCCAGGTAAATAATTTAAGCTTCTATGAAAGAAGCCCCGAGGTATGAAGAGTGCGGCTAGCGCATCTGTAATGTATTAGTGAGGCACAAGGTGACCCTTGAAGGCCTAGAGAAATAAAAGAAAGAAAGGGAAACAAGACAGATGATGCATATGCAGAAAATGGACAAAGGGAGGGGACTAACATAAAGTCCGGTGCTAAGCGTAGAATCTTCGAAGCCTGGCTGCGTTCCATGGGTTCGGCTCGAGTCGACTAGTCGATGCATCCCGCAGTCGGTACGCTCCACCGGTCAGAACTTGGTCGATAATGAAGGGACCTTCCCATTTGGGCTCGAGCTTGTTCTTTTTCTTATCCGGCAGCTGTAGAACTAGTTCGCCAATGTTATAAGTTTTGGCCCGTACTTCTCTGCTTTGGTATCTGCGAGCCTGTTGCTGGTAAAATGCGGAACGGGCTTTGGCTACGTCGCGCTCTTCCTCCAAGGTGTCCAGACTGTCCTGCTGATCGAGCTCGGCTTCTCTTTCTTCGTACATGCTCACTCAAGGTGAGTCATGAATTATGTCATAGGGCAGGACTGCCTCTGCGCCGTACACCATAAAAAACGATGTATATCCGGTACTACGATTCGGCGTGGTCCGCAGCCCCCAGAGTACGGAGTCGAGCTCCTCTACCCAGTGCGTGTGAGACTCCGTTAAGGAGCGCACTAATCCGGGTTTAATGCCGCTCATTATAAGACCATTTGCTCGTTCGACTTGACCGTTGGTTTGTGGGTGATAGACTGAAGCATAGTCGAGCTTGATGCCCATTTTGCTGCACCAGAGTTTTACCTCGTCGGCTGTGAAGTTCGTGCCGTTATCAGTGATGATGCTGTGGGGGACGCCGTAACGGTGTACAACCCCGGATATGAAATCTATCACCATTCCGGATTCGGCTGTTTTAACCGGTTTAGCCTCTATCCATTTAGTGAATTTATCCACCATGACCAATAAGTATTTTTTCTTGTGGGTTCCCCCTTTAAGGGGTCCAACCATGTCAAGCCCCCAAACCGCGAAGGGCCATGTAATGGGGATTGTTTGGAGGGCGGTGGGTGGCATGTGGATTTGATTTGCAAAGAGCTGGCAACCGGTGCAACGTTGGACCAAGTCCTATGCATCTGCCCGGGCCATTGGCCAATAGAATCCTGTACGGAAGGCCTTGCTTACAAGAGCCCGGGCTGCGGCGTGATGACCGCCGTGTCCGGCATGAATTTCTACCAAAAGGTTCCGCCCTTCCTCTTCGGAGATGCACCTTTGAAGGACTCCGGTAGAGCTTTTTTTGTACAATTCTCCCTCATGGACCCTGTAGGCCTTGGATCTCCGCACTATGCAGCATGCCTCATTTTGGTCCTCCGGAAGTTCCTGTCTAGTTAGGTAGGCTAGGAATGGTTCTGTCCACGGGGCAATAATGGCCATTATTTCGTGGGCTGAATGTGTTATTTCAGTGGCGTAGCCTCCGATTGTGTCAGAGAGTTCGGTATCGGGTATTTTGGCCGGGTCCGGACTGTTGTTACCGGTGTCCCCTTCCGATGCTACGGATGGCTTGAAGATCCTTTCCAGAAATATGTTGGGAGGGACTGCGTCACGTTTTGCACCGATGCGGGCGAGGATATCCGCCGCCTGATTGTTTTCCCGAGCCACATGGTGAAATCCGAGCCCCTCGAACCGAGCTGACATTTTTAGGACGGCATTGCGATAAGCTGCCATTTTCAGATCCTTGGCATCAAAGTCTCCATTTATTTGGGATATCGCGAGGTTCGAATCCCCGTGCACCTCCAGTCGTTGAATGCCCATGGATACTGCCATCCCGAGACCATGTAGAAGGGCCTCATATTCGGCTGCATTGTTGGAGTCCGTATACATTATCTGTAGTACGTATTGAATGGTATCTCCTGTTGGGGACGTCAAAACGACGCCAGCCCCCAGACCAGCCAACATTTTGGAGCCGTCGAAGTGCATGATCCAGTTTGAATATGTGCCGTACTCTTTAGGGAGTTCGGCTTCCGTCTACTCAGCGACGAAGTCAGCCAAAACTTGCGACTTAATAGCTCGCCATGGCTTGTAAGTTATGTCGAACGGGATGAGCTCAATGGCCCATTTGGCAATCCGGCCCATCGCGCCGCAGTTGTTTATAATATTGTTAAGTGGTACTTCCGAGGCTACCGTTATCGAACACTCTTGAAAGTAGTGCCGCAGCTTCGGGATGCCATAAATACCGCGTACGCTATCCTTTTATAATGCGGGTACCATGATTTGCATGGAGTAAGGATAGTGGACACATAGTAAAGCGGCTTTTGAAGGGGGAATTTGTGTCCGTCCACTTCTCGCTCGACGACGAGCACTGCGCTTACTACTTGATGAGTTGCCGAAATGTATAATAGCATTGGTTCGCCAATGTTTGGCGCAGCCAAGACTGGGTTTGTTGCCAATATGGCTTTTATTTCATTGAGTCCGGCTGTGGCGGCATCCGTCCACTCGAAGTGTTCGGTGCGCCGGAGGAGGCGATAAAGGGGTAATGCCTTTTCTCCCAAGCGGGAGATAAAGCGGCTTAGAGCCGCCATGCATCCAGTCAATTTTTGTATTTGTTTGAGGTCTATTGGGGTAGCCAACTGTGACAACGCTCGGATTTTGGCCGGATTAGCTTCAATACCTCTACTGGAGACAATGAATCCCAGGTGCTTTCTGGCTGGTACGCCGAAAACGCATTTTTCCGGATTGAGCTTGATGTCATATGTTCGGAGGTTGCCGAATGTGAGCCTCAAGTCATCTACTAGAGTTTCGACATGCTTGGTTTTAACGAACACGTCGTCCACGTATGCCTCCACTGTTTTGCTGATCTGGTTTGCCAGACATGTCTAAATCATGCGCTGATATGTTGCGCCGGCGTTTTTGAGCCCGAAGGGCATTGTGCTGAAGCAGAATGGGCCGTATGGTGTGATGAATGTCGTTGTGGCTTGGTCTGGCTCTGCCATTTTAATTTGATGGTAGCCGGAGTATGCGTCGAGGAAACACAATGAATCATGTCCCGCGGTAGCGTCGATGATTTGATCGATGCGGGGAGGGGGAAGGGATCCTTTGGGCAGGCCTTATTAAGGTCCTTAAAATCGACGCACAAGTGCCAGGATTTGTCCTTCTTTGGTACCATCACCAGGTTTTCTAGCCAGTCCGGATGTTTTATGTCTCTGATGAATCCGGCCTCCAATAGCTTGGCTAGTTCCTCTCCCATGGCTTGTCTCTTAGGTTCGGAGAAACGTCGAAGAGTTTTCTTGACTGGCTTGAATCCTTTTAGGATATTTAGGCTGTGCTCAGCCAGAATGCGTGGGATTCCTGGCATGTCTGAAGGGTGCCAGGCAAAAATGTCGCAGTTCTCGCGTAGGAACTCTCGCAGTGCGGCGTCGACATCAGGGTTTAATTGTCCCTCGATGGAAGCTGTTTTTGTAGGGTCCATTGGATGGACTTGGAATTTGACTATTTCGTCCGCCGGTTTAAAGGAGGTGGACTTGGATCTTTTATCGAGCATCACGTCGTCCCTGTTCAACGTGGAGCGCAGCGCAGTTAGTTCCTCGGCCGCTAGGGCTTCGGATAGTGCCTCAAGGGCCAGTGTAGCTGTCTTCTTTTCGGCGTGGAGTGCTATGTCCGGATCACTAGCAAGAGTGATGATTCCGTTGGGCCCGGGCATTTTGAGCTTCATGTACCTATAATGGGGTATGGCTTGGAAGATTGTAAATGCCTCCCACCCTAATAGAGCATGGTATCCGCTACTGAACGGGGCCACTTGGAATGTAATTTCTTCGGACCTGTAATTATCCGGTGTGCCGAATACCACGTCTAGTGTGATTTTCCCAGCATAGCGTGCTTCTCGACTGGGGATGATTCCTCTAAAGGTTGTGCTACTTTGCTCAATGCGGCTCCAGCCTATTTCCATCTTTTGAAGAGTTTCCTCATAGATGAGGTTTAATCCGCTGCCGCCGTCCATGAGTACCTTGGTGAGTCGAAAGCCGCCCACGATTGGACTGAGGACCAATGCGGCTAGTGCTCGCGCTGTTTGGAATTTAGGTTCGTCACTGGCATTGAAGGTAATAGCCGTGTCACTCCAAGGATTTATTTCTGCTATGTGGCAGATTTCGGCCATGCTGCGGAGTGTTCGCTTGCGTCTATTATTTGACGCGAAGGCCTCAAAGACCGTTAACACCGTATTGTTGTCCACGGGATGGTGCTCTGTGGTATTTGGGAGGAGTAGATCCTCACCACTTTTGGCCACCTGCCGGAGTATCCAACATGCTCTAAGGCTGTGCGTTGGTATTGCATCCGCTTTACTATGAATTTTGCAGGGTCCGTTGAGCCATCCCTCCAGTATGGTTCCTTGCCCCGTAGAGGGCTTTTGCTTTTTGGTAGTTAACCCAGGTGTATTGTGATAATGCACCCTTTTATTTCGGATTGGTTTGTATTCAGGGCCGGATTATCCCAAAATTTTATTTCAGTTTTCCAGGCGCTTTCCATCGCACAGTACTTTTGTACTATGGACACCAAGTCGGCAAAGCATGTAATTTCGCGGTGACTTATGGCGTTGAGGATTCCCTTGTCCGTGTAATTATTGCAGAAGAATGAAATTGCGTCTTCCTCGTGACAGTCCTTTATCCTGTTCATGACCAGGAGGAATCTGTTCCAGTAATGGTGTACTGTTTCTTCGGGCTCTTGCCTAATTTGGGATAGACCGCGTATGTTTGGGTGGGTGGGTGGAATTGAATCCGAATCCTCACCCAATCTGAGACTCAGGGGCCAAGGAGTTTCCGAACTCGGAAGTTTGGATTCTTGGACGTTTTCCGATAAATCTAGCCCGTTGCCTGATTCTAGGTTCAGGCCTTGAGTGACGTCCTCCCCTCCGCGGGTATCCGGCTTGGAGGGATCGGGAATCCGGACATAGATAGTCCTTAAGATAGATGAAGGGTTGCCGCATTGTTCCTCCACCACTTCAACGTGATGGGTGACCTGGGGAGAGTTGATCTCTCCCAGATCGGGTTTAGACCCAATCTGATCGTAGTATGTAGCGACTCCCAGGGCGGTGATGCAATCCAAGAGCTCGTTCAGGGAAGAGAGCTCCATTGGATCTCACTACTCGGCGAGTTCCGAGTTGACGTGAAGATTGCTTTCGATGACCCGAGAAGTCATCGTCGACGCAGTGGCCGAACAGGCGGTCATAAGAAAACCACCTAGCCGGAGAGTTTGGCCGACAGCCAAAGCTCCTTTAGCAACAGTGCCGTCTTTAAAGACGGGATTAGACATCCTTCCTGGTGGTGACGGCACAGCGGAATTCTCAATGAAAGCACCAATGTCGGTGTCAAAACCGGTGGATCTCGGGTAGGGGGTCCCGAACTATGCGTCTAGGCTGGATGGTAACAGGAGGCAGGGGACATGATGTTTTACCCAGGTTCGGGCCCTCTTAATGGAGGTAAAACCCTACGTCCTGCTTGATTGATATTGATGGTATGGGTAGTACAAGAGTAGATCTACCATGAGATCAGAGAGGCTAAACCCTAGAATCTAGCCTATGGTATGATTGTATGTTATTCTACGGACTAAAACCCTTCGGTTTATATAGACACCGGAGAGGGTTAGGGTTAGACAAGGTAGGTTACAAAGGAGGAGATATTCATATCCGTATTGCCTAGCTTGCCTTCCACGCCAAGTAGAGTCCCATCCGGACACGAGACGAAGTCTTCAATCTTGTATCTTCATAGTCCAACAGTCCGGCCAAAGGATAGAGTCCGGCTATCCGGAGACCCCCTAATCCAGGACTCCCTCAGGGGCTGTACACTATGGAGGTCGAGAAAGGACACAATATGTCGCAGATTGGAGGAGATGGATGGGCCCGTTTCCTCGCCCGCATGCGTCTTACTGGTGGTGGGTTGATCAGCTTCACCTTCAGAGCAGAAAGACCCAAGATGGCTGTTATTTATATCAACTTGGTGGAAGATGATGAAGATGATGAAGATAATGAGCACCCACTCGATGAAGATGATGAGGACCCAGTTCATGAAGCCATCGTAGCACAAAGAATGAGGCTGAGCGAGGAGGAGGTGTGTAACCTATGGGACATAATTCCGCCACATGATGACTTTGTTGGGGTGCTATTCGTGACCCGCCTGACAAGTACCATGGTCGATCGACATGATATGGTATGTTTTACTTACAAATGCAAATTACCGATGATATGCTTAGTGTAGAGTTCAATGATATGATGTGTGGAATCTAGTCAATGATATGCTTTAGTGTAGAGTCCGATCACATGCTTATTAGTGTAGAATCCAAGGAATATTAATAGTGTAGATAATCCATATATACTTATTAGTAGAATTCATGCTTAGCACAAATGTGTAGTACTGTGTCTTTTGATAGTGTAGAAATCTATACTTAATAGAAATATATTTGCAAAAGTATGTGTGAAGCTATTTATTAATTGATATGTTTTTCTTATTCAGAAATTGCCAGAAATCCTATCTGTGAGTTGTGGTATCGAGCCTGATGAACAAGGCTCAGCTGGACTACGCCTCACCGCAAGGGGCTCCGTCACCACCTGTACTTACCGCATGGACATAGACGGTCACACACACTTAAACTCGGTTGGGTGGAAGAGATTCCTCGTTGGCAAGAATCTTCGTGTTGGACAGTCCATCCTAATTCCTATCAGGAATACCCACCGCCCAGGCTTGCGGATGATGATCATCGTCGATATCATCTAGAACTACATGTGTCCGTGTGGCTATATCATCTAGAACTATATATGATGATTGTCGTCGATATCATCTAGAACCACATATGATGATCGTTGTCGATATCACCTTGTAATACTTGAGGATGCATGTTGACTACATATGAAATTGTTATCTAGTACTCCCTCTGTTCCAAATTACTCATCCTGGTTTTAGTTCAAATTTGAACTAAAACCACGACGAATAATTTGGAACGGAGGGAATAGTACCCAATACCTATAATGCTTTATGAAATTGATATCTAGTAGTACCTAGTATCTGGAAATTGCAGTTTATTGAAACTGAAATGGGGTACGGAGCGGGGGAAAATGATGAAAGATATAGCAGTAGCGCGGGCCTAGGAAAGCGCTACAACTAACTATTAGTAACACGTTCAGGAAAAGCGCTGATGTTATAGTCAGTGTTGGTAGCGCGGGTACAGACCGCACTACTACTAACAGTTAGCTGTAGCGCCTTAGTAGTAGCGCGACTGCCCACGCTGCTGATAGCCTCAAAACCCGCGCTACTACTAGGGTTTTCCCTAGTAGTGATTGATTGGATTGATATCAACAAGGAGATGAAAAATTCTTCCACCAATATGATAGAGAGGTAACTTGGATCATTGATAAGCACCACAATAAGCAACATTCCCAATGAAAGGCTTTAGGTGAAATCTATACCAAGATAACTCCAAGGAAGAAAATGACGGGTTTAAATATCTCATTTCTAACAACTTGTCAATCATGAAGCATGAAGGAAACTGCCAAAATGGCATACCACCACCTCAAAACATAAGGTAGAAAGAATTGCACTTCGGAATGCAAGATGAAGAATGCTTGAACTCCTCAAAACAAAACATGTGTTGAGAAGCCTGTTTAAATTTTTGAGTATAGCTTGGCAGATCATAACTTCGAGAGAAAACTTTAATGAACAATTGAATAATGAAAGGAATCCTTGATGAACCACCATGTAGAGCCTTCGTGAGGACTCCAGTAATAAGGAATGATCAAACGAAAGGAAAGTTGAAAAGAACTCCGGGAATAAAAGGATGATAGAAAAAAGAGAAGTTGAAAACACAAGGTAAAGCCTTGCGGTGAATTAGATGGAGCTTTGTGGCGAGATAAAGCAGAAAACTTGGAACTCCGGAAAGAAAAGATGAAGCATCTCGAACCAAGAATGTGACATGATGAACAACTCTGGAAAGAAGAAATTAGATCAATTGGATGAAACAATAATAAGAATTATGTTATGCGTATCCTTCACCAATTTAAATTGATGACGAGCAACAGATTTGGCATACTACTTATTCTTCTTGAAAAGATTGAAGAGAGAAATAGCGCAAACTTGAGAAGGTATAGCGCAAAATTAATTGGTACGATAACAAAGGAGGAGAAATCTTGAATGAACCACCGTAAGAATTAAAAGAACAAAGCGTCACCAGGAAGAATTGGTGAATGAACGAAGATACTTGAGAGGATTTAAATACAAGTGAATGAAGAGATCTTGAGCTGATTAGAGAATACTTGAATGATGCACCAGTATGATTTGGAGAACGAGAGCTGAAAGCTGGAATGAATAATTCTGAGATGATGGGCTGCGAAGAATCAAACTGAAAATACTCATGAATTGCTCCTGATGGGTGAAAAGAATTCTCACAATCGAAAAAAATTATGAGAGGATGGCATAAGCTAGCACCATGGATGTTTGGAAGAACGAGTAAGGATTTAAGAGGAAGTCCTCTTTGGTCTTCAAAATCTGAGAATGACGACGAGAAAGACCACCACGAATTGTTTAGACACTGTGTGCGAATCAAAAGCGAAGAGGTTGAGCCAACAATGAAAATAATTTGAAAGATCTTGGAGAAATACATATGACTGATGATAATTCACTCTTACGTCAAACTTGGAGAAGAATTTGAGAGTAACTCTTAGAAAATTAGAAGAGTCAGGTAAGATCCTGGGAAAAGACCTATGGTTAGGGCCCACTCAAAAAAAGCACCATTGAAATGATTTAATAGAGAGATTGCACCGGTTGAATTAAATGGCTTGAACGAGAAAACAACCTTGAAATAGGTTGAACTGATCTTGAATGAAAAGACAAGCCTTCTGAAATATCTTCAGCTCTCCATAACAAATGAATAGCGATAAGTGAATGATTAAGAGGTGCACCGGCATGAGAAAGCATTTGAAATGAGGAAAATATATGATCGATAAAGCTTGAGTTGAACCCACCGGAGAAGAAAAGAGAACAAAGAATGATAAACTTGTAGAGCATCTTCATGAGAACCACCGGGTAAGAACATTTATTGAAAAGAATGAAGAGACTTGACATGAATAAAATGGATAATTGATTAAGACATCTGATTCCTTGAAGGAGGGCGGAAAAACAAAGGAAGCATGGGACAGATGAAACGAACACCGTTTAGAAAAGGTATGAAATCCACATTTGATATAGAAGCAACTTGAATACCACAAACACAAAACAAAACAAAGGATTCGCTTGCAGAATAAGCCGGAACAAATACATATCATAGAGATTTACCTAATCCCATATCATGCATTTGTCAGAAAGATATTTTAGGAGCTACTTGAATTCCCACCTATAAACTCCCGAAACTTTGTGGTTATGCAATCTAGTGTTGGGGATATAGGGGAAGCATAATATCCCACCCAAACTAACAATCCCTACATCCAGCTGTATCCATCCGTCAACACATAACCAAGAAACCTTCGGAAATCGTATACCTCAACCTTCGAAAAGCAACCTTTATACGAGTTATGGCAATACTCTCGAACTCCTGCCCCAGTACTGGGTGGCGTCGAGGCTATCTCACCAACAACTGCATAAAAGAGATTTTTGATGTCAGGGAACTCGGGTATTCCAGAACTGCAACGATAAAATTGTGTCGACAACACCTCAGAGCTCAACTTCCCGGGACACTGCCACAACACCTAAATGTCAGGAGGCACCAAGAACAATGTTCTCGTCACAAGAACATCGGAATGATTCGATGATACCCGCATGATCCTAAAAAATCATGAAATTTGAGGAGAGGAATGTCAAAACATATACGTCAGGAGGCCTCACCAGAGCGATGAAGGGACTGAGGAGTAAAAATAATCCTACTCTCCCATATATATAATCCTAAGACTCAAAACAATTTGTTAGAATCAACAATGCCAGCGATTCGATCAAGCAGGGGGGCTCCTAAGTCGGGGATGGCTCTGATTACTAACTTGTAACGCCCACGATGCGGCAATATCTCCCACATGTCGAGGCACGACTTAGAGGCATAACCTCATGGTGGTTTTGTCGCAAGAGGGGTAATCTTCGCACAATCCCATGTACTGAATAAGAAAGGGATAAGGAGTTGGCTTGCAATCGCCACTTCACACAAATAACAAGTTCAAACATACATCATCCAGAATACATTCAAGATCCGACAACGGAACCAAAATAAAAGAAGACAACCCCAAATGCTAGATCCCCGATCGTCCCAACTGGGCTCCACTACTGATCATCAGGAAACGAAACATAGTAACGACCAAGGTTCTCATCGAACTCCCACTTGGGTTCGGTAACATCACCTGCACTGGTATCATCGGTACCTACAACTGTTTGGAAGTATCCGTGAGTCACGAGGACTCAGCAATCTCACACCCACGAGATCAAGACTATTTAAGCTTATGGGTAGGATAGGGTAATGAGGTGGAGCTGCAGAAAGCGATAAGCAAATATGGTGGCTAACATACGCAAGTAAGAGTAAGATGAGAAGCTACGCAACGATCGTGCAGCTAGAAATGATCAATAAGTGATCCTAAAACTACTTACATTCAAACATAACCCAAGACCGTGTTCACTTCCCGGACTCCACCGAAAAGAGACCTTCACGGCTGCACACGCGGTTGGTGCATTTTAATTAAGTCAAGTGTCAAGTTCTCTACAACCGGATATTAACAAATTCACATCTGCCACATAACCGCGGGCGTGGCTCTCGAAAGTTTATACCCTACATGGGTGTCCCAACTTAGCCCATCACAATCTCTCACGGTCAACGAAGGATATTTCTTCTCCCGAAAAGACCTGATCAGTCTCTAAATCCCGGTTACAAGACATTTCGACAATGGTAAAACAAAACCAGCAAAGCCGCCCGATGTGTCGACAAATCCTGGTAGGAGTCGCATGTATCTCGTTCTCAGGGCACACCTGCTGGGAAAGCTACGAGTAAAACTAGCCCTCAAGTTTCCCCGAGGTGGCCCTGCAGGCTGCCCGGTTCGGACTAACACTTAGAGAAGCACTGGCCCGGGGTGTTAAAATAAAGATGACCCTCGGGTTAGCAGCTCCCAAGGGAAAAATATAGGTGGTGGCGAGGCAAATGTTAAATCCAAGGTTGGGCCTGGTTGGAGGAGTTTTATTCAAAGCAAACTGTCAAGGGGGCCCCATAACCCCTACCGCGTATGGAACACAAAATCAAGGAACATAACACTGTTATGACGGAAACTAAGGCGGCAAGAGTGGAACAAAACAACAGGCAAAAGGCCGAGCCTTCCACCCTTTACCAAGTATATAGATGCATTAATTAAAATAAGAGATATTGTGATATCCCAACATATCCATGTTCCAACATGGAACAAACTTCAACTTCACCTGCAACTAACAACGCTATAAGAGGGGCTGAGAAAAAGCGGTAACTTAGCCAAACAACGGTGTGCTAGGAAGGTGGGTTAGAGGCTTGAGATGGCAATATGGGAGGCATGATATAACAAGTGGTAGGTAGCACGACATAGCGATAGAACGAACAACTAGCAAGCAAAGATAGAAGTGATATCGAGGGCATGGTCATCTTGCATGCAATGTTCTCAGAGTTGTCGAAAGCTTGATCCTTGTTAGCATACTCAACAGGTTCCTCGTTCACATACTCATCTCCCATCTCTACCCAAAGCAAGAACACAAGCAAACGGAACAACAATCAATCACGGTGCAACGCACAAGCAACATGATGCAATACATGGGATGATATGCAATGCATATGCGTGCTCCGGAAGGGACAAAATTATCAAGGCATAAACTTGGCAAACCAAGTATCCTGCTGGAAAGATGAGGTGATTTCGGTCAAAATCTATATAAGGATCACGGAAAAAGATGCACGGTTTGCAAATGACAAGCAATACAAGGATGTTGCAAATCTGCGATTAATAACATGATAGCACTTAGAATGCAACAAGAAACTAAACTACCGCACTCCAACATAGCAACAAAGCATATGGCAGTGACGTACAAGAGATGCTTGACAAAACATGAACACTGAGCTACGGCTAAATCACACCAGAACAGGTTCAAACAAGCATTGCAAAAGTGCAAAAGATATCACCTTCACACTTAGTGAAAATACTAACATGTCCAAAAACAACATTAAGAGGCAATGTTTAGAGCAAGCAAACACCATGCTAAAGGAACGTATCATGGCAAACAAAGGCACAGAATGCTTCTACTAAACACACTTAAGAAAACACCCTTACTGAATGTGAGCCAAACAGACATAGAAGATATGATGGCACCCATGTAAACATAGCAAATTTTATAAACAGATTCAGGCTTGGTGGAATTTCAGGACATGGTAGAAACAGATTCATGATAAACAAAGGCAAACAAAGGAACGTATCATGGCAAACAAAGGCACAGAATGCTTCTACTAAACACACTTAAGAAAACACCCTTACTGAATGTGAGCCAAACAGGCATAGAAGATATGATGGCACCCATGTAAACATAGCAAATTTTATAAACAGATTCAGACTTGGTGGAATTTCAGGACATGGTAGAAACAGATTCATGATAGCAACTTTGCAAGCTCATGCCACTCACCACATAGCCTTACATGACAACACAATCCTACCAACAGTAATAAGACATGTATATGAAGCTAAAATGGCAAGAGCAAGTTCATAGGATGCATGGATCACTAGCAAAACACATGGAAATAATGAATCTCATGTTAACAATCTACCAGGAATACAATATAGCAAAAGTAGAGCATGGTAATGACAACCTACATCACTCCATAATTGCAACCAGAGGCATGAATAGATAGATCATAACCATATGTTCCAAACATCTTCACTGAAGTATCTCAAAATAAGCATGGATCTAATGGTAGCAACAAGTTTACATGTCATCAAAATAACATTAGGAAATGGACTTTGCAAAATCCTAAGTGCCTGAAAAGAGAAACACCATGGAGCCTACTATGCATGCTTGTGCTAGTCACCACATAGCTCACAAAAATACAAGACTTGCACCCCTGTAAAGATGGCATGATGGAGATCATAAAACAAGTAGACATCATGCTCATAGGATGCACACACAAAATACAACAAAAAAGACAAATCATCAAGTTCTGTTAAGAGCCAGTAGTTAACTTTTTATAGCACTCTTGCAACGAGGATAATGGCATCAATATGGACAGTACCATGCATGCAAATGACACTGACATGAAGAGCTTAATGAGGCGAACGTTTCAACATATCGTACACACAAAACGGAGAAACGAGCACATAGATACGACCTCATGAACATGCACACATAAAATGGCAATCTCAGGACATGGTGAAAAACTAAACCGACCACTGGATAACTATTCTATGCGTGGGCCAGGAATAACAGCGGAGCTCACCATGGGCTTTGGCCCAGGAAGCAGAGCAGACCGGCAGGGACGCTGAGGAAGGGCCGGACGGACTGGGATGGGCCAGAGATGTGTGCCCATGCGGGGAGGCGGATCGGGCTCTTCCCAATCTTGACGAGGCGGCGGCGGTGCTGGTGCTCCGGCGAACGGCGGCGGTGGAGCTCCAGGGGAAGGGGTCGGCGAGATCTGGGCGAGGGGCCCCGTGGCGGCGCCGGGACGATGGCGGATTGGACAAGGCACGGCGAGGCAATGTCGACGGGGAGGAGATGGGGCGGCGCGCGATGCAGGGGGCTCTGGCGGAGCTCCAGTGGGGCACGCCAGTGATGGTGCTCCCGATGCGGGGCGGCGAGCTCCGGTGCAGGCGAGGTGCGCGGCAGCAGAGGAAGTAGGCGAGGCGCCGCAGTGGCGGAGGGAGCAGGCGAGGTAGTGGCGGATCTAGGGCGGCGACATGGTGGCGGGGCGCTCCGGTGACATGGCCGGAGAAGTCCGATGAGAGGGCGTGGTTGGCGGTGCGCACAGGCGGCGGCTGGCAGATCCGGGCTCGCGCAGGCCCCGCAGTGGAGCGGAGCCCGCGGGGACAGGTGGCGCGCTGTGGTTGGATGAGGAGGTGGCGGTGATGACATGTCACACTGCGATTGGCCGAAGGGACGTGGCTGGTGGACATGTCCGGCGCGGACGGACATGTCCGGCGACGCGAGGAGGAAGACTGCTAGGGTTTGGACTGCGAATTACGGAGGGGGTGTTTATATAGGTGGAGGGAGCTAGGAGAGTCCAAATGAGGTGCGGTTTTCGCCCACACGATCGTGATCCAACGACGGAGAACATGAAGTGGGTTTAGATGGGTTATTGGGCTGTTTTGGAGGGGTGTTGAGCTGAAACACAAAAGAGGCTTTTGCGGTTACACGGTTAACCGTTGGAGCATCAAACGACCTCCAAATGGAATGAAATTTGACAGGCAGTCTACCGGTGATGTACAAGGCCACTTGACAAATCTCGGCCCATTCCGAGAATATTTTCTCACACTCACGAAAAGAGACAAGAGGCGTGTGCCGGGTGCATGTGGGAGTGTCGGATTGCGAAATGGACAACGGGGAAAATGCTCGGATGCATGAGACGAACACTAATGCAAATGCGATGCACATGATGATATGAGACGAAATGCATGACATGAACAAAAGGCAAAACAAAAGATAAAACTGACGCCCCGAGACCGATGCGCCAGGTGTCTTTCGGTTATTCGCTGTTGTTGCCATGTCTTTTGCATGCGTGTTGCATTTCATCCGCATTGCTTCTGCATGTTTCCGAAATGTGCATTCGTCCGGGTTACCCCAGTTCCATCCGTTGTCCGTTCTGAGCCCAGACACACTTGCACGCGCCCGCGGCATGTCCGTAATATTATTTTTATAAGTGGCCGGAAAATTTTCTTGGAATGGGTTGAAAGTTGGCATGCGGTGTTTTTCTGTTCTTAGTAGGTTGCCTGCCAAATTTCAACGCATTCGGAGTCCGTTTGAGGCCCCAACGGATAACTATAGCGACAATATAGTATGTCTATCGTCGGACGTTTTCGGTCTCCGGAAACGGTTGCCGGGCTGCCTTCTTTCCTCTCCTCTCAGCCAAGCCCCTCTAAACAGTCCATCTAGCCCACCTACCTACCCCCTCCACTTCGGACCGTCTGATGGCGATCGAATGGCTCCGGTACGGCCTCAAATCCCCTAAAACCCAAACCCTAGATAAAACTGCTATATGTAGCCCTTCCCCTTCCTATTTTGGACATCCCTAGCTACCCTTCCTCTACCTCTAGCCTTCCCCCTCCTCAGAATCCACGCGCAGCCACCTACCCGCCGCCACTTGGCGCGTTGCCAATGGTCAGCCGCTGCCAGCGCCGGCGCCCCGGCCAACCGGGCGCCGCCACTTGTCGTCCCCGCCTCCAGCCTCCTCTCTCCTCCCCTGCAGACCCGCCAAGCCCAGAACGGGGCCCGCCGAGCCCATCTGGCCCGGGTCGATCCGCCGCTGCCCGCGTGCCCATGCCCGAGCTCCTCCCGATCCAAGCCCCTGCAGCTGCCCTTCCTCCGCGCCTCTTCGGCGACCTTGACGCCGGCCACCGGAGGGCCTCGCCGCTGCCCCCAGGTCAGCCTAGGGCCCCGCCTCGCGTCCTTCTCCTTTCTCTCCTCCCCACTCACCCGAGCCTCTCTCTCTCTCTCTCTGCCTGCAGGAGCATGCCGCCGTCGGGATCTTCTCGCTGTCACTGTTGGTCGGATCCAGCCCCTAGTGAATGGATCCATCCTTCCCCGTCGCCTCGCGGTCGCCCTCGCCTGGATTTGCCCGACCGCTGTGCCGCCAGTGCCATTTGCCGCCTTGTCCGGCGAGCTCGACCTCCACAGGACGTCCATGCTCCGGGTCGATGGACCCCTCGTTCCGCTCGTTGCGCGTGGACCATGCCTCGCCAACCGCGTGGGCTGCAGCCCAGCGGCCTGCATCCTCCACCACTGGACCGGGCCGAGGCCCATGGGTGAGGCCACCCCCAACGCCCCACCTTTTTTTCCCTGGTGTCGGGCCAGTTCTTGTTTCGCCCCGTAATGGGTTTTTTCAGATCTGGCGATTTTGTCTTTTTTCCAGAGAGTGCAGTTTTTCAGAAAAGTCCTACATATTCATGCATTTAATATCTCCACAACCGTGCATCGGATTAAAACAACTTATATATGTAAAGTGCTTAGAATTTTGTATAGTTTCATAATATTCCACTTTCAATCATTTTTAAAATGTCTAAATTGTTGTTTGTTTAATTTTGCACGAATGCCATTCTAAAATGCTTTATTTCATAACTAAATAACCGTAGCTCCATTTTAAATAAACTTTATATGTAAATGGTATAGAAACATGCCTAGTTTAACATGGTGGCCTTACTTTGCATGTTTAACAACTCTAAAATATGGTTTAGGGTAGAACAGTACCAAATCCTTAAATTCCACATGGGGATTTTTCCGGACTTGTTGTTTGTTGTTCCGGCCTCATTTAAATTTTCCTAGATAGGTAGTTATATTTTGCTTCACCTCTTGCCACGTTAATCAACATTTAATATTGTTGGGTACATAAACGAGATCAAACTAAATAACTTGAATGTGGTGTTCCGTCAATATGCAACTCGTTGCATATTGAGCTCCTCTTAACTTGCAGTGTTGTTTGTGCACTTTGCCATGCCATGCTTCATTAAACCGGACATGCATCATACTTGGTTGTGCATCATGCCATGATTATGTGATGGTTGATTACCATGTTGCTTGCTTCTTTCGGGTGTGCTTTTTCGGGTTGGTTCCGTTAAAATCGCGTTTGTGAGGATTCGTTCGACTTCGTCCATTTGTCTTCTTCATGGACTCATTCTTCTTCCTTGTGGGATCTCAGGCAAGATGACCATACCCTCGAAATCACTTCTATATTTGGTTGCTAGTTGCTCACTCTTTTGCTATGCCGTGATACCTACCACTTGCTATATCATGCCTCCCATATTGCCATGTCAAGCCTCTAACCCACCTTGTCCTAGCAAACCGTTGTTTGGCTATGTTACCGCTTTGCTCAGCCCCTCTTATAACGTTGCTAGTTGCAGGTGAAGATGAAGTTTGTTCCTTGTTGGAACATGGATATCGTTTGGGATATCATTATTATTATATCTTGTTTACTTTAATTCACCTATATAGTTGGTAAAGGGTGGAAAGCTCGGCCTTATGCCAGGTGTTTTGTTCCACTCTTGGCGCCCTAGTTTCCTTCATACCGGTGTTATGTTCCTTGATTTTGCGTTCCTTACGCGGTTGGGTTATAACGGGAACCCGTTGATAGTTCGCTTTGAATAAAACTCTTCTAGAAAGGCCCAACCTTGGTTTTACCATTTGCCACCTAAGCCTTTTTCCCTTGGGTTCTCCAGACTCAAGGGTCATCTTTATTTTAAACCCCCCCGGGCCAGTGCTCCTCTGAGTGTTGGTCCGAAACGGGCAGCCTGCGGGGCCACCTTGGGGCAACTCGAGGGTTGGTTTTACTCGTAGCTTGACCTATCTGGTGTGCCCTGAGAATGAGATACGTGCGACTCCTATCGGGATTTGTCAACACATCGGACGGCTTTGCTGGTCTTGTTTTACCATTGTCGAAATGTCTTGTAACTGGGATTCCGAGTCTGACCGGGTCTTCCTGGGAGAAGGAATATCCTTCGTTGACCGTGAGAGCTTGTGATGGGCTAAGTTGGGACACCCCTACAGGGTTTTGAACTTTCAAAAGTCGTGCCCGCAGTTATGGGCAGATGGGAATTTGTTAATATCCAGTTGTAGAGAACTTGACACTTAACTTAATTAAAATGCATCAACCGCATGCGTAGCCATGATGGTCTCTTCTCGGCGGGGTCCGGGAAGTGAACATGGCTTTGGAGTTATGTTTGAATGTAAGTAGTTTCAGGATCACTTCTTGATCACTTCTAGTTCACGACCGTGATTTGCTTCTCTTCTCGCTCTCATTTGCGTAAGTTAGCCACCACATATGCTAGTGCTTGCTGCAGCTCCACCTAACTACCCCTTTTCCTACCCATAAGCTTAAATAGTCTTGATCTCGCGGGTGTGAGATTGCTGAGTCCTCGTGACTCACAGATACTTCCAAACAGTTGTAGGTGCCGATGATACCAATGCAGGTGACACAGCTGAGCTCAAGGAGGAGCTCGATGAAGATCGTGTTCATTGTGTTGTTTCGTTTTCCTTTCGATCAGTAATGGAGCCCAGTTGGGGCAATCGGGGATCTAGCATTAGGGGTTGTCTTTATTTATTTGGTTCCGTAGTTGGACCTTGATTGTATTCTGGATGATGTAATGCTTTATTTATATTGTGTGAAGTGGCGATTGTAAGCCAACTCTTTATCCCTTTCATATTCAGTACATGGGGTGTGTAAAGATTACCGCTCTTGCGACATGCCTACTATACGGTTATGCCTCTAAGTCGTCCTCCAACACGTGGTAGATATAGCCGCATCGTGGGTGTTACAAGTTGGTAATCAGAGCCTTCCCCGACTTAGGAGCCCCCTACTTGATCGAATCGCTGATGTTGTTGAGTCTAGAAAATGTTTTGAGTCTTTTAGGGTTATATATATCGGAGAGTAGGATTCTTTTTACTCCTCAGACCCTTCGTCACTCTGGTGAGGCCTCCTGGCGTAGAGTTTTGACTCTTCTCTCCTCAAATTTCACGAAATTTTTTAGGATCACGCGGGTATCTTGGAATCGTTTCGATGGTTTTGTGACGAGAACATTGTTCTTGGTGCCTCCTGACATTTAGGGGTCGTGGCAGTGTCCCGGGGAGTTGAGCTCCGAGGTCTTGTCGTCACAATTTTATCGTTGCAGTTCTGGAATACCTGAGTTCGCCGACATCGAAAATCTCCTTTATGCAGTTTTTGGTGAGATAACCATGACGCCACCCAGTACTAGGGCGGGAGTTCGGGAGTATCGCCATAACTCGTATAACAGATGCTTTTCGAAGGTTGAGGTACACGATTTACGAAGGTTTCTTGGTTATGTGTTGAAGGATGGATACAGCTGGATGTGGGTATTGTTAGTTTGGGTGAGATATTATGCTTCCCCTATATCCCCAACACCTGATTGCATAACCAGAAAGTTTCGGGAGTTTATAAGTGGGAACTCAAGTATATCATAGGATATCTTTCCAACAGACACATGATACATTATGGGATCTATCATATGTTTATTTCTGGCTTATTCTACAAGCCAAAACCTTTGTTTTGTTTTAAGTTGTGGTATTCAAATTGCTTCTATGTCAAGTGTTGATTCCATACCTTTCCTAAGCAGTGTTCTCATATATCTATGTGGATGCTAATCCTTCATGATAATCGAGATTGTCATGTCAATTCTTTCCAACCGTTGTGCTTCTCTTCAAGTGGATCTGATCATTTTCAACATCCGCAAGATCAACTCAAAGTCTGCTCAACGTTATTTGTTTCATCCGTCCCAAGTTGCCTTTGTTTTCCTGCCCTCCCACCCTTTTTATTCAAGGATTCAGATCTCTTAATCAATTATCCATTTTATTACTCTGAACTTTCTTCATTGTTTTCTTTCAATTTTCTTATCCGGTGATTCTCATGAAGATACTAACGGAGCTTCAAGTTCATCCTTCTTCGTTCTTTTCCTTCTCTGGTGGATTCAATTCAAGCTTTTGGTGTTGATCATATCCCTTAACTCATTTCAAATATTTTCCCATGCCGGTGCACCTCATAATCATTGCCCGCTTGCTATTCAATTGTTCCGGAGCGCTGAAGTTATCTCGAAGATTCGTGTTTCCACTTTGCATCCGTTCAAGCTATTTTGAGGTCTTACCTTATTCAAGCCATTTAATTCAACCGGTGCAATCTCTCTTTCAAATCGTTCAACGGTGTATATTTTGAGTGGGCCCTAACCCACAGGTCTTTTCCCAGGATCCTACCTGACTCTTCTTATTTTCCCGGAGCTCCTAAAAATTCTTTCAAATATGACGTAAGAATGAATTGTCATCAGTCATATGTATTCCTCCAAGAACTTTTAAATTCTTTTCATCCCAGAGTGCCTCAACAATTCATGGTGGTGTTTCTCATCATCATTATCAATATTTGAAGACCGAAGAAGAGTTCCTCTTAAATCTTACCCGTTTTCCAAAGATGTGTAGTTCAAGCCTGATGCCATCCTCTCATAATTGCTTTCGATTTTTAGAATTCTTTTCACCCATCTGGAGCAATTCATGAGTCTTTTCAGTTTGATTCTCCGGGGCCCATCATCTTAGAATTATTCATTCCAGCTTTCAGCTCTCGTTCTCCAAATCTTACCGGTGCTTCACTCAAGTAGTCGTTAATCAGTTCAAGATCTCTTCATTATCTTGTATCTAAATTTCCATAAGTATCATCTTTCATTTTCCAGTTCTTCCCGGTGAATTGTGCCTTTGCTACTTCCATTTTCAATTCTTACTGTGGTTTGTTCAAGAATTCTCTTTCTTTGTTGTCATGTCAATTCATTCGTTGTTTCAATCCTACCGGCAGTTCATTGAAGACCTTCTCAAGTTTATTCTATATCTCTCCTCAATCCTTTCTCAAGAACAATAAGTAGTATGCCAAATCCGTTTCACGTCATCAATTTAATTGATGAAGGATAAGCATAATGTAATTCTTATTCTAGTTACATCGAGTAAATTCAATTCTTTCATTATTCCGGAGGCTCATCAAATTCTCAGTTTTATTGTTTCATCTTTTCTTTTCCCGGAGTTCCAAGCTCTCATCATCACGAAGATCCATCTAAATCATTGCAAGGCTTCAATCTTATTCTTTTCATCCTTCACTTCTTTTTGATCATTCTTTTATTACCGGGGTTCTTCATGGAGGTTACATGATGATTCATAAAGGATTTAATTCCTTCTCAAAGTGTTTGTCGACATTATTTTCAGAGGAGTTCAAGCATTCTTCATCTTGCATCCCACAGTCCAATTCGTTCTATCTTATCTTTCCAGGTGGTGTTATGTCATTCTTGAAAATTTCCCCTCGTGTTTCATGATTTGCAAGTTGTGAAGAATGAGATATTTAAACCCATCAATCTCTTCATTGGAGTTATCTTGGGTTATATTTCACCTGAAGCCTTCCATAAGGAATGTTGCTATTGTGGTGCTTATCAATAATCTAAGTTTTCCTCCTATTCTCGCGAGGAAAGAAGTTTTCATCTCTTCATTGCTCTCAAGCAAGCAATTGATTCCGTGAGTGGCGAATTTCACCTGAAATTTTGAGTTGTCTTCCATAAGTCCATGTGAAGTTTATACTTTCGTTGTTGTTAATCCAACAACTCCGTGCTAGCATTGATTGTAAGCGTGCTCTCTCAAGATCTTGTTTCCCTCCGTTCATTCCATTCCATTCCTTGCATTTCTTCCAGAGGCACTATGATGTTGCCCTCTTCTCTCATCATCTCGAGTTGTGAGGATCGTGTTCTTTTCGTGCTTATCCATTTAACCGGAGTGTCATGCCCTCTTTTCAAGTTCTTCCCTTTTTGTCAAGTTTTACCTCCATTCGCAACCGGAGTGTTGTCGTAATTGATCCTTATCGTTCCTTGTACATCTCGTTTCAACCGGAGTGGTTGCATGTACTTCTTGTCCATTACAACCCTTTTCTTGTATTTCAACCTACAAGGTTCTAGTAATGTTCCTTGTTCCTCTTATTTAACGAAGTGTTTTCAACTTCGTTCATCTTCGTTGTATTCTTTCCTTCAATTTGTTCAACCTCTCAAGGTTCTTTGGTTTCACTCATTTTTCAAAGAAGCAACTTAGTTTTACCTCTTCTTTTCCTCTTCCGTTTCCCTCCGGTGCCATCCTAGATCTCGGGACGAGATCCACTCGTAGTGGTGGAGTGTTGTGACGCCCCGAGACCGATGCGCCAGGTGTCTTTCGGTTATTCGTTGTTGTTGCCATGTCTTTTGCTTGCGTGTTGCATTTCATCATGTTATCATCCGCATTGCTTCTGCATGTTTTCAAAACTTGCATCCGTCCGGGTTCCCCCAGTTCCGTCCATTGTGCGTTCTCAGCCCAGACACACTTGCACACGCCCGCGGCACGTCCGAAATATTATTTTTATAAGTGTCCGTAAAATGTTCTCGGAATGGGTTGAAAGTTGTCATGCGGTGTTGTTGTGTTGTTAGTAGGTCGCCTGCCAAATTTCAACGCATTCGGAGTCCGTTTGACGTCCCAATAGATAACTATAGCGACAATATAGTCGGCCTATCGTCGGACGTTTTCGGTCTCCGGAAACGGTTGCCGGTCTGCCTTCTTTCCTCTCCTCTCAGCTCAAGCCCCTCTACATAGTCTATCTAGCCCACCTACCTACCCCCCTCCGCTTCGGACCATCTGATGGCGATCGAATGGCACCGATACGGCCTCAAATCCCCTAAAACCCAAACCCTAGCTAAAACTGGTATATATAGCCCTTCCCCTTCCTATTTTGGACATCCCTAGCTACTCTTCCTCTACCTCTAGCCTTCCCCCTCCTCAGAATCCATGCGCAACCACCTACCTACCGCCACTTGGCGTGTTGCCAATGGTCAGCCGCCGCCAGCGCCGGTGCCCCAGCCAACCGGGCGCCGCCACTTGTCGTCCCCGCCTCCAGCCTCCTCTCTCCTCCCCTGTAGACCCGCCAAGCCTAGAACAGGGCCCGCCGAGCCCCTCTGGCCCTAGTCGATCCACCGCTTCCTGCGTGCGTGTGCCCGAGATCCTCCCGATCCAAGCCCCTGCAGCCGCCCTTCCTCCGCGCTTCTCCGGCGACCTTGACGCCGGCCACCGGAGGGCATCGCCGCCGCCCCCAGGTCAGCCTAGGGCCCTGCCTCGTGTCCTTCTTCTCCTTTCTCTCCTCCCCACTCACCCGAGCCTCTCTCTCTCTCTCTCTGCCTGCAGGAGCATGCTGCCACCGCCGGGATCTTCCCGTCGTCGCTGTTGGTCAGATCCAGCCCCCAGTGAACGGATCCATCCTTCCCCGTCGCCTCTCGGTCGCCCTCGCCCCGATTTGCCCGACCGCTGTGCCGCCAGTGCCGTTCGCCGCCATGTCCGGTGAGCTCGACTGCCAGATGACCTCCACACTCGGGGTCGATGGACCCCTAGTCCCGCTCGTTGCGCGTGGATCGCGCCTCGCCAACCGCTTGGGCTGTAGCCCAGCGGCCTGCATCCTCCACCACTGGACCGGGCCGAGGCCCATGGGTGAGGCCACCCCCAACGCCCCACCTTTTATTCCCTGGTGTTGGTCCAGTTCTTGTTTCGGCCCGTAATGGGGTTTTCCAGATCTGGCGATTTTTTCTTTTTCCAGAGAGTGTAGTTTTTCAGAAGATCCTTCATAATCATGCATTTAATATCTCCACAACCGTGCATCGGATTAAAACAACTTATATATGTAAAGTTCCTAGAATTTTGTCTAGTTTCATAATATGCCACTTTCAATCATGTTTAAAATGTCTAAAATGTTGTTTCTTTAATTTTGCATAAATGCCATGCTAAAATGCTTTATTTCATAACTAAATAACCGTGGCTCCATTTTAAATAAACTTTATATGTAAGTGGGGTAGAAAAATGCCTAGTTTAACATGGTGGCCTTACTTTGCATGTTTAACAACTCTAAAATATGGTTTATGGCAGAATAGTACCAAATCCTGAAATTGCACATGGGGATTTTTCCGGACATGTTGTTTGTTGTTCCGGCCTCATTTTAACTTGCCTAGATAGGTAGTTACCTTTTGCTTCACCTCTTGCCACATTAATCAACATTTAATATTGTTGGGTACATAAACGAGATCAAACTAAATAACTTGAATGTGGTGTTCCGTCAATATACAACTCGTTACATATTGAGCTCCACTTAACTTGTAGTGTTGTTTGTGCACTTTGCCATGCCATGCTTCATTAAATTGGACATGCATCATACTTGGCTGTGCATCATGCCATGATTATGTGATGGTTGATTACCATGTTGTTTGCTTCTTTCCGGTGTGCTTCTTCGGGTTGGTTCCGTTAACGTCGCGTTTGTGAGGATTCGTTCGACTTCGTCCGTTTGTCTTCATGGACACATTCTTCTTCCTTGCGGGATCTCAGGCAATATGACCATACCCTAGAAATCACTTCTATCTTTGCTTGCTAGTTGCTCGCTCTTTTGCAATGCCACGATACCTACCACTTGATATATCATGCCTCCCATATTGCCATGTCAAGCCTCTAACCCACCTTGTCCTAGCAAACCGTTGTTTGGCTATGTTACCGCTTTGCTCAACCCCTCTTATAGTGTTCCTAGTTGCAGGTGAAGATGAAGTTTGTTCCCTGTTGGAACATGGATATCGTTTGGGATATCATTATTATTATATCTTGTTTACTTTAATTCACCTATATACTTGGTAAAGGGTGGATGGCTCGGCCTTATGCTTGGTGTTTTGTTCCACTCTTGCTGCCCTAGTTTCCATCATACCGGTGTTATGTTCCTTGATTTTGCGTTCCTTACGCGGTTGGGTTATAACGGGAACCCGTTGATAGTTCGCTTTGAATAAAACTCTTCTAGAAAGGCCCAACCTTGGTTTTACCATTTGCCACCTAAGCCTTTTTCCTTTGGGTTCTCCAGACTCAAGGGTCATCTTTATTTTAAACCCCCCGGGCCGGTGCTCCTCTGAGTGTTGGTCCGAAATGGGCAGCCTGCGGGGCCAACTCGGGGTAACTCGAGGGTTGGTTTTACTCGTAGCTTGACCTATCCAGTGTGCCCTGAGAACGAGATACGTGCGACTCCTATCGGGATTTGTCGGCACATCGGGAGGCTTTGCTGGTCTTGTTTTACCATTGTCGAAATGTCTTGTAACCGGGATTCCGAGTCTGATCGGGTCTTCCTGGGAGAAGGAATATCCTTCATTGACCGTTAGAGCTTGTGATGGGCTAAGTTGGGACACCCCTGCAGGGTTTTGAACTTTCGAAATCCGTGCCCGCGGTTATGGGCAGATGGGAATTTGTTAATATCCGGTTGTAGAGAACTTGACACTTAACTTAATTAAAATGCATCAACCGCGTGTGTAGCCGTGATGGTCTCTTCTCGGCAGGGTCCGGGAAGTGAAAACGGCTTTGGAGTTATGTTTGAACGTAAGTAGTTTTAGGATCACTTCTAGTTCACGACCGTGCTTTGCTTCTCTTCTCGCTCTCATATGCGTAAGTTAGCGACCATATATGCTAGTGCTTGCTGCAGCTCCACCTAACTACCCCTTTTCCTACCCATAAGCTTAAATAGTCTTGTTCTCGCGGGTGTGAGATTGTTGAGTCCTCGTGACTCACAGATACTTCCAAACAGTTGCAGGTGCCGATGATACCAGTGCAGGTGACACAGCTGAGCTCAAGGAGGAGCTCGATGAACACCGTGTTCGTTGTGTTGTTTCGTTTTCCTTTCGATCAGTAGTGGAGCCCAGTTGGGGTGATCGGGGACCTAGCATTAGGGGTTGTCTTTCTTTATTTGGTTCCGTAGTCGGACCTTGATTGTATTCTGGATGATATAATGCTTTATTTCTGTATTGTGTGAAGTGGCGACTGTAAGCCAACTCTTTATCCCTTTCATATTCAGTACATGGGATGTGTAAAGATTACCCCTCTTGCGACATGCCTACTATGCGGTTATGCCTCTAAGTCGTGCTTCGACACGTGGGAGATATAGCCGCATCGTGGGTGTTACAAAAACCCAACCACAGAGGGAATATCATACCATATAGCCGAAAATGGCAAGAGTCGGAGTTAAAAATATGGAAAGTTACATCCGGGGTGTTACAGGCCATCATCGACCCCTACTACAAACAAGTCCAGAGAACAAGTCCCCTATCCTGGCATAGGTCCTGGATGCAGCTACTGGATGAATCTCACCTCAGGTTCACGGCCAAGAGCGTGTACACATGCTACGAGATGCACATGCAGATCGTTGACATGAGGAAGTGCCTCGTTACCCTAAATCGACGAGCTCGGATTGAGCCACAATCAGAGCAAGCGTCACAAGGAGTAGATGATGATCAGATGATCGTTTATGATAGTTAATCATGCATGTATTATATAGTTTACTTTATTGGTGTGTGGAAATGTCATGTGTGTAGTAGCCACCTTTGTAATTATGCATGTAATAGTTTACTTTGGTGTGTGCAAATGCCATGGTTGTAGTAGTCACCTATGTAAGTGGATGTTTAATTTGGTTATGCAAGCATGTCCTTATAAGTGTGCATATATATGTTATTGTTCGGTATGCAATCCCATCGCACAACACACACGTCTTATTAGCAGCAACTGGTTGTGTTATTATCGGTCTTCACACACATTTCTGATTACACACCTGTTTGCCGCGTATCACACACATCTTATTAAGTTGAACCGTTTCTGTTCTCATGTCTCAACGCAAGCAGTTCATCCGAGTGAACCGCATGCCGTATATCGCACACCTTCATCTGGCTGACCGTTTCTTTTGTGTTGCCTAGTCACAAACAGTTCATCCGAGTGAACCGTATGTTGTATATCGCACACACCTCCATATGCCTTCCCGTTTCTTTTGTTCCTCCTCATCGCAAATAGTTAATTGAACTGAACCTTATGCTTTGCATCGCAAACGCAATTAAAATCTGAACCGTGTTTGATGGCTCCGCCATCGCAAACGTTTCGCACCTTTTTGATAGTTTTTTACACCACCATTTGCGATTATGGCATCGCACACAGTTTCGTCGAAGGGTCTCTGATCATAGTGTCGCGTTAGCAGCGTCCTGAGTACTGGAACCACATGGTGTTCATTTGCAATACTAAGAAATTAGATTGATTGAAGCACGAAAATGGGTAAGGCACTGGTGCGCAACTTGAAAGGTGGACTACTTCAAGCAGCTCCCGCACTTGGCGAATCAAAAGGCCCCAGACTAAGGCGCATCTCCCGCTAGAAGGTAGATGTCGCATTCTCCTGGCCGAAGGGCATGCGACCATGCACGAGGCTGCCCCGTGACTTGGATGACCCTTGGAAGCGAAAAGGGGCTCCTGGTGCCAGACCTGTTGAAAGTAGTGAAGTCAACACAAACACAGAAGTCGGCATAAGGCCTGGGAGTGGTCACTGGGTGGGCGACTTCTCGGGACGCCTCACCTACGATTTTGGCATCCCGGGGCCGCTTCACCTCGTGCTCCTTCTTCGCAGACGTGAGCTCGGCAGGCTCCGCCTCGTCCTTGCCAGCGGGGTGCATAGTGGCAACAGCCTTGTAGGCGTGCTCGAGGGTACGCAACCCCTCTTGCTTATCACAACAGATGGTGAGAGTGCCGCCACAGCCCTGCATCTTGACGAGGCCGAAGGTGTGGTCACTAAAAAAAACCACCTCCGTGATGATACATGTTTGTCATACTAGGTCACGTTTTCTGTCATGCATGTACATCCATGATGATTTTATGACAGAATCAAGATAGTCATACATGTGCTGTCGTAGAAGTGTTCCATGACATTACCAAAATTATCATCATGGAAGTTTCCACTTCCATGACGATAAATTGTGTGTTATAGAAGTGCTTTCGTCAACGGTAACCGACACATGGCATCCACCGTAACGGGTCGCAGTTAAGCCATCAGGTTCCGGTTTGGATCTGATAACTCGTTAACAACCCTGACCAATGGGGATTTTCCACATGTAAAATTCTCTTTCGCCGGATGATCCACGTGTCAGCTCATCGTTGGGACATATGTCATCCACTCATAGTACGGGAGGTGCCTATGATACTCCGGCACGTGGCAAGGCCCAACAGTGGCCCATTCAGGTGAAAAAGGACAGCCCAGTCAAAATTAGCAGGCCGGCCCATATAAGGCCTACTTGTGTCAGGTCCATTTAAGCCCGCGGCACATACAATATGTGCCAATTCGGCCCGTCAATGGCCCGTTAAAGATTTGACACCACTGCAGCCCATCGTCAGTTTGAGCCTGTTAATAGCCTGCTATATATTTGGGCTCAATATCGGCCCGATGTGGTTTCGGCCTGTTAACGGACCATTCAAGGGATGGGCCAACTTTCAAGATGTATGTCTTTCGGCCTTCTAGCGACCCATTTAAGTGTAGGACCAATTTTCGGCCCGGTGTGTCTTTCAGCCTATTAACGGCCTATAAATGAGTTGGGCCATTTGCAGTTGGAACTGAGTTTTAGCCTTTTAACAACCCATGCTCTTCATGGTCCAATACCATCTCGGTTTATATTTCGGCCTGCTAAAGGCCCACAACACAGTTGGGCCATATACAGTATGACCTGAGTTTCCGCCTCTTAGAGGCCCATGCTCTTCATGGTCTAGTACGAGCCTGCTGTCTCTTTCGACCTGCTAAAGGCCAACACTATAGTTGGGCCATATGTCACCCGACCTTACTATTGGCTAGTTAACGGCTCGTGAAATCAAATGGGCCCACTTGTTTCCTGCTTTGATGTCGGCCTATTAACGACCTAGGAGGTAATAGTGCCGAGCATTAATTGTCGGCTCATTTCAATTATAGCGACCCAATAGAGCTTTCGGCCTAGTTACGGCCCATTAACTTAATGGGCCCACTAATGTTAGAACATGCGTGCAGGCCCAATTAGATAATTTGAGTACATTTCGACGAGCAATTATGGACAGGACCAAAACCGATCAAGCAAAGGGTGAAAGCACAAGTGCTGCCTGGGTGATTTTGGTAATTAATGTCAACATATCTCTTGTTGGACTAATACTTCTACCTAGTATGATTCAGATAAGTTCAACAATGGAGTGGCATGGACTAGAGGATGTGGAACCCCTTCAAAATGCTGAGGACAAAGGATTGGCTCAAGCTCAAAGCTCATGAGTCCATTCTTTCCATTTTAGTGATCCAGGATCACATTGAGTCTATAGGAAAGCCAATACTATTAAGAGGGGATGAGGTGCTGCCTAATGGCTTTCTTGCTCAAAGTGCTTAGTGATATGCTCCAAAACCCTCAACTACTTTCTCACATCCACGTCCCAAACCAAAATTCAAACTCGGCCCCACCGAAATTTTCTATCTGGCGCCACCGAGTTCTCTTGACATAGCCACTACTAGAAACCCTAATCAATTCAGTCTCACCGATGGGATATCGGTCTCACCGAGATGGGCTTGCAAACTCTCTGTTGCCTATTGCAATAATTTCGGTCCCACCGAGGTATGCAATCTGTCCCAGCGAGTTTGCTTGGCCAACTCTCTGCTTTGCATATTACCCAAATCGGTTCCACCGAGTTTGTGTAATCGGTCAAATCGAGATGAGGCTTTACCCTAACTCTAGCGCATCGGACCCACCGAGTCGATTGTATCGGTCCCACCGAAAACCCTAACGGTCACATTTTGAACTAAATTGGTCTGACCAAGTTGTATGATTTGGTCCCACCGAGTTTGGTGATTTCTGTGTAACGATTAGATTTTGTATGGAGGCTATTTATACCCATCCACCCACTCTTCATTCATGGAGAGAGCCATCAGAACATGCCTACACTTCCACCATACATTTTCTGAGAGAGAACCACCTACACTTGTGTTGAGGTCAAGATATTCCACTCCAACCACATAAATCTTGATCTCTAGCCTTTCCCAAGTTGCTTTCCTCTCAAATCATCTATCCACCAAATCCAAATCCTGTTAGAGAGAGAGAGTTGAGTGTTTGGGAGACTATCATTTGAAGCACAAGAGCAAGGAGTTCATCATCAACACACCATTTGTGACCTCTTGGAGAGTGGTGTCTCCTAGATTGATTAGGTGTCACTTGGGAGCCTCTATCAAGATTGTGGAGTTGAACCAAGGAGTTTGTAAGGGCAAGGATATCGCCTACTTCGTGAAGATCTACCAAAGTGAGGCAAGTCCTTCTTGGGCGACGGCCATGGTGGGATAGACAAGGTTGCTTCTTCATGGAACCTTCATGGTTGGATCCCTTCGTGGACTCGCGCAACCGTTACCCTTCGTGGGTTGAAGTCTCCATCAACATGGATGTATGATAGCACCACCTATCGGAACCACGCCAAAAATCTACGTGTCTCCAATTGCGTTTGCACACTCCAATCCCATCCCTTTACATTCTTGCAACTTGCATGCTTTACTTTCCGCTGCTCATATACTCTTGTCATGGTTGCTTGATATGTATTATGAATGTTTAAACTTGTGCCAAAACTCTACTTAAACCTAAAGAAGTTAAAAACTGCAACTTTTCTTGACTAGAGTCTATTCACCCCCCTTCTAGACACCTCCTCTTGATCCTTTCAATTGGTATCAGAGCATTGGTCTCCATTGCTTTGGTTTAAACACCTTTGGAGGAAGATGGATGAGTCTACATTGCGGAGTCTTAGACGTAGAGTGCCTATTCTTGATGGAGAGTATTTTCATGAGTGTAAAAATGAGATGCTTGAGATTTTCAATGAATATTATTTGAACAAGTACATTACTAGCCCTTGTGCACCCCATGTTGATCGTTTGCATCCTACCCTTGATGAGTCTATTGACATGATCCGTAATCTTAGAACTGTCAATTTAATCACTAGAGGTTTGCCTAGAAACTTGCTTAATAGCTTGCCTGCTCTTGATTATGCCTACACCATAGGGAGATTCCTGGAGGAACGATTCCCAAACTATTCCTTAAAAAATCTAGATGAGATTCTCCATAAGTCTATTTCCTTGAGTAATATGAGTTCCAATGACCCCAAATTTGGTGATTGCTTATTTGAAGTTACAAATCTTACGAGTGCCAAAGGAGATGTTGGAATCATTAGAAATATCATTTCCGAAGTCATTAGAATTCATAGAGATGAACATTGTTACGATCATACTTCTAATGATTTACCCTCTTTAGGAGTTGATCAATCACAAGATGATATAGAACATGGATACTATGATGATGATGATAGTGACTATGATCTTGATGATGCAATAAGACACTTTGGTCTTATGGCTAATCTTCGTGGCTACATGGCTGGAGGAAAGGAATGGGTCCTCGATAATGGATGTACTAATCATATGATCGGAGACAAAGATATGTTTCGTGAGCTTGCTAAAAACAATGGCCCTCGAAAGTGTGTTACTTTTGGTGATAACTCAAAGGGTAAGGTGGTTGGCCTCGGTAAGGTGGCTATCTCACATGATAGCTCCATACAAAATGTCATGCTCGTTCAATCTCTTGGATACAATTTACTTTCAGTATCTAGACTTGCTAATTTCGGTTTCAATGTCTTATTTACTGAAGTAGACTGCCAAGTGTTTCGAAGAGACAATCATAAAATGGTCTTTACCAGTATACGTAGAGGTGATCTTCACATTGTTGATTTCACTAAAAAGGCTCAACCTAGAACTTGCCTAATTGCTAAATCTTCGAAAGGCTGGTTGTGGCATAGAAGGCTAGGTCATGTGGGCATGCGAAATCTTAATAAGCTTATTAAAGGTGATCATATCCTCGGAGTAAAAGATGTTATATTTGACAAGGATAGACTTTGTAGTGCTTGTCAAGCTGGAAAAGAAGTGGGAGGGAGTTACCCCATGAAGAACATCATGACCACGAGAAGACCGCTCGAGCTACTTCACATGGATCTCTTTGGCCTCAATGCCTACAAGAGTCTCGGTGGTAACTCATTTGATCTAGTTATAGTCGATGATTTTTCAAGATTTACGTGGGGTTTCTTCCTTGATCATAAATCGCAGGTCCAATAGATCTTCGAAATCTTTGCTAGGAAGGCCCAAAATCAATTTGACACGAAGATCAAGAAGTTTCATAGCGACACCGGAATGGAGTTCAAGAATGCAAATGTGGATACCTTTCTTGACGAAGAAGGGATTTCACACGAGTTCTCAACTACGTACACACCTCAACAAAATGGAGTTGTTGAGAGGAAGAACCGAACTCTTATTGAGATGGCAAGAACGATGCTTTGATGAGTACAGGACACCAAAACACTTTTGGGCGGAAGCAGTTGAGACAGCTTGTCATGCAACAAATCGCTTGTATCTTCGAGTATTCGGCTCAAAGTGCTACATTCTTGATAAGCATCGTCGTTCTAAATTTGCTCCTAAATCTCATGAAGGTTTCCTACTTGGTTATGGCTCAAACTCTCACACTTACCGTGTCTACAACAATTTCACCCGAAAGGTTGAAGAGATGGTAGATGTGAAGTTTGATGAATCTAATGGCTCGCAAGTAGAGCAATTGCCAATTGATGTAGGAGACAAAGACCCTTCGTAAGCAATCCAGGACATGTCTATTGGCAAGATTCGTCCAACGTAGGTGAAGGAGAGTACCTCGTCCGTCCAAGTGGAAGCTTCCACCTCAAGACAAGGTGAACCGAGAGTTGATATGGAAGCATCCAGAAGTGGGACACACCAAGACGAAGAAAACGAGGAAGTACACCAAGATTAACATCAACAACCTCCTTCTCCACCACAAGAAGAAAACGACAATGTCAACAATGAAGAAGGCCAAGAAGAACAACAAGATAAAGAGGATGTTCCACCCTAAGCCAAGCAAAAGCTCCCACGAGTTCGAGCGAGAGTCAACAAAGACCATCCCATCAAGCAAATCTACAATGATATCCAAACCGGGAGAATCACTCGCTCTAAAACTCGTTTGGATAATTGTTGTGAAAATTACTCATTCATCTCTAGCATTGAACCTATGAAGGTTGAAGAAGCATTGGAAGATCCGGATTGGATAAACGCCATGCATGAAGAGCTACACAACTTTGAGAGAAACCAAGTGTGGACATTGGTCGAGAAGGCCGACAACAACCACAACATCATCGGTACCAAATGGGTGTTTCGCAACAAGAAAGACGAAGATGGTCAAGTCGTCCGCAACAAAGCTTGTCTCGTCGCCCAAGGCTATACTCAAGTCAAAGGTATGGACTACGGTGAGACATATGCCGCCGTTGCTAGACTTGAATCCATCCACATCTTGCTTGCCTATGCTAATCACTATGATATCACTTTATACCAAATGGACATTAAAAGTTATTTTCTAAATGGTAAAATCGGGGAGGAAGTTTATGTTAAACAACCTCCCGGCTTCATCAATTCCAAGAAACCCGATCATGTTTACAAACTTCACAAAGCCCTTTATGGTCTTAAACAAGCTCCTAGAGCATGGTATAAATGCTTGACCAAGTTCCTTATTGAAAAAGGCTTTGAATTTGGAAAAATAGATTCTACTCTTTTTTTCTAAAATGGTTAATGGAGAACTATTTGTGTGCCAAATTTGTGTTGATGACATAATATTTGGGTCGACTAACCCTCATTTTAGTGAGAAGTTTGGAAAGCTAATGTCGGAGAAGTTTGAGATGTCTATGATGATTGAACTCAAATTCTTTCTTGGTTTGCAAATCAAGCAAACTAAGGAAGGTACCTTTGTCTCTCAAACAAAGTACACCAAGAATGCAAAGGTATGACTACACCCATTCCTACTAGTGGACATCTTGACTTGACTAAGGATGGTGAACCGGTTGATCAAAAAGTTTACCGCTCTATGATCGGTTCATTGTTATATCTATGTGCCTCTCGTCCCGATATTATGCTAAGTGTGTGCATGTGTGCATGATATCAAGCGGCCCCCAAAGAATGTCATCTTAAGGCTGTAAAAAGGATAGTAAGATACTTAATACATACACCAAATTTTGGCTTTTGGTATCCTAAGAGGTCTTCTTTTGATCTTGTTGTCTATTCCAATTCCGACTATGCCGGAGACAAGGTTGATAGAAAGTCCATTTTGGGTACTTGTCAATTTCTTGGTAGATCTCTTGTGTCTTGGTCTTCTAAGAAACAAAACTCGGTATCCTTATCCACCGCGAAAGCGGAATACATTGCCGTTGGTTCATGTTGTGCTCAATTACTTTGGATGACCCAAACTCTTAAAGATTGTGGGATATATGTGAAACATGTTACATTGCTTTGTGACAATGAAAGTGCTATCAAGATTTCTCACAATCCCGTGCAACATTCTCGAACTAAGCATATTGAAGTTCGTCATCATTTCATTCGAGATCACGTTGCCAAAGGGGACATTGATCTTAAGCATGTTCGCACCGATAAGCAATTGGCAGATATATTCACCAAACCGCTTGATGAGAAAGTCTATTGCCGTTTGAGAGGAGAATTGAACATCATCGATGCTTCAAACTTGGAGTAGAAACTCCATTTGGATACATGCAAGGCATGAGCCTTTGACTAACCCTTGATATTTCTTTCATGATGATATTTATATGTCTTGGATATACTTGCACCCTTGCATGCTACCTAACCCTTGTAGGCACTTGGATGAATCTAAAACCATGAGATTGCAACTCACTCATATCTAGAGCAATTTCTACATCTCCAAGTCTCTACACAATGGTGGTTGAAGCCAAGGAAGCACAAAACCCTTCAAACATATCCTTTGACAAATTCTACATTAAGTTTTATGATTGTCATCTTGGATATACAAGTGCTCTTCCTTGCAAAGCTAACCCATGTAGGAAGATGAACTCAAATTCCAAGTGGTGCTCCCAACTCTTGACGAACAACATCAACCTTGAGCAACCCACACAAGTTCAACTACATGATCAAGATAAACACCACCACCCAAGGTATGTTATTCCATCTTAGAGAATATTTACTCCAAGTCATGGGTCAAAGCAACTCAACAAGATGTGAATACATCAATATGCTTAAACGAAAAATGGTAACCCCATTTTGAGCTTAAACGATGAGTATGACCAATGATCAAGTGTCCTCACTTGACTCCTAAGTCAATATACTCTAACAAAGGTGACTTTGTCGCCGACCAATTCTAGAAGAAGTTCTCCTGTGTTTCTCTGTGCTCTTGCATTTGTCTCGTGCATAGAAACTTCATCTAGATTACCTTTCTAGTTATTTGTGTTCTGCATTCCCTGCATCCAATTCCATGCAAATCCTTGTGAGATCTAAATTGCCTAGTGAGCTGAGGTGACAGGTGTTTTCTCTGTGATGGACTCGGTCACACCGATTTGTTTCCTTCGGTCCAACCGAATTCTTTCGGGGCCACCAAAGTACACAACTCGGTGCCATCGATCTCACTACAGGAAAGACAGCTTGACACATGATTCCTGCATTCTTTTTGCTCTAGCTCCACTCAATGATTCTTGTCCTCGACCAGCATCACAATCTATATGCTGCTTTGCTATGTGACTCAAGGACCAAACCTTTTACCTCACACTCCAGAAGATCCCTTCTTGGAAATTGATGTCAAAGGGGGAGAGAGATCACATCAAAGCTTAATCTCCTCAAAGGGGGAGAAAGAATAAAAAGGGGGAAGAGAGAAATCACATCAAAGGCCCAGATGCTTAGATGCTTGGTGTTCAAGAGGAGAGAAGTCACATGTCTTTAAGAGGGGAAAGACATCTCCATGCTATGTTTATGTTTATGATGTGTTTTTGCTCTGATTTTGTTTCCCTACGTTCTCCCATTATCCAATACAAAGATTCAGGGGGAGAAAGATTGCTAGGGAAGGAAATATTCGAATTCATTGCATATCTTTACCTTTGGGGACATGTCTATATCCAATAGAATACTCAGTGCTCACTTTCTACATGTCATCCCAGTGTTGGTACTCTTGTGGTTTCTTTTGTTTTCTCTGGATAGTAGGTGTATCTGTGTTATCTAACCTTGTTTACTCAGGTTCATTCCGTCCTAAGCCAACTCAAGACCACAAGGTAAGTATATGCATCATAGTCATGTGCATGAGGATTTCTTGCAGTTACACATACTATTTGCAAGAAGGACTCATGAGCATGAAGGTACATTTCCGATATTCACATCATTTGCTCTGATGCATATAGCCAAGATACATGTAACACATTGCTTACTCTGTCATGCTTATGCATTCACATGCTCCTATATTCCATATTTACATGACTGCATACATGTAGGGGGAGACTATGCATGTTACATGTTTTTCCAAAGCTTTACTTGTTATTCTCTATATCTTAATCTAAAGCTTTGGTGTATGTTGTCATCAATTACCAAAAAGGGGGAGATTGAAAGTGCAAGTGCTCCCTGGGTGATTTTGGTAATTAATGTCAACATATCTCTTATTGGACTAATACTTCTACCTAGTATGTTTTAGATAAGTTCAACAATGGAGTGGCATGGACTAGAAGATGTGGAACACCTTCAAAATGCTGAGGACAAAGGATTGGCTCAAGCTCAAAGGTTAGGACTCCATTCTTTCCATTTTAGTGATCCAAGATCGCATTGAGTCCATTGGAAAGCCAATACTATTAAGACGGGATGAGGTGTTGCCTAATGGCTTTCTTGCTCAAAGTGCTTAGTGATATGCTCCAAAACCCTCAACAACTTTCTCACATCCACATATGTCCCAAACCAAAAGTCAAACTCAGCCCCACCGAAATTTCCTATCTGACGCCACCGAGTTCTCTTGACATAGCCACTGCTAGAAACCCTTATTAATTTGGTCTCACCGATGGGATCTCGGTCTCAACGAGATGGGCTTGCAAACTCTCTGTTGCCTATTGCAATAATTTCGGTCCCACCGAGGTATGCAATCGGTCCCACCGAGTTTGCTTGGCCAACTTTCTGCTTTGCTTATTACCCAAATCGGTTCCACCGAGTTTGTGTAATTGGTCAAACCAAGATGAGGCTTTACCCTAACCCTAGCATATCGGTCCCACCGAAAACCCTAACGGTCACATTTTGAACTAAATCGGTCTGACCGAGTTGTATGATTCGGTCCGACCGAGTTTGGTGATTTGTGTGTAATGGTTAGGTTTTGTGTGGAGGCTATTTATACCCCTCCACCCACTCTTCATTCATGGAGAGAGCCATCAGAACATGCCTACACTTCCACCATACATTTTCTGAGAGAGAACCACCTACACTTGTGTTGAGGTCAAGATATTCCACTCCAACCACATAAATCTTGATCTCTAGCCTTTCCCAAGTTGCTTTCCACTCAAATCATCTTTCCACCAAATCAAATCCTGTGAGAGAGAGTTGAGTGTTAGGGAGACTATCATTTGAAGCACAAGAGCAAGGAGTTCATCATCAACACACCATTTGTTACCTCTTGGAGAGTGGTGTCTCCTAGATTGGTTAGGTGTCACTTGGGAGCCTCCGTCAAGATTGTGGAGTTGAACCGAGGAGTTTGTAAGGGAAAGGAGATTGCCTACTTCGTGAAGATCTACCCGAGTGAGGCAAGTCCTTCGTGGGTGACGACCATGGTGGGATAGACAAAGTTGCTTCTTTGTGGACCCTTCGTGGGTGGATCCCTCCGTGGACTCGCACAACTGTTACCCTTCGTTGGTTGAAGTCTCCATCAACGTGGATGTATGATAGCACCACCTATTGGAACCACACCAAAAATCTCCATGTCTCCAATTGCGTTTGCACACTCCAATCCCATCCCTTTACATTCTTGCAACTTGCATGCTTTACTTTCCGCTGCGCATATACTCTTGTCATGCTTTCTTGATATGTATTGTGAATGTTTAAACTTCTGCCAAAACTCTATTTAAACCTTAAGAAGTCAAAAACTGCAACTTTTCTTGACTAGAGTCTATTCACCCCCCCTCTAGACACCTCTTCTCGATCCTTTCAAAGGGCTATGAGAATTTTGGCCCCTGTGAGCCCATTAGGGAAGCCCATTAAAGGCAATGTGCTGCTTCCTTCATATAGGTCCCGTGGTTGTTCATGCTAACTAAATATTTCACTACTTGTTTAGCTTTGAAGCGACCAGTTAGCTAGAATGCGAGGCGCGCTAAGCGAATGTATGGCAAACAAGGAAAAACGTTGCACATCCATCATATATTACAAGAAATTACATCCACTAGGCAATCAAAGATTGATGCTAGTGTAAATAAATGAACGAAACCTAACAATCTACAACCTCACAATCTGCAACCTCAGCACGGATAACGCCCATAAGCATGTGAGCAAGTTTTTCCTTCTTTGCTACGCCCATATTCGGACTAAATTTATAACCAAAGCAAATTACCATGATGTTTAGAGACTCTCAAAATAATATAAGTGAAGCACGAGAGTTCATCAATTTCTAAATAAAACCACCATCGTTCTCTAAAAAGATATAAGTGAAGCACTAGAGCAAAATTGCCTTGCTCAAAAGATATAAGTGAAGCACACAGAGTATTCTAATAAATCACGATTCATGTGTGTCTCTCTAAAAAGGTGTGTACAGAAATGATGATTGTGGCAAACTAAAAAGCAAAGACTCAAATCATACAAGACGCTCCAAGCAAAACACATATCATGTGGTGAATAAAAATATAGCCTTAAGTAAAGTTACCAATAGACAAAGATGAAAGAGAGGATGCCTTCCGGGGCATCCCCAAGCTTAGGCTCTTGGTTGTCCTTTAATATTACCTTGTGGTGACTTGGGCATAACCAAGCTTAGGCTCTTGCCACTCCATATTCCATAGTCCACCAAATCCTTGCCCAAAAACTTGAAAACTTCACAACACAAAACTCAATAGAAAATCTCATATGCTCCATTACCAAAAGAAAATAAATCACCACTTTTGGTACTGTTGTGAACTCATTATTTATTTATATTGGTGTAATATCTACTGTATTCCAACTTTTCTATGGTTCATACCCCCCGATACTAGCCATAGATTCATCAAAATAAGCAAACAACACATAGAAAACAGAATGTGTCAAAAACAAAACAGTCTGTAGCAATCTGGATATTTTGAATACTTCTGTAACTCCAAAAAATCTGAAAAATTAGGACAACCTAAGAAATATTCTTATTAATCCTATACAAGAATAATAAATATTTTATCACGCTTCTGTTAAAAATGAGAATTGTTTTCCTGAGCACAAAATTTTCTGTTTTTCAACAAGATCAAATCAACTATCACCATAAGCCATCCCAAAGGTCTTACTTGGCACAAACACTAATTAATACACAAAACCACATCTAACCATAGGCTAGATGAATTATTTATTGCAAAACAGAACCTAAAAATCAAAAACAAAAATAAAATTGGGTTTCCTCCCAACAAGCACTATTGTTTAACACCCTTAGCTAGGCATAAAACACAAATAGATCTAAGTGTTGTCATCTTCGATATGCAAGTCTTTTCTCATCAAATCTTCCAAAACTCGTCTTAGAAATTCTATCGTTTCCTTTATTTCCCTTCTAGTGGATGAACTTAAATCATGAAAGGGACTTTGATTGTTAATTTTAACATTCATAAACCCATAGTCAGGATCATCACCGTATATATCATCATATAAAATACGTAGCTTGTTTCTAATGGGTTCCTTCATCATTTTATTCAACCAATCCCTATTAAATCCTACATAAATTCCCCTAGTTATCCAATCGAACTCCTCAAAAGCCTCAAGATACAAAGATTGAGATATCTCTGAATCGGGAACTCTTCTCCTAAGATTTTCACTGTAAGATTGATAGTCCCTAGATTCCAAACAACGCATAGTTTCTTTATCATGTAGGATATCTATAATTGGAGGGTGTTCAACATCCTTTTTATAGAAAGCAAAAATATCCATAGCTTCTTGTGTCACATAATCAAATTCGCGCATAAGGATAATAGTGACAATCATTTTAGCTATTGGATGATTGCTATTAGGAAGTTCATAAAACACTTTTTGCAAAGCTGGGTGAAGGTGCACAAATTTTCTTTCTAATTTCTCAACAAGCATAACAATAGCATCTGCATAACAATTTTTCTCGAGAAGAATAGATCTTTTATTAATAGGCATGGATCATGTACGCTTGAAGAATTCTTGGATGACACTCTTTCCAATAATATTACCGTCTCCTACATGAAAGATTTTTGTTATGTAACTAGGAGGTTTTTCAGTTTCATGATCCAAAAAACAAGATTCAAGTTTCTCCTCAAGATTTTCGATAACCTCCCCAGTTTCAGACATGGTGGCAGCAAATAGATCTAGCAAAGGAGCAACCAAAAGGCAAACGAAGAAGATGAATGGAAGAGGGGTGAAGAAAAGGCAAATCTTTTCGAAAATTGATTTAGAAGTGGGGGAGAGGAAAATGAGAGGCGGATGGCGTATAATGTAATACAAGAGATGAGTGTTTATGATGGGTACTTGGTATGTCTTGACTTGGCATAGATCTTCCCGGCAACGGTGACAGAAATTCTTCCCGCCACTTCTTGAGCTTGCATTCATTTTTCCCTTGAAGAGGAAAGGGTGATGCAGCAAAGTAGAGTAAGTATTTCCCTCAGTTTTGAGAACCAAGGTATCAATCCAGTAGGAGACAATGAACAAGTCACCGAATACCTGCACAAACAATTAACAACTTACACCCAATGCGATAAAGGGGTTGTCAATCCCTTCACGGTTACTTCCAAAAGTGAGATCAAATAGAGATAGATAAACGGTAAAGTAAATATTTTTTTGGTATTTCTGGTTTATAGATTGGAAAGTAAAAGATTGCAAAGGAAGTAAATTGGAAACTAAAATTGTAGATCAAAAACTTATATGATGGAAAATAGGAGATTATATGATGGAAAATAGACCTGGGGGCCATTGGTTTCACTAGAGTCTTCTCTCAAGATACTAAACATTACGGTGGGTGAACAAATTACTGCCGAGCAATTGATAGAAAATCACAAAGTTATGATGATATCTAAGGCAATGATTATGAATATAGGCATCACGTCCGGATCAAGTAGACCGACTCCTACCAGCATCTACTACTATTACTCCAGACATCGACCGACTCCTGCCTGCATCTAGAGTATTAAGTTCATGAAGAACAGAGTAATGCATTTAAGTAAGATGACATGCTGTAGAGGACTAAACTCAAGCAATATGATGTAAACCCCATCTTTTTATCCACAATGGCAACAATACAATATGTGCCATGCTGCCCCTACTGTCACTAGGGAAGGACACCGCAAGATTGATCCCAAAGCTAAGCACTTCTCCCATTGCAAGAAAAACCAATCTAGATGGCCAAACCAAATCGATAGTTCGAAGATACTTGCAAAGATATCAAATCATGCATATAAGAATTCAGAGGTGATGGAAATAGTATTCATAGAAAAGCTGATCATAAATCCACAATTCATTGGATCTCGGCAAACACACTACAAAAAAGGTATTACATCGAATAGATCACCAAGAACACCGAGGAAAACAGGTATTGAGTATCAAAGAGAGAGAGAGAGAAGAAGCGATCTAGATACTAGCTATGGACCCGTAGGTCTGTGGTAAACTACTCACGCTTCATTGGAGGGGCAATGGTGTTGATGTAGAAGCCCTCCATGATCAAATCCCCCTCTGGCAGGATGCCAGAAAAGGCCCCTCGATGGGATCTCATGGGTACAGAAGGTTGCAGTGGTGGAAAAGTGTTTTCATGGATCCCCTTGTTGTTTTTGGGATAGATGGGAATATGTAGGCAGAAGAAATAGGTCGGTGGAATCACGAGGGCCCATAAGGGTGGGGGCGCGCCCTACCCCCTAGGCACGCCCTCTGTCCTTCTGTTCACCTCGTGGCTTCTCTGACTTGCACTCCTACACTAGTATAAAAAGGCCCATTTGTCCCAGTTCGAGAGGCCCATTTGTCCCTGTTCTGGAACCAGGACTAAAGGATCGGGAATAAAGCCCATGACCTTTAGTCTCGGCTTGGTTACGAACCAGGACAAGTGGGCCTCCATGTGGCCGCTGCGGCGAGCCCATTCAGGAGGGCCTTTGGTCACGTTTGGTAACATCAACCGGGACCAAAAATCATCCACGCGTCAGCAGCTTAGGGTCTGGTGTTTTTTTGAAGGGGGGGGGGGTTTGGGTGTTTTGGAGGGTTAATTTAGGGGTTTCATATATTGTGCTAGCTAGCTAATAGAGAGAAGTGACCTCTCTTATCTCCGTGCTTGGTCAACGCTACGTACTATATGTATAGAGAGAACTCGCGACACGCTAGCCCATAAGCAAATGAAGGAAACAATTAAGTACAGAAGATCATCATGAACATATATATAGAGAAGTGATCGACCTCCTCCTTCTCTGAGAGATTGATCGAATAACAAGTTTTGGTATATCTATCTAATTCTACTAGCTACATATATACAATATAAGATCTCTTACAATCCCTAACATGTGAAGTCAAGTGCCACATGGTATTCTCCGGCTTTATTGATGACATGGTCAAGAAAGAATCCCGTGATTTCCTCTTGAATTTCTTTTATGCGATCATGTGGTAGGAGTTCATCCCGCATTTGCCAGATCTAAATTGAAGAAGAGAGTCAATACATGTGTATAAATGAAAATCAACAAAAATGATGGTAATAAAATAAAATTGTGAATATTTTTCCTTACGCACTTCCTATTTTTTTAGAGTAGCCCCGCTTATTAGAGGCCGCCATGTTGTAGATGAACATGCAAACGTAGTGTCCACATAAATCATTCCCGTCTTCCTGCCACAAGCACTTTACGAGAAATAGAGGTCACTCAAACTAATAAGGAAGAATGCTAAATGGTATTGATGAAACTAGCTAGAATCAATGGGAGATGCGCGGAACTAGGTAGTAGTACTTACTTTCGAGTGTTTAAATCGCAGCTCGGTCGGCAGTCTCGGAGAAATTGTGGTGAACTCTTTCCAAACCCTACCATACAAAGAAAATAACTACTTGATATCAGGAAATGGACAAAGTTGCTGATATGGTGCGATAATGATCGATTGAACTTACTTCTCGAGCATTCAAGTCATGTTCACATACTCGGGGTCTTTTCGTCTAGAGTCTAAGACGGTTACTTCTCCCCGCTCAAGTTTAGTCTCTAGGAGAATAAAGTGGAAACTACGCACGCATGCATTACTCATCAGTTTCATTACTATAACATCGAATAATAAGGGAAACCGAATGTGCACAAGACAGTAACACTCACTTGAAGTTGTAAGGAATGAGTATTTTATCTTTCCTTTGATTTTTGAGCAACAATTTTACCAAGTTGTCCTCGGTTTCTGAGACGTTGTGTTTAACCATATATTCATGTATGACATTTGGGTTAATGAACCCAATGTCATAGATTTGTGCTCTTCACCATTCGATGATATTCAATCTGCATAATATAGTGAGGATAATTATATATATATATATACATGCATACATGCAATGAAAGAGCTGAGCTATATATAGAGACTTAATTACAGAAAGTAGTACTTACAGGCAGTAGCAAGCCATGAGTGATTTGTCGAGGGCCTTCTGATTATGGAACTGGAAAAACTCGTCAAAATCAATAGTTAACAATTCTTGTCCAATGAAGTTGTGGTCCTCTTTAATTCTTATCGTCAAAGCATCCTTCCTAGACTCGCTGTAGGTTTTCATGTACCATTGATGGAATCTTCGCATCATCGTTGTTAGAGGAGGACCTCCATCTTTGACGAGAGGCTTCCCGTACTGGTATCTGAATTCGTCCACCTCCATTGTATCAAAATGTACATGTCGGGCAGGTAATCACCAGGATTGTTACCGGGCAGCATCCGTGGCAGATTTGTGACGATATCGCTACACACCTTGAGTTGGGGGCACGATTGGTTCTCCTGTTCTCCGAGCTAGGGAATTTTTTCCCACTTTTTTGTTCTGCTAACCTTTTGTCACTTGAAGTAGTTCCTGACCAGCGTGCATCTTCCTATGTCCTTTTAAGATAGCGGACATGGTTGTCATCCGGCGGAGGCGGTGGTGGTCGCTTTAGGGCTTTGATAGTGTGCTTTGCTTTCACCGGATCTATCTTCTCCTCCGGAGGTGGATGTTTGATAGCTCTTTGCGTTTCAAAGAAGTCCTTCATTTGGGCTTCACAGATCTTCCTGTTTTCTTCCGCGGTCATCTCGTATGGTAACTTCTCGAGAGGCTTGAGAGATGGACTGCTAAACGCTGGAGCAGTGGCGCCTCTCTTCCATTGCTGCTGACGAGTAGTAGAAGGAGGCGGAGTGCTCTGATGCGCTGGAGCAGCCAGAGCAGCGGCTTCTGTCTTCCACAATTGCTGATGATGAGGTGGAGGCAGGCTGCTCGGACGCGCCGGAGCAGGCGGAGTGCTGCCCTCATGCGCCGGAGCAGTCGGAGAATGAGGCGGAGTGCCCTGATCAGTCGTCGTCAGAGGAGGAGGAGGCGGAGTGCCCTGACTCGCCGGCGGAGGATGAGGAGGAGGAGGAGGCGTCCAGTTTGCCATAGACATGGAGTCTTCAGAGCAAGACCCAGCAGAGTCCCCCCTTCACCTCTAGGGTGGTCAAGCTCGAGCTCCTCAAATCCCTCCGTTACTTCATCCACCATCACAACAACATAGCCTTGTGGAATCAGACGACAGTGAAAAGTTGCGTCGGGTTCAGAAGGTGCAAAAGAGCTGACAGCCACCTTGACTTTGAGGTTTTGCCATTGCGTCATAAGCTGGCAATGTCGAGCCTCCATGATAGCATCCACGGGGTAGCTAGGAGCCGTGAAGTCAGGCTACTGAACAAGCTCGGTTGAAGCCACGCTGCTTCTCCACTGAGATGGCGAGGTAGCTTCTGGGGTAGCTCTGGCAGGTTGCTGGCTCTCAACTAGTTCCTCTAGCTTTTTCACCCTTGCATTTAGCTTCTGCAGTTCGCTCTGCTCTAGCTCCAGCGTCATTTTTGGAACAAACATGATCCAGAGGACTTGGAGTGGACGTCAAGAAACGAACGAGGTGTCCACGAGGTAGGGGGCGCGCCAACCCCCTGGGGGCGCCCTCCCCCTCGTGGCTCAACCGACCTACTTCTTCCTCCTTTAAATGTTCACATACCCCGAAAACATCTAGGAGCACCATGAAACCCTATTTCCACCGCCACAACCTTCTGTACCCAAGAGATCCCATCTTGGGGCCTTTTCTGGAGCTCCGCCGGAGGGGGCATCGATCACGGAGGGCCTCTACATCAACTCCATGGCCCCTCCGATGATGTGTGAGTAGTTTACTTCAGACCTTCGGGTCCATAGTTATTAGCTAGCTAGCTTCTTCTATCTCTTTGAATCTCAAAACAAAGTTCTCCTCGATCTTCTTGGAGATCTATTTGATGTAACTCTTTTTGCGGTGTGTTTGTCGAGATCCGATGAATTGTGGGTTTATGATCAAGTTTATCTATGAATGATATTTGATTCTTCTCTGAAATCTTTTATGCATGACTGGTTATCTTTGCGAGTCTCTTCGAATTATCAGTTTGGTTTTGCCTATTAGATTGATCTTTCTTGCAATGGGAGAAGTGCTTAGCTTTCGGTTCAATCTTGAGGTGCTCGATCCCAGTGATAGAAAGGGAAACGACACTTATTGTATTGTTGCCATCGAGGATAAAAAGATGGGGTTTATATCATATTTCTTGAGTTTATCCCTCTACATCATGTCATCTTACCTAATGCGTTACTCTGTTCTTATGAACATAATACTCTAGATGCATGTTGTATAGCGGTTGATGTGTGGAGTAATAGTAGTAGATGCAGGCAGGAGTCCGTCTACTTGTCACGGACGTGATGCCTATATACATGATCATGCCTAGATATTCTCATAATTATTCTCTTTTCTATCAACTACTCGACTGTAATTTGTTCACCCACCGTAATACTTATGCTATCTTGATAGAAGACACTAGTGAAACATTTGGCCCCCGGGTCTATTTTCCATCATATAAGTTTCCAATCTATTTTACTTTTCAATCTATATCATAAAAATACCAGAAATATTTATCTTATCACTATTATCTCTATCAGATCTCACTCTCGTAAGTGACCATGATGGGATTGACAAACCCTTTACCGTGTTGGTTGCGAGGTTCTTATTTGTTTGTGTAGGTACGAGGGACTTGCGTGTGGCCTCCTACTGGATTTATACCTTGGTTCTCAAAAACTAAGGGAAATACTTACGCTACTTTGCTGCATCACCCTTTCCCCTTCAAGGGAAAACCGACGCAGTGCTCAAGAGGTAGCAGAGCACCCCAAAGATCTCCCCTCGCCGGCCAGAAAATAGAGCAGTGGAGTGCTCTGCTCGCTAGCGAGGGGGTATACATAGGCATCTCATTGGTCCCGGTTCATGGCTGGAACCGGGACTAAAGGCCCCCCTTTGGTCCCGGTTCCAGACACGAACTGGGACCATTGGTTGTGGGCCAGGAGCGAGGCCCATTGGTACCATTTCGTGTATGGAACCGGGACCAAAGGGGCCATACGAACCGGGACCAATGTCCCACGAAGCTCGGTCGGCCCCGTGGGCTCACGAACCATGATCTATGCCCCCATGGGTCCCAGTTTGTGACTGAACCGGGACTAATGTGGTAGCCAGACCTGGACCAAAACCCTGTTTTCTACTAGTGCAAGTCCTCTGGATATCTTCTGGTCCAACAAAAATCATCGCGAAAGCATCATTCTGTTTGGACTCCGTTTGGTATGCCTTTTCCATGAAACAGTAAAACAAGGAAAAAACAGAAAACTAACAATGGGCTCTAGGTTAATATGTTAGTCCCAAAAATAATATAAAATAGCATATTAATGCATATAAAACATCCAAAACAGATAATTTAATAGCATGGAACAATCAAAAATTATAGAAACGTTGGAGATGTATCACTACGACGCCCCACTCATCTAGTGTGGCACTTGTGGCGGTCCGGGAAGAACGCGCGGATGCGGGCACGCCACATAGTGCACCGCGCTCGGACGTAGCACCACAACCTCAAGATAGTGCCCTGGAGCCCACCACTGCCCCACTGGATGACAAGGCTCCTGAGGCTCTTTCGTCTCAGGAGGTGCAAGACGCCGCCGATGCCCCCTCCTTCATCGAGCATCCAGTGTACTTCGTTAGGACGGTGTTACATGACACACACACATGCTACCCCATGCCGTAGAAGCTCCTACTCGCGCTCCTTGTTGCCTCCAGGAAGCTGCGCCACTACTTCCAAGGCCACCCAATCAAGATTGTCTGTGCATATCCCCTAGAGAAGGTGCTCCTGAGCCCCAACGCCGCGGGAAGGGTTGCTAAGTGGAACCTCAAGCTGCATGCATTCTAGCTGGAGTTCAGCACCAGTAGGGTCATCAAGGGTGCGGCCCTTGCCGACTTTGTGGCAGAATGGACCGACTCCCCTGACCTAGGGGTGGGCGAGGACCGCTCCCTCACGCCTGGAGACGAAGAACCAGATGGTTGGATCATGTACTTTGACAGAGCGTTCGCATGACAGGGTGCGGGGACTGGAGCCGTGCTCATCTCCCCCAAGAAGCTCTACTATGCGATGCAGCTCTGCTTTCAGCATGGTGAAAAGGTCTCCAACAACATTGCTGATTATGAGCGTCTAAACGCCAGCCTCAGGGCCGTGACGGCTCTGGGGGTCAGGCGCCTCACGTTATAGGGCGACTCCCAGCTCCTCGTCAACTTCTCCAACAAGGCGTACTAGCCAAAGGACGTGCACATGGAGGCATACCTTGAAGAGGTACGCAAAATTGAGAAACAATTCTTAGGCTTGGAATTGCAGCATGTACCACGTGGCACAAACAAGGAGGCAGACGACATCGCCAAGAGAGCGTCCTGGCGTGACCCCCAGAAGCCTGGCGTCTTCGAAGAGTGGCTCTTCAAGCCATCGACAGCTCCCCCCAATGTAGGGCTAGTGTCGTGTAACGCCCTCGATGCGGCTATATCTCCTACGTGTCGAAGCACGACTTAGAGGCATAACCGCATTGAAAGCAATGTCGCAAGTAAGGTAATCTTCACAACATCCCATGTAATATAGATAATAAAGGGAAAGGTAACATAGTTGGCTTACACTCGCCACTTCACAAAAAGTACATAAATAGCATTACATCAACCAATACAATCATGGTCCGACTACGGTACCAAAATAAAAGATCAGCCCAACAAGCGACATGGTCCCGGTCGCCCCAACTGGGCACCACTACTGATCATCAGGGAAAGACACATAGTAATGGCGTGAGTCTTCGTCGAACTCCCACTAGAGCTCAAGCGCATCATCTGGAACGGAGTCATCAGGCCCTGCATATGGTTTGGAAGTAATCTGTGAGCCACAGGGACTCAGCAATCTCGCATCCTCGCGATCAAGACTATTTAAGCTTATGGGTAAGGTAAAGGTATGAGGTGGAGCTGCAGCAAGCGACTAGCATATATGGTGGCTAACATATGCAAATGAGAGCAAGAAGAGAAGGCAAAGCACGATCAAGAAACTATGATCAAGAAGTGATCCTAGAACAACCTACGTCAAGCATAACTCCAACACCGTGTTCACTTCCCGGACTCCACCGGAAAGAGACCATCACGGTAACACACGCGGTTGATGTATTTTAATTAAGGTCAACTTCAGGTTTTCTACAACCAGACGTTAACAAATTCCCATCTGCCCATAACCACAGGCACGACTTTCGAAAGTTCAATCACTGCAGGGGAGTCCCAACTTAGCCCATGACAAGCTCTCACGGTCAACGAAGGATATACCTTCTCCCGAGACATTCAGATCAGACTCGGTATCCCGGTTCTACAAGAAAACTTCGACAAGTTAAAACAAATGCAGCAACACCGCCCGAATGTGCCAACAAATCCTGATAGGAGCTGCACATATCTCGTTCTCAGGGCACACTCAGATGAGCAATCTGTACAACTAAAACCAAACCTCGAGTTTCCCCGAGGGGGCGCTACACAGGACTCTAGTTTGGACCAACACTAAGAGGAGCACTGGCCAGGGGGCTTTAAATAAAGATGACCATTGAGTCCACGGAACCCAAGGGAAAAATAGGCTAGGTGCCGAATGGTAAAACTAAGGTTGGGCACTGCTGGAAGAGTTTTATTCAAGGCGATTTGTCAAGGGGTTCCCATTATTACCCAACCGCATAAGGAACACAAAATCCGGGAACATAACACCGATATGACGGAAACTAGGGCGGCAAGAGTGGAACAAAACACCAGGCATAAGGCCGAGCCTTCCACCTTTTACCAAGTATATAGATGCATTAATTAAATAAGATATATTGTGATATCCCAACAAGTAAACATGTTCCAACAAGGAACAACATCTCCATGCTCCAACAAGGAACAAACTTCAAACTTCACCTGCAACCAACAACGCTATAAGAAGGGCTAAGCAAAGCGGTAACATAGCCAAACAACGGTTTCCTAGGACAAGGTGGGTTAGAGGCTTGGTTCAACAATATGGGAGGCATGATAAGCAAGTGGTAGGTATCGCTGCATAGGCATAGAAAAAGAGCGAGCAATTAGCAAGCAAAGATAGAAGTGATTTCAAGGGTATGGTCATCTTGCCTGAGATCCCGCAAGGAAGAAGAACGAGTCCGTGAAGAAGATAAACGGACATAATCGAACGGATCCTCACACACCCGACGTTATCGGAACCAACCCGAAGAAGCAACACCGGAAAGAAGCAAACCACACAGTAAACAACCAACACATCAACATGGCATGATGCACAATCAAGTATGATGCATGTCCGGTTTAATGAAGCATGGCATGACAAAGTGCACAAACAATACTACAAATTAAGTGGAGCTCATCATGCAACGGAGTTGCATATTGAAGAAAACACCCCATGACTTATTTAGTTCTCTCTCGTTTATGTACCCAACAAGATTAAATGTTGATTAACATGGCAAGGGGTGAAGCATAAAGAAACTATCTATCTAGGCAAGTTTAAATGAGGCCGGAAATAACAAACAACAATTCTGGAATAATGGTTTGGTACTGTTCTGCCCTAAACCATATTTTAGAGTTATTAAACATGCAAAGTAAGGCCATCATGTTAAACTAGGCATTTTCTACCCCATTTACATATAAAGTTTATTAAATTCCGAGTTACGGTTATTTAGTTATGAAATAAATCATTTTAGCAAGTTATTAAGCAAATTTAAACAAACAGCATTTTAAACATTTTAAACATAGATGAAAGTTGCATATTATTAAACTAGACAAAATTCTAAGCAACTTTCATATATAATTTATTTAGATCCGATGCACGGTTGTGAAGTTATTAAATGCATGAAGTTCAAGGGTGTTTCTGCAAAACTGCAAAACCCTGGAAAAATAGCTAAAACGCAGAACTAAAAAAACGTGACACAGGCTGCAACTGTTGGCCCAACCGCACAGAGGTCTGAAGGCGGGGTCTCACCATGGGCTTCGGCCCAGTCAGTGCAGCGGGCTGGCTTGCGCTGGCGGAACTGGACCGCGAGGACGCGGCCCACACGGACGCGGTCAACGGTGAGGGGCGAGCTCCTCCCGTTCGAAGCAGAGGCGGGAACAGGCACGGCTGCAGCGGCCGGGAACGTGTCCGGGGTGGCGGAGCATGGGAAGATTGGCCGGATCCCGACGTGAACGTTGAGAGGGGGCGGATCCGCCGGCCGGCGCCTTGATCTGAAGCAGAGGAAGCCATGGCCTTGGTTCTCTAGTGATGCAGCGGCGACGGGGAGGCAGCAGCGGAGGGCGAAGGGGTCCTGACGAGGACGGAGTTTTCCGGCGAGGCACCAGATCCAGGAGCGATGGAGATGGCGGGGCGCCTCCATGCGGCGTCGGGGCTTGGTCGGCACGAGCGTCGAGGAAGGAGCTCCGGCCATGCTCCATGGCGCTGCGGCTCCTGTGCGAAGAACCAGAGAGAGAGGGAACCGAGTGAGAGAGAGAGGGCAACGAGGGGGAGAAGGGAAGGAGAAGGCCGGAAGGGAGGCAGGGGTGCGCAGGGTCCTACTGCAGGTGGTCGCCGGCTATGAGGGGGTTGGTCCGGTTAGAAATTGGAGGAGGATTTTTGGATTTGGGGAGGATCCCGAGGTGGGAGATGCTGGCGGCGGTGGGATGGGACAAGGGTCCTCATTTTTAGGGTTTGTCCAAATAGACTAGGAGTGGAGTATATATATACATCACAGACTAGGTTAGGGGCTACCTCCTCCCTACGATCGCAATCGGACGATCGCGGATAAAATAGCTAGGGAGTCCAAAAAGGAAAACAGTGACGTTTTGTAGATGTTTGTGGATGATCCGGACACAACGGTGACGACTGCTTGGGTCGGGTCCGGGACAAGTTCCGGATGCGCGCGAGGGGTTCGGTGCACTGTGCAGAGAGGGTTTCGGGGCCTGGCGGTTGACAGCGGACTGTGCAGAAAGCTTTGGGTTGAGAGAAGAGAAGAGAGATGCAGCCCGACAACTGTTTTCGGAGACTGAAAATGTCCGACATTTGACCGGCTATAATGCCGCTATAGTTTAACGGTTGGGCAATCAAACGAGCTCCAAATGTGATGACACTTGGCAGGCGATCTACTAACAACATAACAACACCACATGCCAACTTTCAACCCATTCCGAGAACATTTTCCGGCCACTTATAAAATACTATTTCGGACCTGCCGCGGGCGTGTGCAAGTGTGTCTGGGCTCAGAACGGACAACGGAGAGAACGAGCAGGCCGGGACGGATGCAAGTTTTGAAAACATGATGACGCTATGCACATGATGACATGATGAAATGCAACACACAAGCAAATGACATGGCAACGACAACAAATAACTGGACGACACCTGGCACATCGGTCTCGGGGCGTTACAACACTCCACCACTACGAGAGGATCTCGACCCGAGATCCTAGGGATGGCACCGGAGGGACAAGGAAGAGGAAGAGAAGAGGTAAACCAAATTGCTTGTTTGACAATTGAGTGAAACCAAAGAACCTTGCGAGGTTGAAGAAATTCAAGAAAAGAATACAACGAAGGTGAACAAAGTTGAAACCTCCATTAGGGAAGAGGAACAAGGAACCTTACTAGACCCTTGTAGGTTGAAAGACATAAGAAAAGTGTTACGATGGACAATAGGTACATGCAAGCACTCCGATTGAAACGAGATGTAAAGGAACGATAAGGATCAATTACGACAACACTCCGATTGGACATGGAAGGTAAAGAATATAAACTTTGCGAAATGAAAGCACTTGGATGAGACTCCGGTTAGAAGAGGAAAGATAAAAATGACACTCCGGTTAAAATAAGATAGAGAAGGAAAAAGAATGATATAATTTGGGCAGCATTCCGACTGAAAATGGAAGGAATTAACAAGAACTTGACAGGATGAGAGGATACTTGATGAAATCAACAACACACTACCTCCGTAACTATTGAAAGAATGGCACAATGGGTAAGAACGATTTCAGATGGCACTCCGGTTGAGAATGGAGGCAAAACTTGATAAGATGAGAGAGCTCGAATGAAAACACGATACTCCAGTTGAATGGATAAGCAAAAGGAAAGAACATGATCTTCACAATACGAGATGATGAGTAAAGAGAGCATCATTCAATGCCTCCGGAAGAAATGAAAGAATGCAATGAAAAGAACAGGTAAGAAAACAACATATTCTACCTCAAATGAATTTGAGAGAGCATCCTTAAAAAGAAGGATTGAACGGAGTTGTTGGGAAATCAACAACGAAAAGAACAGGCTTGTTGAGGGCTTATGGAAAACATCTCAAGAACTTGAGGTGAAATTCTGCCACTAACGGAAACAATAGTTTGGATTGATATCAACAAGAAGACGAGAAACTATTTCACCGGGAGGATAAAGAAGAACTTGGGTCCTATATGAGCACCATAAATAGCAACAATCCTTAGGGACGGTTTTAGGTGAAATATAGCCCAAGATAATTCCAACGAAGGGATTGATGGATTAAAATACCGCATTCTTAACAACATGTGAATCATGAAACATGAACTCAAGTTATGAAGAATGCCATAGCACCACCTCAAATGATATGGTAAAAGAATTGCACTCCGGATTGCAAGATGACGAATGCTTGAGCTCCTTTGAAAAGAATGTTGATGAACACTTCGAGAAGGAAATAAATCCTTGATGAAACCATCATGTAGAACCTTCATGAAGAACTCCGGTAACAAAAGGATGATCAAACAAAAAGGAAAAAGAAGTTGAAAACACAAGGTGAAACCTTGTAATGATTTAGATGGATCTCCGTGGTGAGATAAAACGGAAAACCTCAGAACTCCGGAAAAGAAAGATGAAACAATTGAAATAGAGAATTTGAAGAACCTCCGGAATAAGGAATTAATCATATAGGTGAATCAAGAATAAGAATTACATTATGCTTATCCTTCACCAATTAAATTGATGACAATCAACGGATTTGACACACTACTTATTCTCGTAGAAAGGATTAAGATAGACATAGCGTCAACTTGGGAAGGTCTTCGACGAACCAACGGTAGGATTTGGAAAAGCACAAATGCATTGATATGATAAACGAAGGAAGAAGAATCTTGGAAGAACCACCGTAAGAATTAAAAATGAACAAAGAAAAGATAATGAAAACACCGGGAAGAATTTAGCAAATGAACGAAGATGCTTGAGAGAATGTAGATACATGAGAACGAAGAGATCATAAACTGATTAGAGAATACTTGAATGATGCACCCGTAAGATTTAGAGAATGAGAACTGAAAGCTGAGAATGAATAAATCTTCTGAAATGATGGGCTCCGGAGAATCAAACTGAAAAGACTCCTGAATTGCTCCGGATGGGTAAAAAGAATTCTCACAATCAAAACAATTATGAGAGGTTGGCAGTAAGCTAGAACCACGAGTCCTTGAGAGAACGGAATAGATTTGGAGGAAAAACTCTTCTTCGGTCTTCCAATCTAAGAATGACTACGAGAAACACCACCATGACTTATTTGGACACTCCGGAAGAATCAAAACGAAGAGGTTGAGCCAACGATGAAAAGATTTCAACAGATCTTGGAGAAAAACATAAGACTGATGATAATTCATTCTTATGTCAAACTTTAGAAAAGAATTTGAGAAGCTCCGGAAAAATAAGAAGAGTCAGGTAAGATCCTGGGAAAAGACCTGTGGGTTAGGGCCCACTCAAGAGAAACACCGTTGAAATGATTTAAAAGAGAGAATGCACCGGTTGAATTAAAATGGCTTGAATGAGATACCAATCTCGAAAGAGCTTGAATGAATGCATAGTGGAAACACGAATCTTCGAGATATCTTCAGCACTCCGGAATAATTGAATAGCGAGAAATGAATGAATATGATGAGCACCGGCATGAGAAAACATTTGGAACGAGGAAAAGATATGATCGACAAGGCTTGACTTGAATCCACCGGAGAAGAACAGAAACAAAGAATGATAACTTGATGCTCCGTTAGGATCTTCATGAGAATCACCGGATAAAAATATTAACGGAAAAGGATGGAGAGACTTAACAAGAATAAAAGGGTACTTGATAAACAAATCTTAGTCCTTGAAGAAGACAAGGGTGGGTGGGCAGGAAAAACAAAGGCAACTTGGAGACGGATGAAACGAACACCGTTGAGAAGAGTTAGAGTTTCTCTTACGGATGAGACAAATGATAGGATCATCTTGAAGAGAATCGCACCGGCTGACAAGGACTGACATGACAGACTCGATGATCGAGAAGGATTAGTATTCGCATCGGAGTATGAGAACAACATTTGGGGAAGGTATGGAATCAACACTTGACAGTGAAGTAACTCGAATACCACAAGTCAAAACAAAACAAAGGATTGGCTTGCGGAATAAGCCGGAACAAACATATGATAGAGATTTCGTCCGAAGTTTTCGTGGTGGGGCCTACACGGGATCAATCGTACAGCACCATCATGTACAAGGCAGTGCACATGACATACGAGGCGTCCCCGAGTCGGCATAGCCAAGAACTCTTTAAGACACAACGAGACCACTGTAAAACCAACCGTGGATAGGCGGACCACTAGACGTCGAACCCCAATTTCTCGGAAAGATATCCTAAGAGCTACTTGAATTCCCACTTCTAAACTCCTGGATTTTTTCGGTTATGCAATCAGGTATTGGGGATACAGGGGAAGCATAATATCTCACCCAAATCTAGCAAATCCTACATCCAGCTGTATCCATCCTTCAACACATAACCAAGAAACCTTCGGAAATCGTCTATCTCAACCTTCGAAAAGCATCCGTTATACAAGTTATGGCAATACTCCTGAACTCCCACCCCAGTACTAGGTGGCGCCGAGGTTATCTCACCAACAACTGCATAAAAGAGATTTTCGATGTCGGCGAAACTAAACTCAGGTATTCCAGAACTGCAACGATATAATTGTGACGAAAACACCTCGGAGCTCAACTCCCCGGGACACTGCCGCAACCCCTGAATGATAGGAGGCACGAAGAACAATGTTCTCGTCACAAATCGATCGGAATGATTCCAAGATATCCGCATGATCCTAAAATTTTTTTAGTGAAATTTGAGAAGAGAAAAGTCAAAACTCTACGTCAGGATGCCTTATATATAATTCCTAAATGACTCAAAACATTTTTCTAGACTCAACAACGGCTGCTAATTCGATCAAGCAGTGGGGGCTCCTAAGGTCGGGGAAGGCTCTGATACCAACTTGTAACTTCCTCGATGCGGCTATATCTCCTACCTGTCAAAGCACGACTTAGAGGCATAACCGCATTGAAAGCAATGTCGCAAGTAAGGTAATCTTCACAACATCCCATGTAATATAGATAATAAGGGGAAATGTAACATAGTTGGCTTACACTCGCCACTTCACACAAAGTACATAAATAGCATTACATCAACCAATACAATCATGGTCCGACTACGGTACCAAAATAAAAGATCAACCCAACAAGCGACATGGTCCCGATCGCCCCAACTGGGCACCACTACTGATCATCAGGGAAAGACACATAGTAACGGCGTGAGTCTTCGTCGAACTCCCACTTGAGATCAAGCGCATCATCTGGAACGGAGTCATCAGGCCCTGCATCTGGTTTGGAAGTAATCTGTGAGCCACAAGGACTCAGCAATCTCACACCCTCGCGATCAAGACTATTTAAGCTTATGGGTAAGGTAAAGGTATGAGGTGGAGCTGCAGCAAGCGACTAGCATATATGGTGGCTAACATACGTAAATGAGAGCGAGAAGAGAAGGCAAAGCACGATCGAGAAACTATGATCAAGAAGTGATCCTAGAACAACCTGTCAAGCATAACTCCAACACCGTGTTCACTTCCCGGACTTCGCCGGAAAGATACCATCACGGTAACACACGCGGTTGATGTATTTTAATTAAGGTCAACTTCAGGTTTTCTACAACCGGACATTAACAAATTCCCATCTGCCCATAACCGCGGGCACGGCTTTCGAAAGTTCAATCCCTGCAGGGGAGTCCCAACTTAGCCCATGACAAGCTCTCACGGTCAACAAAGGATATACTTTAACACCCTCGATGCGACTATAGCTCCCACGTGTCGAGGCACGACTTAGAGACATAATCGCATTGAAGGCATATGTCGCAAGTAAGGTAATCTTTACACATCCCATGTAATACAATAATAAAGGGGAGAGAACATAGTTGGCTTACAATCGCCACGTCAATCAAGTTACATAAATAACATTACATCATTCAAAACACCCATGGCCCGACTACGGCGCCAAAATAAAAGATAACCCAACATGCGACATGGTCCCGATCACCCCCAACTGGGCACCACTACTAATCATCAGGAAAGGAAACATAATAACGTTGAGAGTCCTCGTCGAACTCCCACTTGAGCTCGAGCGCGTCACCTGGAGCGGAATCATCAGGCCCTGCATCTGGTGTAATAGTAATCTGGGAGCCACAGGGACTCAGCAATCTCGCACCCTCGCGATCAAGACTATTTAAGCTTATAGGTAAGGCAAGGTAAGAATATATGTGGAGCTGCAGCAAGCGGCTAGCATAATATGGTGGCTATCCTATTCGCAAAAGAGAGCGAGAAGAGGAGGCAAAGCGCGAGCAAGAAACTAGAGAACAACCTGCACAAGCATTACTCCAACACCGTGTCCACTTCCCAGACTCCGCCGAGAAGAGGCCATCACGGTAACACACTCAGTTGATTCATTTTAATTAAGTTAAGATTCAAGTTATCTACAACCGGACATTAACAAATTCCCATCTGCCCATAACCGCGGGCACGGCTTTCGGAAGTTCAAATCCCTGCAGGGGAGTCCCAACTTAGCACATGATAAGCTCTCACAGTCAATGAAGGAATAGACCTCCTCCCAAGACGTTCCGATCAGACTCGGTATCTCGGTTCTTCAAGACACTTCGACCGGTTAAAACAAGACCAGCAACACCGCCCGAATGTGCCAACAAATCCCGATAGGAGCTGCACATATCTCATTCTCAGGGCACACTCAGATAGGTCTAGCTACGAGTAAAACCAACCCTCGAGTTTCCCCGAGGTGGCCCCGCAGGCTGCCTGGTTCGGACCAACACTCAGAGGACCACTGGCCTGGGGGGGGGGTTTAAAAAAAGATGACCCTCGGGCTCCGGAAACCCAAGGGAAAAGAGGCTAGGTGGCAAATGGTAAAACCAAGGTTGGGCATTTCTGGAAAAGCTTTAATCAAGGCGAACTATCAAGGGGTTCCCATTATAACCCAACCGCGTAAGGAACGCAAAATCCGGGAACATAACATTGATATGACGGAAACTAGGGCGGCAAGAGTGGAACAAAACACTAGGCGAGAGGCCGAGCCTTCCACCCTTTACCAAGTATATAGATGCATTAAGATAACATAGCGATATAATGATATCCCAACAGGTAAATAAATGTTCCAACAAGGAACGGCCTCCAATCTTCACCTGCAACTAGCAACACTATAAGAGGGGCTGAGCAAAGCGGTAACATAGCCAATCAATGGTTTGCTAGGACATGGTGGGTTAGAGGTTTGACATGGCAATATGGGAGGCTTGAAAGCAAGTGGTAGGCATCATAGCATTGGCATAGCAAAAGAGCGAGCAATCTAGCATAGCAAAGATAGTAGTGATTTCGAGGGTATGATCATCTTGCCTACACAGTTGTCAGAGTTGACTGGATCTTCGAAAGCAAACTCAACGGGCTCCTCGTTAGCGAACTCATCTCCAGGCTCTACCCAAACAATACAAACAAGCAACAAGGACACAATCAACCATGTGCAAAGCTCAAACAACATGATGCAAGGATGATAAGCTATGCGGGATGCATATGCAAGATGTGACAAGGAATGCATGAACCTGGCCTCAACCTGGAAATCCAAGTGTGCCACTGGAAAGATGAGATGAAATCGCTTGAAAACGATATAAAGAACGTCGGAATCGGAGTTACGGTTTGGAAATGGCAAGCAAAACAAATATGACACCCGTCTGCGATTTACAGCAAGTAGCCATCTAAATGCAAAGAGATGAACACGCTATAGCACTCAAACATGAAAACAAAATACATGGAAGGGATGCACTCAAGATGCTTAACAAAAGTCTAGCACTGAGCTACGGCCAAATCATGCATTCACAGGTTCAAACAAGCATGGCAAAAATGCATATGGCAAACAGATTTCAGACTTAGTGAAATTAACACTTGTCTGGAATTTCAGATCAGGTAGCCCTCTTCGGAGCAACAAAACTACATGCTACAGGACCTGAACATGGCAAAGTAAAGCATGGCATGGAGCTACTCAAATAGCTTAACAAAAGTCCCTTAGTGACCTTGAGTCAAAAGGGATCAGAAAATACAATTGCAAGCATGTGAACATGGAAAAAACATAATCAGTTCACAGACTTTGTGAAAACTGGCACATGCTGAAACAAATATCAAGTAGGCATGTTTACGAGCTCGATGCACTCACTACAGAGCAAGACATGAAAAGCTAAGCATACATCTCTCAAGAATACACAAAAAGCAAGCTAGACATGGCAAGAACAATAGCATAGCATGCACGGGTCAACTACAACATCATCGGCAAAATTGCAAACAAGTTGACAATCTGCCCAGATTTACAAAGTAGCAAAAGTAGAGATCGATTGACTCAAGCTAGGGTGCTCCATAATTGCAAAAAAACACATGGATGGATAGAGAACTACAAGATTAACAAAACATCCTTACTGATCATCCTCAAAAGAGGCACGGATCACTCAGAAACAACAAGAACATATGGCCATATGAAATAAACAGATCAAGGACTTAGTGGAATTGCTAAGTCCCTGAAATCAGCACTACCAAGTGCCTCACTTTGCAAGCTTGCACTAGTCACCACACACATCACAAAAATACATGGGTTGCACCTCTGGAAAGATGGCAAAACCCATAACAAAACTATGTAGAGCATCAGGGCATATCATGCACACAATAATCATGGCAAAAATAACAAATGTCTAAATGGAGTAGCAGATCTGACAATTAACGCAAGTAGCCCTCTTCTAACAGCATTTCGGGCATCAAGATGAACTCAAATGAAAATGATGCAATGGAATGAAATGATGTACTCTCTGAGGCGAACATTTTGATATGCTATATGCCAAAAACGGAGCTACGGATGCGGAGATATAGCATGATGAAGATGGGCACATGGATTAGGGTTTCGGGAGAAAGTCAACCCTCAAACAAATCTAGATCCAGATCCGGACGGCGCGGGAACCGAGGATCACCGGAATAGTGCTCGCCGGACTTGGAGCTTGCCGGAGTCGACGAGGAGGACGGCGGAGGGCGGCGGGGTCGGATCCCGGTGAGAGGAGGGCGGAGCGGCGACGGCGGTCGCCGGACTTGGCGGCGGCTTGGACGACGGGGCGGCGCGTCGGGCGGCTCGCGGCGGCCGGCGTCGAAGCCCGCGGTCGCGGCGGAGGTGGCCGATGACGGGGCGGCGAGGGGCTCTGGCCACCGGGCGGCGGGGCAGCCGGGCGCGGGCGCGGAGGAGCTTGGGCCGCGGGGGCCGGCCTTGGGCCCTGGCGGGCCCGCGCGGGAGGGCGGCGCGGTGATGCGGTCCCGGGACACGTGGCAGCGCCTCAGTGGCTGCGGACGGCGGCGACGTTTTTCCGGGCCGGGACGGACATTGTCCGGCGGCGCGCGAGGTGGAAATTTAGGGTTTCGGAGAGGGGATCCGGGAATTTGAAGGAGGGGGTCTATAAATAGGCATAGGAGGAGCTAGGAGAGTCCAAATGAGGTGCGTTTTTCGGCCACGCGATCGTGATCAAACGCTCTAGATGATGGAGCAGGGTTAGGTGGGTTTTTGGGCCAAATTGGGGGGGTGTTGGGCTGCAACACACACGAGGCCTTTCGGTCCCTCGGTTAACCGTTGGAGTATCAAATGAAGTCCAAATGATACGAAACTTGACGCGCGGTCTACCGGTAGTAAACCTAGGCCGCTTGGCAAGTCTCGGTCCAATCCGGAAATGTTTAAACCCCACACACGAAAGAAAGCTAGAAATGACCACCGGAGGAGAACGAAGCGCCGGAATGCAAAACGGACAGTGGGGAAAATGCTCGAATGCATGAGATGAACACGTATGCAAATGCAATGCACATGATGACATGATATGAGATGCATGACAACGACAACAACACATGGAGACAAAAACCCGAACCTGAGAAAATAAAATAACTTAACGCCGGAAATGGAAGAGTTGGAGTACAAATTGGGAAAGTCATATCCGGGGTGTTACAACACTCCACCACTATGAAAGGATCTCGACCTGAGATCTAGGACTGAAAGAACGCCGGGTATTCAGAATGGAGGTGATCCTCGCATTCCCAGGTAGCTTCACGGTCGAAATGGTTTGACCACTTGACTTTGAGGAATTTGATTGACTTATTGCGAGTCTTGCGTTCAGTCTCTTCAAGTATAGCAACGGGGTGCTCACGATAGGAAAGATCTTCTTGGAGCTCAATGTCCTCGAAGTTAACGGTGCGGTCAGGATTCTTCAAGCACTTTCGAAGCTGAGAGACATGGAACACATCATGAACATTTGCAAAGTTTGAAGGAAGCTTGAGTTGATAGGCGAGATCGCCTCTCTTGCTGACCATCTTGAAAGGTCCCACGTATCTGGGGGCAATCTTCCCTTTGATACCGAAGCCACGAGTGCCTTTCATAGGGGAGACACGGAGGTAAACATGATCTCCAATCTCGAAAGCCAAATCACGGTGCTTACTATCATAGTAGCTCTTCTGACGGGATTGGGCTGCTTCGACGTTATCTCGAAGGACTTTGCACATTTCCTCTGCCTCTGTGATCAAATCATTTCCGAGAAGCTGACGTTCACCGGTTTCAGACCAGTTGATAGGGGAACGACACTTCCTGCCATACAGAATTTTAAATGGGGCCTTGCCTGAACTTGCTTGAAAGCTATTGTTGTAGGAGAATTCAGCATAAGGAAGACAATCCTCCCACTTCATGCCGAAGGAGATCACACAAGCCCTGAGCATATCTTCAAGAATCTGGTTGACACGCTCGACTTGACCGCTAGTTTGAGGATGGAAAGCTGTGCTGAAGCGGATGTTGGTTCCCATGGCCTTCTGAAAAGAATCCCAAAACTTGGAGGTAAAGATGCTGCCACGGTCCGAAGAGATCACTTGTGGAATACCGTGAAGAGAGACAATTCGAGAAGTATAGAGCTCCGCCAATTGAGCTATAGTGATCGACTATTTGATAGGCAGAAAGTGAGCCACTTTGGTGAGTTTGTCGATGACAATGAATATAGCATCATTGCCACATTTGGAATTTGGAAACCCAGTCACGAAGTCCATCTCAATGTGGTTAAACTTCCATTCTGGAATGGCAAGAGGTTGGAGGAGACCAACTGGCCTTTGGTGTTCTGCCTTCACTCTTCTGCAGACATCACATTCATTCACGAATTGAGCAATCTCGCGCTTCATTCGAGTCCACCAATAAGCCTGCTTTAGGTCCTGATACATCTTCGTGCTCCCAGGGTGGATGGAGAGGAGAGAATTGTGAGGCTCGTTCATGATCACTTTACGAAGGTCACCTTTGGGCACAACAATACGATCCTCGAAGAAGAGAGTATCCTTGTCATCAAGGCGGTAGCACTTGTACTTGGGTTGAGTCTTGGCAATCCCAATCTTCACCTTTTCCACCATAGCATCAAGAAGCTGGGCTTGGCGAATCTGATCTTCCAAGGTAGGAGAGACTTGAAGGTTGGCAAGGAAACCTTGAGGAACAACTTGCAGATTAAGTTTGCGGAAAGCTTCACAAAGCTCGGGTTGATAAGGCTTGAGAATCAGACTGTTGCGGTAAGCCTTTCTACTCAATGCGTCAGCAATCACATTGGCCTTGCCTGGAGTATACTCGATACTCGGATTATACTCTTGAATCATTTCGACCCATCGAGTTTGCCTGAGGTTGAGATTAGGCTGAGTGAAAATGTACTTGAGACTCTTGTGATCAGTGAAAATGTCCACTTTTCTTCCCAATAAGAGATGTCTCCAAGTCAAAAGAGCATGCACAACTGCCGCCAACTCGAGATCATGAGTGGGGTAGTTCTTTGTAACGCCCCGGATATAACTTTCCCAATTTGTACTCCAACTCTTGCCGTTTCCGGCGTTAAGTTATATTTATTTACCGGGTTCGGGTCTTTGTCTCCGTTTGTTGTTTTTTTTCATGCATCTCATATCATGTCATCATGTGCATTGCTTTTGCATACGTGTTCATCTCATGCATTCGAGCATTTTCCCCGTTGTCCGTTTTGCATTCCGGCGCTTCGTTCTCCTCCGGTGGTCATTTCTAGCTTTCTTTCGTGTGTGGGGATTAAACCTTTCCGGATTGGACCGAGACTTGCCAAGCGGCCTTGGTTTACTACCGGTAGACCGCCTGTCAAGTTTCGTGTCATTTGGACTTCGTTCGATACTCCAACGGTTAACCGAGGGACCGAAAAGGCCTCGTGTGTGTTGCAGCCCAACACCCCTCCAATTTGGCCCAAAACCCACCAAACTCTGATCCATCATCTAGAGCGTTCGATCACGATCGCGTGGCCGAAAACCGCACCTCATTTGGACTCTCCTAGCTCCACTTATGCCTATAAATAGGCCCCCCGTTTTCGGATCATCTCTCCCTCTCCCCGAAACCCTAAAATTCCCCTGCCACCGACGGACATGTCCGCCGCCTGACCGGACGCGTCCGCCCCACCACGCCCAGCCAACCACGACGCGCCACGTGGCCGTCAGCCGCATCCACCGCCGCCGGCCCGCCAGGCCCGAGGCCGGCCCCCGACGCCGCGCTCCCGGGCCGACCCCGCGCCGCCGCCCCGCCTTCGTCCTCTACGCCCGAAATTCTGCTAGAAAGAGGCTTCGTGAGTTAATTGTCAGATCAGCTAGTTCATCTTAGACTTTTGTCATTTTTGCCATGATTGTTGTGTGCATGATATGCCTGTGAGTCCTTCATATGTTTTGTTAAGCATCTTGTTATCTTTCCAGAGGTGCAACCCATGCATTTTTAGGATGTGTGTGGTGACTTGTGCAAGCTTGCAAAGTGAGGCACCCGGTAAATCTGTTTTCAGGGACTTATTAGTTTTCACTAAGTCTGGGATTATTTAGTTCATGATGCCATATGTTCAGCTTATTTCCTAGTGATCCGTGCCTCTTTTGGGGATGATTCGTAAAGGAGTTTTGTTAACATGTTATGATCTATCCATCCATGTCTTTTTTTGCAACTATGGAGCACCCTAGCTTGAGTTAATCGAGCTCTACTTTTGCTTCGTTGTGAATCTGGGCAGATCGTCAACTCATTTGCGATTTTGCCGATGTTGTTGTGGTTGATCCGTGCATGCTATGCCATTGTTCTTGCCATTTATAGCTAGAATTTTGTGCCTTCTTAATGGATGTATGCTTGCGTTTCCATGACTTGCACCGTGGTGAGTGCATCGAGCTCGTTGACATGCCTTCGCGAGTTATATTTCAGCATGTCTCAGTTTTCACTAAGTCTGAAAACTGATTGTGTTTGAGCTATGTTCGTGTGCTTGTTAGTATATTTTGTGATCCCTTTTGGCCCCAGGTCACTTTGGGTCTTTTGTTAATCTTGTTGAGTAGCTCCATGCCATGCTCTTCTTTTTCAGAATCAGGTCATGTATCATGTTGTTTTGCTGCTCCGAAGAGGGCTTCGTGATCTGAAATTTCAAACAAGTGTTAATTTCACTAAGTCTGGAATCTGTTTTGCATTTGCGTTTTTGTCATGCTTTTTTGAACCTCATAATGGATGAATTGGACGTGGCTCAGTGCTAGTATTTTGTTAAGCATCTTGTGTGCATCCCTGCCATGTATTTTGTTGTCATGTTTGGTGGCTTTAGCATGTTCATTTCATTGCATTTAGATGCCTACTTGCTGTAAATCGCAGACCGGTGCAAATATTGAATCGCTTGCCATTTCCAAACCGTAACTCCGATTCCGGTGATATTTATATCGTTTTCAAGAGATTTCATCTCATCTTTCCAGTGACACACTTGGTTTTCCATGTTGAGGCCAGGTTCATGCATTTCCTGTCATATCTTTCATTTTGCATCCCGCATCGCATCCCGCATAGCATACCATCTTTGCATGTTATTGTTTGGGCTTGCCCGTGGTTGATTGTATCCTTGTTGCTTGTTTGTCTTGTTTGGGTAGAGCCGGGAGACGAGTTCGCTAATTAGGAGCCCGTTGAGTTTTCTTTTGAGGATCCAGTCAACTCTGACAACTGTGCAGGCAAGATGATCATACCCTCGAAATCACTACTATCTTTGCTATGCTAGTTTGCTCGCTCTTGCTATGCCAATGCTACGATGCCTACCTTTTTCTTGTCAGCCTCCCAATTTCCATGTTGAACCTCTAACCCACCATGTCCTAGCAAACCGTTGATTGGCTATGTTACTGCTTTGCTCAGCCCCTCTTATAGCGTTGCTAGTTGCAGGTGAAGATTGGAGCCGTTCCTTGTTGGAACATTTATTTACTTGTTGGGATATTATTATATTGCTATGTTATCTTAATGCATCTATATACTTGGTAAAGGGTGGAAGGCTCGGCCTCTCACCTAGTGTTTTGTTCCACTCTTGCCGCCCTAGTTTCCGTCATATCGGTGTTATGTTCCCGGATTTTTGCGTTCCTTACGCGGTTGGGTTATAATGGGAACCCCCTGATAGTTCGCCTTGATTAAAGCTTTTCCAGCAATGCCCAACATTGGTTTTACCATTTGCCACCTATCTTTTTTTCCCTTGGGTTTCCGGAGCCCGAGGGTCATCTTTATTTTAGCCCCCCATGGGCCAGTGCTCCTTTGAGTGTTGGTCCGAACTGAGCTGCCTGCGGGGCCACCTCGGGGAAACTTGAGGGTTGGTTTTACTCGTAGCTAGTCTCATCTGAGTGTGCCCTGAGAACGAGATATGTGCAGCTCCTATCAGGATTTTTCGGCACATTCGGGCGGTGTTGCTGGTCTTGTTTTAACCTGTCGAAGTGTCTTGAGTTACCGAGATACCGAGTCTAATCAGAACGTCTTGGGAGGAGGTCTATTCCTTCGTTGACCGTGAGAGCTTGTCATGGGCTAAGTTGGGACTCCCCTGCAGGGATTGAACTTTCGAAAGCCGTGCCCGCGGTTATGGGCAGATGGGAATTTGTTAATGTCCGGTTGTAGATAACTTGAACCTTAATTAATTAAAATGAATCAACTGAGTGTGTTATCGTGATGGCCTCTTCTCGGCGGAGTCCGGGAAGTGGACACGGTGTTGGAGTAATGTTTTCGTAGGTTGCTCTCTAGTTTCTCGCTCGTGCTTTGCCCCCTCTTCTCGCTCTCTTTTGCGAATAAGATAGCCACCACATATGCTAGTCGCTTGCTGCAGCTCCACATATATTTGCCTTACCCTTCCTATAAGCTTAAATAGTCTTGATCGCGAGGGTGCGAGATTGCTGAGTCCCTGTGGCTCACAGATTCCTATAACTCCAGATGCAGGTCCAGGTGATTCCGCTCCAGATGACGAGTACGAGCTCAAGTGGAAGTTTGACAAAGACTCTCAGCGTTACTACGTGTCTTTTCCTGATGATCAGTAGTGGTGCCTAGTTGGGGTTTGATTCGGGGCCTTGTCGCATGTTGGGTCCTTTTCTATTTTGGCGCCGTAGTCGGGCCATGAGTGTTTGAATGATGGATGTTATTTATGTACTTTCATGTGACGTGGTGAGTGTAAGCCAACTATGTATCTCCCCCTTTTATTATATATTACATGGGATGTTGTGATGATTGCCTGACTTGCGACATTGCTTTCAATGCGGTTATGTCTCTAAGTCGTGCCTCGACACGTGGGAGCTATAGCCGCATCGAGGGTGTTACAAGTTGGTAATCAGAGCCTTCCCCGACCTTAGGAGCCCCATTGCTTGATCGTTTTTAGCAGCCGAGTTGTGTCTAGAAAAATGTTTTGAGTCATTTAGGAATTATATATCGGAGACCTTAGGAATTCTTTTTACTTCCCAGTCTCCTCATCGCTCTGGTAAGGCATCCTGACGTAGAATTTTGACTCTTCTCTTCTCAAATTTCACTAATTTTTTTTAGGATCACGCGAGTATCTTGGAATCGTTCCGATGGCTTATCATGAGAATACTATCTTGGTGCCTCCTGTCAGGGGTTTAGTGGAAGTGTCCCGGGGAGTTGAGCTCTGAGGTGTTGTCATCATAATTTTATCGTTGCAATTCTGGAATACTTGAGATATGTTCGCCGACATCGAAAATCTCTTTTATGCAGTTCGTTGGTGAGATAACCTCGACGCCACCCAGTACTGGGGTGGGAGTTCGGGAGTAACGCCATAACTTGTATAACGGATGCTTTTCGAAGGTTGAGGTAGATGGTTTCCGAAGTTTTCTTGGTTATGTGTTGAAGGATGGATACAGCTGGATGTAGGATTTGCTAGTTTGGGTGAGATATTATGCTTCCCCTGTATCCCCAACACCTGATTGCATAACCGGAAAGGTTCGGGAGTTTCATAGGTGGGAATTCTAGTAGCTCTAGTTTTTCTTCCATGGATATTGGTTTGAGATTGGGATTTCTCACCGATTATTCGTTCTTGATCCGTACCTTGTTGACTTATTTATCTACCTTAATTCTACGTGGCTTCTCAATTTATGGATATATGACCATTTCAAGAGGAATGCATTCGTTCATTTTGTTCGGATGTGAAGACTATATGTTGCAATTTTCATTCCGTTGGATTCAGCTTCTATATTATCTGTCAATGTGCTAATGGTGGTCAACCTCTTCAGGATGGCTCCTCCAACACACACGACTCCGAATCCTGATCCGCCACCGCCTCCAGCTCCTCCAGAGGCATGGCAAGCTGTGATGGCCGCAACCAATGCAAACACACAGCTGATCATGCAAATTCTTCAAGAGCGCAATCAAGGCAGTCAAGGGAATCAAGGCAGCAACCAGACTCACTTTGCTACACTCAACCAGTTCCTTGCTAACGGGCCAAAGACTTTCAGCAATTGTGTTGAGGCAACCGATGCTGACGATTGGCTTGTGGATCTGTGTAAGCATTTCGAGTGCAGTAACGTCAGGCCTGAGGACTTTGTCAAGTTCGCTTCCTTCCAACTCAAAGATCAAGCTGCAGAATGGTTCCAGCAGTACAAGGATTCCAGAGGTGGACGTGTTATCACTTGGGATGATTTCCGTCGAGATTTCCGAGCTCATCATATTCCTCAGAGCGTGGTTGAAAGCAAGCGTGAGGAATTCCGCAATCTGAAGCAAGGCTCTTTGTCTGTCTATGACTACAACAAGTTGTTCCAGAAGCTTGCCCGCTTTGCCAAGCAGGACGTGCCTTATGAGAAGAGCATGATATACCAGTTCAGGGGTGGTCTCAGAGAAGATATTCAGATCGCTCTTGTTCTCTTTGAGCCCTTGAGATACGATGAGTTCTACAACATGGCACTGAAGCAAGAGGCTGCTCAGTTGAGGTGTGATGCTTCCAGGAAGCGAGTCAGAGATGCTACTCCTTCTTCCTCTACTCAAGTGGCCAAGCAGCAGAAGTTTTGGATTCCTCCTCCTCCGTTCCGTCAGCCGTTTCAGCAGAAGAGCAAAGGTGGCAGTGATTCTTCCCACCCACCCAACCCTGGCTTTCAGAACAAGGCTTCGTCTCAAGCTCCAAGATCGAGTGCTCCGTATCACCGTCCGCTTTCAGAGGTCACGTGCAACAAGTGCCAATAGAAGGGCCACTATGCCAACAAGTGTCTCAACCAGAGGCGTCTTCCTCCTCCTCCTCCTGTCAGATCGACAAGTACAGCTGTGGTCAAGCATAACCCCAAGCATGCTAAGGTCAATTTGATGAATGCAGCTCAGGCAGAGGACTCGTCAGATGTGATCATGGGTAACCTTCCTGTTAATGATATTCCCGCAAAAGTACTTTTTGACTCTGGTGCATCGCATTCCTTCATGTCATTTCCATTTGCATCGGAGAACAATTTTAGTACTAAGGCTTTACCTAGAGCTATGCAAGTCATCTCTCCAGCTAAGCGTCTGAGTTCTAGTTTGATGGTTCCGTATATTTCTATCTTGATGGGTGATTTCAAGTTTCTGGCTTCTCCAATGGTTCTTGGTAACTCGGATATTGATCTTATTCTCGGGATGGATTATCTTTCTAAGCACAAGGCTCAGCTTGATTGTGCAGCCAGGCAGATTCAATTGACTCATTCGTCTGAGGATGTAATTGTCTTTGCCGCTCGGGATAATTCCATCCGTCTGTTTTCTCTCAATGAGAAGGGTGAATTGGACGCTATTTTGCAAATTCCAGTCGTTTGCGAATATCAAGACGTCTTTCTAGAAGAGCTTCCAGGAATGCCTCCGCACCGGCCAGTTGAATTCGTTATTGATCTTGAGCCTGGTACGGAACCTGTGTGCAAATGTCCTTACAAGCTCGGACCTGAAGAGTTGAAGGAGCTGAAGAAGCAACTCGATGAGCAAGAAACAATGGGTCTTCTTCGGCCTAGTTCTTCTCCGTGGGGTTGTGGTGTTCTTTTTGTGAAGAAGGATGGAATGGACCGACTTTGTGTTGATTACCGTCCAGTGAACAAGAAGACCATCAAGAACAAATACCCACTTCCCAACATCAACGAGCTATTCGAACAACTCAAAGGTGCCCAAGTATTCTCCAAGCTTGATCTCCGTATGGGTTATCACCAGATTCGCATTCGTGAAGAAGATATTCCCAAGACGGCATTCAGAACAAGCTTTGGTTCATATGAATACACTGTCATGTCTTTTGGCCTCGCCAACGCTCCTCCGACGTTCTCTCGCATGATGAACTGCATCTTCAATGCCTACACCAATGACTTTGTTTTGGTCTATCTCGACGACATTCTGGTTTTCTCCAAGAACAAGGAAGATCATGCCAAGCACTTGCGTTTGGTTCTTGATAAGCTCAGAGAACATCAGTTCTACGCCAAGTTCTCCAAGTGCGAATTTTGTCTCGATGAGGTTCTTTATCTTGGTCATATCATCTCTGCCAAGGGCATTGCCGTGAATCCTGAGAAGGTGTCTCCAATTGTGAATTGGGAACCTCCTCAGAACGTGAAGCAACACCGCAGTTTTCTCGGTCTCGCAAGCTATTGCCAAAGATTCATTGAAAACTTTTCTAAGATCGCAAAGCCTCTCTCAAATCTTCTTCAGAAGCACGTCAAGTACGTTTGGTCTCCGGAGTGTGATATTGCCTTCAACACTTTGAAAAAGAAGTTGATCACTGCTCCAGTTTTGACTCCACCTGATGAATCCAAGCCGTACGAGGTCTTTTGTGATGCCTCTCTCCAAGGTCTTGGCGCAGTATTGATGCGAGAAAAGAAAATTGTTGCTTATACATCTCGCCAGTTGAAGCCGAATGAGAAGAACTACCCCACTCATGATCTCGAGTTGGCGGCAGTTGTGCATGCTCTGTTGACTTGGAGACATCTTCTATTGGGAAGAAAAGTGGATATTTTCACTGATCACAAGAGTCTCAAGTACATCTTCACTCAGCCTAATCTCAACCTCAGGCAAACTCGATGGGTCAAAATGATTAAAGAGTATAATCCGAGTATCGAGTACACTCCAGGCAAGGCCAATGTGATCGCTGACGCTTTGAGCAGAAAGGCCTACTACAGCAGTTTGATTCTTAAGCCTTATCAACCCGAGCTTTGTGAATCTTTCCGCAAGCTGAATCTGCAAGTTGTTCCTCAAGGTTTCCTCGCCAACCTTCAAGTCTCTCCTACCTTAGAAGACCAGATTCGCCAAGCCCAGCTTCTTGATGCTATGGTGAAAAAGGTGAAGATTGGGATTGCCAAGAGTCAGTCCAAGTACAAGTGCTACCGCCTTGATGACAAGGACACTCTCTTCTTCGAGGATCGTATTGTTGTGCCCAAAGGTGACCTCCGTAAAGTGATCATGAACGAGGCTCACAATTCTCTCCTCTCCATCCACCCTAGGAGCACGAAGATGTATCAGGACCTCAAGCAAGCTTATTGGTGGACTCGAATGAAGCGCGAGATCGCTCAATTCGTGAATGAATGTGATGTCTGCAGAAGAGTGAAGGCAGAACAACAAAGGCCAACAGGTCTCCTCCAACCTCTTGCCATTCCAGAATGGAAGTTTGACCACATTGAGATGGACTTCGTGACTGGGTTTCCAAAGTCCAAGCGTGGCAATGATGCTATATTCGTTGTTGTCAACAAGCTCACCAAAGTGGCTCACTTTCTGCCTATCAAAGAGTCGATCACTGCAGCTCAATTGGCGGAACTCTATACCTCTCGAATTGTCTCTCTGCACGGTATTCCTCAAGTGATATCTTCAGACCGTGGCAGCATCTTTACCTCCAAGTTTTGGGATTCTTTTCAGAAGGCCATGGGCACCAACATCCGCTTCAGCACTGCTTTCCATCCTCAAACAAGCGGTCAAGTCGAGCGTGTCAACCAGATTCTTGAAGATATGCTCAGGGCTTGTGTGATCTCCTTCGGCATGAAGTGGGAGGATTGTCTTCCTTATGCTGAATTCTCCTACAACAATAGTTTTCAAGCAAGTTCGGGCAAGGCCCCATTTGAAATTCTGTATGGCAGGAAGTGCCGTACCCCCCTCAACTGGTCTGAAACCGGTGAACGTCAGCTGCTGGGTAATGACTTAATCACAGAGGCATAAGAAATGTGCAAAGTCATTCGTGATAACCTCAAAGCAGCCCAATCCCGCCAGAAGAGCTACTATGATAGTAAGCACCGTGATTTGGCTTTCGAGATCGAAGATCATGGTTACCTCCGTGTCTCTCCTATGAAAGGTACTCGTCGCTTCGGTATCAAAGGGAAGCTTGCCCGTAGATACGTGGGACCTTTCAAGGTTGTCAGCAAGAGAGGCGACCTCACCTATCAACTCGAGCTTCCTTCAAACTTTGCAAATGTTCATGACATGTTCCATGTCTCTCAGCTTCAAAAGTGCTTCAAGACTCCTGACCGCACCGTCAACTTCGAGGACATTGAGCTCTAAGAAGATCTCTCTTATCGTGAGCACCCATTTGCTATTCTTGAAGAGACTGAACGCAAGACTCGCAACAAGTCAATCAAATTTCTCAAAGTCAAGTGGTCACACCATTCCGACCGTGAAGCTACCTGGGAACGCGAGGATCACCTCCGTTCTGAGTACCCGGCGTTCTTTCAGTCCTAGATCTCGGGACGAGATCCTTTTGTAGTGGTGGAGTGTTGCAACGCCCCGGAAATAACTTTCCCAATTTGTACTCCAACTCTTGCCGTTTCCGGCGTTAAGTTATATTTATTTCTTGGGTTCGGGTCTTTTTCTCTGTGTGTTGTTTTCGTTTTCATGCATCTCATATCATGTCATCATGTGCATTTCTTTTGCATACATGTTCATCTCATGCATTCGAGCATTTTCCCCGTTGTCCATTTTGCATTCCGGCGCTTCGTTCTCCTCCGGTGGTCATTTCTAGCTTTCTTTCGTGTGTGGGGATTAAACATTTCCGGATTGTACCGAGACTTGCCATGCGGCCTTGGTTTACTACCGGTAGACCGCCTGTCAAGTTTCGTGTCATTTGGACTTCGTTCGATACTCCAACGGTTAACCGAGGGACCGAAAAGGCCTCGTGCGTGTTGCATCCCAACACCCCTCCAATTTGGCCCAAAACCCAGCAAACTCTGCTCCATCATCTAGAGCGTTCGATCACGATCGCGTGGCCGAAAACCGCACCTCATTTGGACTCTCCTAGCTCCACTTATGCCTATAAATAGGCCCCCCGTTTTCGGATCATCTCTCCCTCTCCCCGAAACCCTAAAATTCCCCCGCCACCGACGAACATGTCCGCCGCCTGACCGGACGCGTCCGCCCCGCCGCGCCCAGCCAACCATGACGCGCCACGTGGCCGTCAGCCACATCCACCGCCGCCGGCCCGCCAGGCCCGAGGCCGGCCCCCGACGCCGCGCTCCCGGGCCGACCCCGCACCGCCGCCCCGCCTTCGTCCTCTACGCCGCGCGCCGCCCACCGGCCGCCGCGCCACCGCGGCTCCAGACCGGAGCCCGCGCCCCGACGCCGGCCGGCGCCGCCGCCATCCGCGCCCGCCGCCGCGGACCTCCGCCACCACGCCGCCCGAGCCGGCGCCGCAACTCCCCACGTCCGGCCTCCTCTTCTTCCTCTCCGGTAAGAACTCCGGCGAGCTTCAAGTTCCTCTCCGGCGTGCCTCGGTTCCCGTGCGATCCAGATCTGAGATCCAATCTCACCTCGGTTGACTTTTTATCCCCGAATCCTAATTTTTCGTGCATACTTTGACCGGTGATATCTCCGCATCCGTAGCTCCGTTTTGGACATATAGTATATCAAAATGTTCGCCTCGACGAGTACATCATTTCATTCCATTGCATCATTTTCATTTGAGCTCATCTTGATGCCCGAAATGCTGCTAGAAGGAGGCTTCATGAGTTAATTGTCAGATCTGCTAGTTCATCTTTGACTTTTGTCATTTTTGCCATGATTGTTGTGTGCATGATATGCCTGTGAGTCCTTCATATGTTTTGTTAAGCATCTTGCTATCTTTCCAGAGGTGCAACCCATGCATTTTTAGGATGTGTGTGGTGACTTGTGCAAGCTTGCAAAGTGAGGCACCCGGTAAATCTGTTTTCAGGGACTTATTAGTTTTCACTAAGTCTGGGATTATTTAGTTCATGAGGCCATATGTTCAGCTTGTTTCCTAGTGATCCGTGCCTCTTTTGGGGATGATCATTAAAGGAGTTTTGTTAATCATGTTATGCTCTATCCATCCATTTCTTTATTTGCAATTTTGGAGCATCCTAGCTTGAGTCAATCGAGCTCTACTTTTGCTTCGTTGTGAATCTGGGCAGATCGTCAACTCGTTTGCGATTTTGCCGATGTTGTTGTGGTTGATCTGTGCATGCTATGCCATTGTTATTGCCATTTATAGCTAGAATTTTGTGCCTTATTAATGTATGTATGCTTGCGTTGCCATGACTTGCACCGTGGTGAGTGCATCGAGCTCGTTGACATGCCTTCGCGAGTTATATTTCAGCATGTCTCAGTTTTCACTAAGTCTGAAAACTGATTGTGTTTGAGCTATGTTCGTGTGCTTGTTAGTATATTTTGTGATCCCTTTTTGCCCCAGGTCACTTTGGGTCTTTTGTTAAGCTTGTTGAGTAGCTCCATGCCATGCTCTTACTTTTCATAATCAGGTCATGTATCATGTTGTTTTGCTGCTCCGAAGAGGGCTTCGTGATCTGAAATTTCAGACAAGTGTTAATTTCACTAAGTCTGGAATCTGTTTTGCATTTGCGTTTTTGCCATGCTTGTTTGAACCTCATAATGGATGAATTGGACGTGGCTCAGTGCTAGTATTTTGTTAAGAATCTTGTGTGCATCCCTGCCATGTATTTTGTTGTCATGTTTGGTGGCTGTAGCATGTTCATTTCGTTGCATTTAGATGCCTACTTGCTGTAAATCGCAGACCGGTGCAAATATTGAATCGCTTGCCATTTCCAAACCATAACTCCGATTCCGGCGTTCTTTATATCGTTTTCAAGCGATTTCATCCCATCTTTCTGGTGGCACACTTGGTTTTCCAAGTTGAGGCAAGGTTCATGCATTTCCTGTCATATCTTGCATTTTGCATCCCGCATCGCATCCCGCATAGAATACCATCTTTGCATCTTATTGTTTGAGCTTGCACGTGGTTGATTGTATCCTTGTTGCTTGTTTTTCTTGTTTGGGTAGAGCCGGGAGACGAGTTCGCTAACGAGGAGCCTGTTGAGTTTGCTTTTGAGGATCCAGTCAACTCTGACAACTGTGCAGGCAAGATGATCATACCCTCGAAATCACTACTATCTTTGCTATGCTAGTTTGCTCGCTCTTGCTATGCCAATGCTACGATGCTACCTTTTCCTTGTCAGCCTCCCAATTGCCATGTTGAACCTCTTACCCACCATGTCCTAGCAAACCGTTGATTGGCTATGTTACCGCTTTGCTCAGCCCCTCTTATAGCGTTGCTAGTTGCAGGTGAAGATTGAGGCCGTTCCTTGTTGGAACATTTATTTACTTGTTGGGATATTATTATATTGCTATGTTATCTTAATGCATCTATATACTTGGTAAAGGGTGGAAGGCTCGGCCTCTCGCCTAGTGTTTTATTCCACTCTTGCCGCCCTAGTTTCCGTCATATCGGTGTTATGTTCCCGGATTTTTGCGTTCCTTACGCGGTTGGGTTATAATGGGAACCCCCTGATAGTTCGCCTTGATTAAAGCTTTTCCAGCAATGCCCAACATTGGTTTTACCATTTGCCACCTATCTTTTTTTCCCTTGGGTTTCCGGAGCCCGAGGGTCATCTTTATTTTAGCCCCCCACGGGCCAGTGCTCCTCTGAGTGTTGGTCTGAACTGAGCTGCCTGCGGGGCCACCTTGGGGAAACTTGAGGGTTGGTTTTACTCGTAGCTAGTCTCATCTGAGTGTGCCCTGAGAACGAGATATGTGCAGCTCCTATCGGGATTTTTCGGCACATTCGGGCGGTGTTGCTGGTCTTGTTTTAACCTGTCGAAGTGTCTTGAGTTACCGAGATACCGAGTCTGATCGGAACGTCTTGGGAGGAGGTCTATTCCTTCGTTGACCGTGAGAGCTTGTCATGGGCTAAGTTGGGACTCCCCTGCAGGGATTGAACTTTCGAAAGCCGTGCCTGCGGTTATGGGCAGATGGGAATTTGTTAATGTCCGGTTGTAGATAACTTGAACCTTAATTAATTAAAACGAATCAACTGAGTGTGTTACCGTGATGGCCTCTTCTCGGCGGAGTCCGGGAAGAGGACACGGTGTTGGAGTAATGTTTGCGCAGGATGCTCTCTAGTTTCTCGCTCGTGCTTTGCCCCCTCTTCTCGCTCTCTTTTGCGAATAAGATAGCCACCATATATGCTAGTCGCTTGCTGCAGCTCCACATATATTTGCCTTACCCTTCCTATAGGCTTAAATAGTCTTGATCGCGAGGGTGCGAGATTGCTGAGTCCCTGTGGCTCACAGATTCCTATAACTCCAGATGCAGGTCCAGGTGATTCTGCTCCAGGTGACGAGTACGAGCTCAAGTGGGAGTTCGACGAAGACTCTCAGCGTTACTACGTGTCTTTTCCTGATGATCAGTAGTGGTGCCTAGTTGGGGTTTGATTCGGGGCCTTGTCGCATGTTGGGTCCTTTTCTATTTTGCCGCCGTAGTCGGGCCATGAGTGTTTGAATGATGGATGTTATTTATGTACTTTGATGTGACGTGGCGAGTGTAAGCCAACTATGTATCTCCCCCTTTTATTATATATTACATGGGATGTTGTGATGATTGCCTGAATTGCGACATTGCTTTAAATGCGGTTATGTCTCTAAGTCGTGCCTCGACACGTGGGAGCTATAGCCGCATCGAGGGCGTTACATTCTTCTCATTGGGCTTCAATTGGCGAGAGGTATAAGCAACAACTCTCTTCTCTTGCATCAATACTGCGCCAAGACCTTGGAGAGAGGCATCACAAAAGACCTCGTACGGCTTGGATTCATCAGGCGGAGTCAGAACTGGAGCAGTGATCAATTTCTCTTTCAAAGTGTTGAAAGCAATGTCACACTCCGGAGACCAAACGTACATGACGTGCTTCTGGAGAAGATTTGAGAGAGGTTTTGCAATCTTAGAAAAGTTTTCAATGAATCTTCGGCAATAGCTTGCGAGACCGAGGAAGCTACGGAGTTACTTCACGTTCTGAGGAGGTTCTCAATTCACAATTGCAGACACCTTCTCAGGATTCATGGCAATGCCCTTGGCAGAGATGATATGACCAAGATAAAGAACCTCATCGAGCCAAAATTCGCACTTGGAGAACTCGGCGTAGAACTGATGTTCCCTCAGCTTATCAAGAACCAAACGCAAGTGCTTGGCATGATCTTCCTTGATCTTCGAGAAAACCAGAATGTCGTCGAGATAGATCAAAACGAAGTCATTGGTGTAGGTGTTGAAGATGAAGTTCATCATGCGAGAGAAAGTCGGAGGAGCGTTGACGAGGCCACATGACAGTGTATTCATATGAACCATAGCTTGTCCTAAAGGCCGTCTTGGGAATATCTTGCTCACGGATTCGAATCTGATGATAACCCATACGGAGATCAAGCTTGGAGAATACATGGGCACCCTTGACTTGGCGGCGGCTTGGACGATGGGGCGGCGCGTCGGGTGGCTCGCGGCGGCCGGTGTCGAAGCCCGCGGTGGCGGCGGAGGTGGCCGGTGACGGGGCGGAGAGGGGCTCCGGCCACCGGGCGGCGGGGCAGCCGGGCACGGGCGCGGAGGAGCTCGGGCTGCGGGGGCCGGCCTTGGGCCCCGGCGGGCCCGCGTGGGATGGCGGCACGGTGATGCGGTCCCGGGACACGTGGCAGTGCCTTAGTGGCTGCGGACGGCGGCGGCGTTTGTCCGGGCCGGGACGGACATTGTTCGGCGGTGCGCGAGGTGGAAATTTAGGGTTTCGGATAGGGGGATCCGTGAATTTGAAGGAGGGGGTCTATAAATAGGCATAGGAGGAGCTAGGAGAGTCCAAATGAGGTGAGGTTTTCGGCCACGCGATCGTGATCGAATGCTCTAGATGATGGAGCAGGGTTAGGTGGGTTTTTGGGCCAAATTGGGGGGGTGTTGGGCTGCAACACAAACGAGGCCTTTCTGTCCCTCGGTTAACCGTTGGAGTATCAAACGAAGTCCAAATGATACGAAACTTGACAGGTGGTCTACCGGTAGTAAACCAAGGCCGCTTGGCAAGTCTCGGTCCAATCCGGAAATGTTTAAACCCCACACACGAAAGAAAGCTAGAAATGACCATCGGAGGAGAACGAAGCGCCGGAATGCAAAACGGACAATGGGGAAAATGCTCGAATGCATGAGATGAACACGTATGCAAATGCAATGCACATGATGACATGATATGAGATGCATGACAATGACAATAACACACGGAGGCAAAAACCCGAACCCGAGAAAATAAAATAACTTAACACCGGAAACGGCAAGAGTTGGAGTACAAATTGGGAAAGTCATATCCGGGGTGTTACATATACCTTCTCCTGAGACATTCCGATCAGACTCGGTATCCCGGTTCTACAAGACAACTTCGACAAGTGAAAACAAATCCAGCAACACCGCCCGAATGTGCCGACAAATCCCGATAGGAGCTGCCCATATCTCGTTCTCAGGGCACACTCAGATGAGCAATCCGTACAACTAAAACCAAACCTTGAGTTTCCCCGAGGGGGCGCTGCACAGGGCTCTAGTTTGGACCAACACTCAGAGGAGCACTGGCCAGGGGTGATTTAAATAAAGATGACCCTTGAGTCTGCGGAACCCAAGGGAAAAAGAGGCTAGGTGGCGAATGGTAAAACCAAGGTTGGGCATTGCTGGAAGAGTTTTATTCAAGGCGATTTGTCAAGGGGTTCCCATTATTACCCAACCGCGTAAGGAATGCAAAATTCGGGAACATAACACCGATATGACGGAAACTAGGGCGGCAAGAGTGGAACAAAACACCAGGCATAAGGCCGAGCCTTCCACCCTTTACCAAGTATATAGATGCATTAATTAAATCGGATATATTGTGATATCCCAACAAGTAAACATGTTCCAACAAGGAACAACATCCCCATGTTCCAACAAGGAACAAACTTCAAACTTCACCTGCAACTAACAACGCTATAAGAGGGGCTGAGCAAAACGGTAACATAGCCAAACAACGGATTGCTAGGACAAGGTGGGTTAGAGGCTTGGTTCAACAATATGGGAGGCATGATAAGCAAGTGGTAGGTATCGCAGCATAGGCATAGCAAAAGAGCGAGCAATTAGCAAGCAAAGATAGAAGTGATTTCGAGGGTATGGTCATCTTGCCTGAGATCCCGCGAGGAAGAAGAACGAGTCCATAAAGAAGATAAACGGACATAGTCGAACGGATTCTCACACACACGACGTTATCGGAACCAACCCGAAGAAGCAACACCAGAAAGAAGCAAACCACATAGTAAACAACCAACACATCAACATGGCACGATGCATAATCGAGTATGATGCGTGTCCGGTCTAATGAAGCATGGCATGGCAAAGTGCACAAACAATCCTACAAATTAAGTGGAGCTCATCATGCAACGGAGTTGCATATTGAAGAAAACACCACATGACTTATTTAGTTATCTCTCGTTTATGTACCCAACAAGATTAAATGTTGATTAACATGGCAAGGGGTGAAGCATAAAGAAACTATCTATCTAGGCAAGTTTAAATGAGGCCGGAAATAACAAACAACAATTCCGGAAAAACCTCATGTGCATATTTTACGGTTTGGTACTGTTCTGCCCAAAACAATATTTAGAGTTATTAAACCTGCAAAGTAAATGCATGAAGTTCAAGGGTGTTTTAGCAACTTTCATATATAATTTATTTAGATCCGATGCACGGTTGTGAAGTTATTAAATGCATGAAGTTCAAGGGTGTTTCTGCAAAACTGCAAAACCCAGGAAAAATAGCTAAAACGTAGAACTAAAAAACGTGACACGGGCTGCAACTGTTGGCCCAACCGCACATAGGTCTGAAGGGGGGGGTCTCACCATGGGCTTCGGCCCAGTCAGTGCAGCGGGTCGGCTTGCGCTGGCGGAACTGGACCGCGAGGACGCAGCCCACGCGGACGCGGTCAATGGTGACGGGCGAGCTCCTCCCGTTCGAAGCAGAGGCGGGAACAGGCATGGCTGCGGCGGCCGGGAACGGGTCCGGGGCGGCGGAGCATGGGAAGATTGGCCGGATCCCGACGTGAACGCTGAGAGGGGGCGGATCCGCCGGCCGGCGCCTTGATCTGAACCAGAGGAAGCCATGGCCTTGGTTCTCTAGTGACATAGCGGCGACGGGGAGGCAGCAGCGGAGGGCGACCGGGTCCTAACGAGGACGAAGTTTTCCGGCGAGGCACCAGATCCAGGAGCGATGGAGATGGCGGGGCGTCTCCATGCTGCGTCGGGGCTTGGTCGGCACGAGCGTCGAGGAAGGAGCTCCGGCCATGCTCCATGGCGCTGCGGCTCCTGTGCGAAGAACCAGAGAGAGAGGGAACCGGGTGAGAGAGAGAGGGCAACGAGGGAGAGAAGGGAAGGAGAAGGCCGGAAGGGAGGCAGGGGCGCGCAGGGTCCTGCTGCAGGTGGTCGCCGGCTACGAGGGGGTTGGTCCGGTTAGAAATTCGAGGAGGATTTTTGGATTTGGGGAGGATCCCGAGGTGGGAGATGCTGGCGGCAGTGGGATGGGACAAGGGTCCTAATTTTTAGGGTTTGTCCAAATAGACTAGGAGTGGAGTATATATATACCTCACAGATTAGGTTAGGGGCTACCTCGTCCCTACGATCGCAATCGGACGATCGCGGATAAAATAGCTAGGGAGTCCAAAAAGGAAAACAGTGACGTTTTGTAGATGTTTGTGGATGATCCGGACACAACGGTGACGACTGCTCGGGTTGGGTCCGAGACAACTTCCAGATGCGCGCGAGGGGTTCGGTGCACTGTGCAGAGAGGGTTACGGGGCCTGGCGGTTGACAGCGGACTGTGCAGAAAGCTTTGGGTTGAGAGAAGAGAAGTGAGATGCAGCCCGGCAACTGTTTCCGGAGACCGAAAATGTCCGACGTTTGACCGGCTATAATGCCGCTATAGTTTAACGGTTGGGCAATCAAACGACCTCCGAATGCGAAGAAACTTGGCAGGCGATCTACTAACAACATAACAACACCACATGCCAACTTTCAACCCATTCCGAGAACATTTTCCTGCCACTTATAAAATACTATTTTGGACATGCCGCGGGCGCGTGCAAGTGTGTCTGGGCTCAGAACGGACAACGGAGATAACGAGGAGGCTGGGACGGATGCACGTTTTGAAAACATGATGATGCTATGCACATGATGACATGATGAAATGCAACACGCAAGAAAATGACATGGCAACGACAGCAAATAACTGGACGACACCTAGCACATCGGTCTCGGGGCGTTACATGTCGGCTCGGGAGGAACCGCCCATGGCACCCACCTTCGGCGCCCCAGCATGTGGCCCGATGTAGAGGGCCCGCCTGCTCCTCACGCTTGAACCTCAGGAGGGGTGCTGGACCGAGGAGTTCAAGGCGTACCTGCTCGGAGGCACCTTGCCATAGATGGAAGAAGACGTAGAACGCGTGGCCCGCTAGGCCACCGCGTACTGAATACAAGACAGCAGGCTCTACCGAAGGCGCCCAAATGAAGTCTCTCTATGATGCATTTCCAAATAGCAGGGGTGCGATCTGCTGGCCGACATCCACAGCGGGGAGTACGGGCATCACTCATCGTCGCGTACCCTCATGGGCAAGGCGTTCTACAGCGGGTTCTGAAGGAAATATACCCTAGAGGCAATAATAAAGTTATTATTTATTTCCTTATATCATGATAAATGTTTACTATTCATGCTAGAATTGTATTAACCAGAAACATGATACATGTGTGAATACATAGACAAACAGATTGTCACTAGTATGCCTCTACTTGACTAGCTCGTTGATCAAAGATGGTTATGTTTCCTAACCATAGACATGAGTTGTCATTTGATAAACAGGATGACATCATTAGGAGAATGATGTGATTGACTTGAGCCATTTCGTCAGCTTAGCACTTGATCGTTTTAGTTTACTGCTCTTGGTTTCTTCATGACTTATACATGTTCCTATGACTATGAGATTATGTAACTCCCGATTACCGGAGGAACACTTTGTATGCTACCAAATGTCACAACGTAACTTGGTGATTATAAAGGTGCTCTACAGGTGTCTCTGATGGTACTTGTTGAGTTGACATAGATCAAGATTAGGATTTGTCACTCTGGTTGTCGGAGAGGTATCTCTGGGCCCACTCGGTAATACATCTCACTATAAGCCTTGCAAGCATTGTAACTAATGCGTTAGTTGCGGGGTGACGCATTACAAAACGAGTAAAGAGACTTGCCGGTAACGAGATTGAACTAGGTATTGAGATACCGACGATCAAATCTCGGACAAGTAACATACCGTTGACAAAGGGAACAACGTATGCTGTTATGCGGTTTGACCGATAAAGATCTTCGTAGAATATGTGGGAGCTAATATGAACATCCAGGTTCCGCTATTGGTTATTGACCGGAGACGTGTCTCGATCATGTCTACATAGTTCTCGAACCCGTAGGGTCCGCATGCTTAAAGTTCGGTGAGGATCGATATTATGAGTTTTTGTGTTTTGACATACCAAAGGTAGTTCAGAGTCCCGGATATGATCACGGACATGACGTGGAGTCTCGAAATGGTCGAGACATAAAGATCGATATATTGGACGACTATATTCGGACACCGGAAGTGTTCCGGGTGATTTTGGAGAAAACCGGAGTGCCGGAGGGTTACCGGAACCCCCCCCCCCCTGGGAGAAATAAATGGCCTTATGGGCCTTAGTGGAGAGAGAGAGGGCTGGCCTAGGGCAGGCTGCACGCCCCTTCCCCTCTGGTCCGAATTGGACTAGGAGAGGGGGGGTGCCCCCCTTTCCTTCTCCCTCTCCCCCTTCCTTTCCCCATCCTAGTCGGAGTAGGAAAGAGGGGAGTCCTACTCCTACTAGGAGGAGGACACCTCCTCCTAACGTGCCTTAGAGGGCCGGCCGGCCTCCCCCCTTGCTCCTTTATATACGGGGGCAGGGGGCACCTCTAGACACACAAGTTGATCATTGATCGCTTAGCCATGTGCGGTGCCCCCTCCACCATAATCCACCTCGATCATATCGTAGCGGTGCTTAGGCGAAGCACTGCGTGGTAGCGACATCATCACTATCAACACACGTCGTGCTGACGGAACTCTCCCGTGAAGCTCTGCTAGATCGGAGTTCGTGGGTCATCATCAAGATGAACGTGTGCTGAACTCGGAGGTGCCATGCATTCGGTACTTGGATCGGTCGGATCGTGAACACGTTTGACTACATCAACCGCGTTCTCATAACGCTTCCGCTTATGGTCTACGAGGGTACGTGGACGATACTCTTCCCTCTCATTGCTATGCATCACCATGATCTTGCGTGTGCGTAGGATTTTTTTTGAAATTACTACGTTCCCCATCAGTGGCATCCGAGCCAGGTTTATGTGTAGGTGTTATATGCAGGAGTAGAACACAAGTGAGTTGTGGGCGATACAAGTCATACTGCTTACCAGCATGTCATAATTTGGTTCGGCGGTATTGTTGGATGAATCGGCCCGGACCGACATTACGCGTACGCTTACGCGAGACTGGTTCTACCGACGTGCTTTGCACACAGGTGGCTGGCGGGTGTCAGTTTCTCCAACTTTAGTTGAACTGAGTGTGGCTACGCCCGGTCCTTGAGAATGTTAAAACATCACTAACTTGACAAACTATCATTGTGGTTTTGATGCATAGGTAAGAACGGTTCTTGCTCAACCCTAGCAGCCACGTAAAAGATACAATAACAAAGTAGAGGACGTCTAACTTGTTTTTGTAGGGCATGTTGTGATGTGATATGGTCAAGACATGATGCTATATTTTGTTGTATGAGATGATCATGTTTTGTAACTGAGTTATCGGCAACTGGCAGGAGCCATATGGTTGTCGCTCTATTGTATGCAATGCAATCTCCCTGTAATTGCTTTACTTTATCACTAAGCGGTAGCGATAGTTGTAGAAGAGATAGTTGGCGAGATGACAACGATGCTACGATGGAGATCAAGGTCTCGCGCCAGTGACAATGGTGATCATGACGGTGCTTCAGAGATGGAGATCACAAGCACAAGATGATGATGGCCATATCATATCACTTATATTGATTGCGTGTGATGTTTATCTTTTATGCATCTTATTTTTCTTAGATCGACGGTAGCATTTTTAACGCCCTCGATGCGGCTATATCTCCTACGTGTCGAAGCACGACTTAGAGGCATAACTGCATTGAAAGCAATGTCGCAAGTAAGGTAATCTTCACAACAACCCATGTAAATAGATAATAAGGGGAAAGGTACATAGTTGGCTTACACTCGCCACGTCACACAAAGTACATAAAGAGCATTACAATCATCCAATACACTCATGGTCCGACTACGGTACCAAACTAAAAGATCATACCCAACATGCGACACGGTCCCGATCGCCCCAACTGGGCACCACTACTGATCATCAGGGAAAGACACATAGTAACGGCGTGAGTCTTCGTCGAACTCCCACTTGAGCTCAAGCGCACCATATGGAATGGAGTCATCGGGCCCTGCATCTGGTTTGGAAGTAATCTGTGAGCCACAAGGACTTAGCAATCTCGCACCCTCGCGATCAAGACTATTTAAGCTTATAGGTAAGGCAAGGTAAATATGTGGAGCTGCAGGAAGCGACTAGCATATATGGTGGCTAACCTGTTCGCAAAAGAGAGCGAGAAGAGAAGGCAAAGCGTGAACGAAGAACTAGAGAACAACCTACGGCAAACATTACTCCAACACCATGTTCACTTCCCGGACTCCGCCGAGAAGAGACCACCATGGTAACACACACAGTTGATTCATTTTAATTAAGTTAAGGTTCAAGTTATCTACAACCGGACATTTACAAATTCCCATCTGCCCATAACCGCGAGCACGGCTTTCGAAAGTTCAAATCCCTGCAAGGGAGTCCCAACTTAGCCCATGACAAGCTCTCACGGTCAACGAAGGATATACCTTCTCCCGAGACATTTCGATCAGACTCGACATCCCGGTTCTACAAGACACTTCGACAAGTTAAAACAAATCCATTAACACTGCCCGAATGTGCCGAAAAATCCCGATAGGAGCTGCACATATCTCGTTCTCAGGGCACACACAAATGAGACTAGCTACGAGTAAAACCAAACCTCAAGTTGCCCCGAGGTGGCCCCGCAGGAAGCTCAGTCGGACCAAAACTCAGAGGAGCACTGGCCCAGGGGGGTTTAAATAAGATGACCCTTGGGCTCCGGAAACCCAAGGGAAAAAAGGCTAGGTGGAAAATGGTAAAACCAAGGTTGGGCATTGCTGGAAGAGTTTTATTCAAGGCGATTTGTGAAGGGGTTCCCATTATTACCCAACCGTGTAAGGAACGCAAAATCCGGGAACATAACACCGATATGACGGAAACTAGGGCGGCAAGAGTGGAACAAAACACAAGGAAAGAGGCCGAGCCTTCCACCCTTTACCAAGTATATAGATGCATTAAGATAACAAGGTAATATAGTGATATCCCAACAAGAAAATAATGTTCCAACAAGGAATGATCTCCAATCTTCACCTGCAACTAGCAACGCTATAAGAGGGGCTGAGCAAAGCGGTAACATAGCCAATCAACGGTTTGCTAGGACATGGTGGGTTAGAGGTTTGACATGGCAATTTGGGAGGCATGACAAGCAAGTGGTAGGCATCGTAGCATAGGCATAGCAAAAGAGCGAGCATCTAGCAAAGCAAATATAGAAGTGATTTCGAGGGTATGATCATCTTGCCTGCAAAGTTGTCAGAGTTGACTGGATCCTCGAAAGCAAACTCAACGGGCTCCTCGTTAGCGAACTCGTCTCCTGGCTCTACCCAAACAAGACAAATAAGCAAAAGGGACACAATCAACCACGTGAAAAGCTCAAACAACATGATGCAAACATGGTATGCTATGCGGGATGCGAAATGTGATGCATATGCAAGATTTGACAAGGAATGAAAGAACCTAGCCTCAACCTGGAAATCTAAGAGTGCCACTGGAGAGGTGAGGTGATTTCGGTTGAAATCTATATAAAGAACACCGGAATCGGATGCACATTTTGGAAATGGCAAGCAATTCAAAATGGCACCAGTCTGCGATAAACAGCAAGTAGCCATCTAAATGCAACAAGTTAACTATACTACAACACTCAAACATGGCAACAAAATACATGGCAGGATCCACTCATGATGCTTGACAAAAGATGAACACTGAGCTACGGCCAATTCATCCATTAACAGGTTCAAACAAGCATGGAAAAAATGCAAACGATAGCAGGTTTCAGCTACAACAACAATATAGCATGCACGGATCAACTACAACATCCTCGGCAAAATCGCTAACAAGTAGACAATCTGCCCAGATTCACGAAATAGCAAAAGTAGAGCTCGATTTACTCAAGCTAGGGTGCTCCATAATTGCAAACAAAGACACGGATGGATAGATCACCACAATATTAACAAATCATCCTTACTGATCATCCTCAAAAGAGGAACGGATTACTAGGAAACAACATGAACATATGGCATATTAATAAAAACAGATCAAGGACTTAGTGGAATTTCAAAGTCCTTGAAATCAGCATTAACGAATGCACCACTTTGCAAGCTTGTGCTAGTCACTAAACATATCACAAAAATACATGGATAGCACCTCTGTAAAGATGGCAAATCATATAACAAAACACATGTAGAGCTCAGGACCATATCATGCACACAATAATCATGTCAAAAATGACAAATAGCTATTTGGTGCAGCAGATCTGACAACTAACTCAAATAGCTCTCTTCCAACAGCATTTCGGGCATCCAGATGAGCTCAAATGAAAATGATGCAATGAGATGAAATGATGTACTCTCTGATACGAACATTTTGATATGCTACACACCCAAAACGGAGCTACGGATGCAGAGTTACGATGCATCAACGTTTGCCAAAAATACTGAAAAATTGGGACTTGGAGAAAAAAATATACCCTCCGGATCTAGGGTTTACTATTCACCCGATCCAGATCCACTGTTCACCGACGAGATCTGAGGTCGCCGGCGAGGACCTCCTACTCCAGCGAGGAAGGGGCGCCGCTCCAGCGCGGGGGAGCCGGATCCGGCGAGAAGGAGGACGGGGGCGGCGACGGCGGTCGTCGGGCGCGGCTTGGCGGCGGCGGGCGGTGGACAAGAAGCCCGCCGGAGCGAGGCGGCGGCAGGACGGTGAATGGATGGCGGCGGCGGTCCGGCGCCGGCGCTGGGAGAGGAGAAGCGGCGCGGGGCGCTCGGGCGATGGCGGGCGGCTGGGCCGCGGGGGCCCTCCCCAGGCCGAGCGGGCCGGCGGCGGCAGCGACCCGGCGGCGACATGTGGCGTGCAGCTAGTGGACCGGGGCGGTGGTGTGAAGCGTCCGGCCAGGTACGGACATGTCCGGCGCGGCGCGAGGCGATTTTTAGGGTAAGGGGGGAGAGAAGACCCAGGATTTTGGAGGGGGGTTCTTTAAATAGGCATAGGAGGAGCTAGGAGAGTCCAAATGAGGTGTGGTTTGCGGCTACACGGTCTTGATCGAACGGTCTAGATGATGGAGATGGTTTTGGTGGGTTTTGGGCCAAATTGGAGGGGTGTTGGGCTGCAGCACACACGAGGCCTTCTCGGTCCCTCGGTTAACCGTTGGAGCATCAAACGAAGTCCAAATGGTACGAAACTTGACAGGCGGTCTACCGGTAGTAAACCAAGGCTGCTTGGCAAGTCTCGGTCCAATCCGGAAATGTTTAACCCCCACACACGAAAAGAAATTAGAAATGACCACCGGCGGAGATAGGAGTGCCGGAATGCAAACGGACAACGGGGAAAATGCTCGGATGCATGAGATGAACACGTATGTAAATGCAATGCACATGATGACATGATATGAGATGCATGACAACGACAACAACACACGGAGACAAAAACCCGAACCCGAGGAAATAAAATAACTTAGCGCCGGAAACGGCAAGAGTTGGAGTACATATTAGGTAAATCACATCCGGGGTGTTACAACACTCCACCACTACGGAAGGATCTCGTCCCGAGATCTAGGACTGGAAGAACATCGGGTACTCAGAACGGAGGTGATCCTCGCGTTCCCAGGTGGCTTCATGGTCGGAATGGTGTGACCACTTGACTTTGAGGAATTTGATTGACTTAGTGCGGGTCTTGCATTCAGTCTCTTCAAGAATAGCAACGGGGTGCTCACGATAAGAGAGATCTTCTTGGAGCTCAATGTCTTTGAAGTTGACGGTGCGGTCAGGAGTCTTGAAGCACTTGCGGAGCTGAGAGACATGGAAAACGTCATGCACATTTGCAAAGTTTGAAGGAAGCTCGAGTTGATAGGCGAGATCGCCTCTCTTGCTGACGATTTCGAAAGGACCCACGTATCTAGGAGCAAGTTTCCCTTTGATACCGAAGCGACGAGTACCTTTCATTGGAGAGACGCGGAGGTAAACATGATCTCCGATATCGAAAGCCAAATCATGGTGCTTACTATCATAGTAGCTCTTCTGGCGCGATTGCGCTGCTTTGAGGTTATCTCGAATGACTTTGCACATCTCCTCTGCCTCTGTGATTAAGTCATTTCCAAGAAGTTGACGCTCACCGGTTTTAGACCAGTTGAGTGGAGTACGGCACTTCCTGCCATACAGGATTTCGAATGGGCCTTGCCCGAACTTGCTTGAAAACTGTTGTTGTAGGAGAATTTGGCATATGGAAGACAATCTTCCCACTTCATGCCGAAGGAGATCACACAAGACCTGAGCATATCTTCAAGAATCTGATTGACACGCTCGACTTGACCGCTAGTTTGAGGATGGAAAGCTGTGCTGAAGCGGATCTTGGTGCCCATGGCCTTCTGAAAAGAATCCCAAAACTTGGAGGTAAAGAGGCTGCCACGGTCTGAAGAGATCACGTGTGGAATACCATGCAGCGAGACAATTCGAGAGGTATAGAGCTCCGCCAAATGAGCTGCAGTGATAGACTCTTTGATAGGCAAAAAGTGAGCCACTTTAGTGAGTTTGTCAATGACAACGAATATAGCATCATTGCCACGCTTGGAATTTGGAAACCCAGTCACGAAGTCCATCTCAATGTGGTCAAACTTCCATTCTGGAATGGCAAGAGGTTGGAGGAGACCAGCTAGCCTTTGGTGTTCTGCCTTCACTCTTCTGTAGACATCATATTCATTCACGAACTTAGCAATCTCGCGCTTCATTCGAGTCCACCAATAAGCCTTCTTGAGGTCCTGATACATTTTCGTACTCCCAGGGTGGATGGAGAGGAGTGAATTGTGAGCCTCGTTCATGATAACTTTACGAAGATCACCTTTGGGCACAACAATAGCATCCTCGAAGAAGAGAGTATCCTTGTCATCAAGGCGGTAGCACTTGTACTTGGTTGACTCTTGGCAATCCCAATCTTCACCTTCTTCGCCATAGCATCAAGAAGCTGAGCCTCGCGAATCTGGTCTTCCAAGGTAGGAGAGACTTGACGGTTGGCAAGGAAACCTTGAGGAACAACTTGCAGATTGAGTTTCCGGAAAGCTTCACAAAGCTCGGGTTGGTAAGGCTTGAGAATCAGACTGTTGCAGTAAGCCTTCCTGCTCAAAGCGTCAGCAATCACATTGGCCTTGCCTGGAGTATACTCGATACTCGGATTATACTCTTGAATCATTTCGACCCATCGAGTCTGCCTGAGGTTGAGATTAGGCTGAGTGAAGATGTACTTGAGACTCTTGTGGTCAGTGAAGATGTCCACTTTTCTTCCCAATAAGAGATGTTTCCAAGTCAAAAGAGCATGCACAACTGCCGCCAACTCGAGCTCATGAGTGGGGTATTTCTTCTCGTTGGGCTTCAACTGGCGAGAGGTATAAGCCACAACTTTCTTCTCTTGCATCAACACTGCACCAAGACCTTGAAGAGAGGCATCGCAGAAGACCTCGAACGGCTTGGATTCATCAGGAGGAGTCAGAACTGGAGCAGTGACCAATTTCTCTTTCAAATTGTTGAAAGCGATGTCACATTCCGGAGACCAAACGTACTTGACGTGCTTCTGGAGAAGGTTTGAAAGAGGCTTCATTATCTTTCAAAAGTTCTCAACGAACCTTCGACAGTAGCTTGCGAGACCGAGGAAGCTACGGAGTTGCTTCACGTTCTGAGGTGGTTCCCAATTCACAATTGCAGACACCTTCTCAGGATTCACCGCAATGCCCTTGGCAAAGATGATATGCCCAAGATAAAGAACCTCATCGAGCCAAAACTCGCACTTTGAGAACTTGGCGTAGAACTGATATTCCCTGAGCTTATCGAGCACCAAACGCAAGTGCTTGGCATGATCTTCCTTGTTCTTTGAAAAGACCAGAATGTCATTGAGATAGACCAAAATGAAGTCATTTGTGTAGGCGTTGAAGATGAAGTTCATCATGCGAGAGAAAGTCGGAGGAGCGTTGACGAGGCCAAAAGACATGATAGTGTAATCGTATGAAACATAGCTTGTTCTGAAAGCCGTCTTGGGAATATCTTGCTCACGGATTCGAATCTGGTGATAACTCATACGGAGATCAAGCTTGGAGAATAATTGGGCACCTTTGAGTTGTTCGAACAGCTCGTTGATGTTGGGAAGTGGGTACTTGTTCTTGATAGTCTTCTTGTTCAATGGACGGTAGTCAACACAAAGTCGGTCCGTTCCATCCTTCTTCTTCACAAAAAGTACTCCACAACCCCACGGGGAAGAACTAGGTCGGATGAGACCCATTCACTCTTGAATATCGAGTTGCTTCTTCAGCTCCTTCAACTCTTCAGGTCTGAGCTTGTAAGGACGTTTGCACACCGGTTCCGTGCCAGGCTCAAGATCGATGACGAATTCAATTGGCCGGTGCGGAGGCATTCCTGGAAGCTCTTCTGGAAAGATGTCTTGATACTCGCAAACGACTGGAATTTGGGAGATGGCATCCAGTTCACCCTTATCGTTGAGAGAAAATAGACGGATTGTATTATCCTTAGCGGCAAAGACAATTACATCCTCAGACAAATGAGTTAATTGAATCTGCCTGGCTGCACAATCAAGCTGAGCCTTGTGCTTAGAAAGCCAGTCCATTCCCAGAATAAGATCAATATCCGAATTACCAAGGACCATTGGAGAAGCTAGAAACTTGAAATCACCCATCATGATAGAAATATCCGGAACCATCATACTAGAGCTCAGACGCTTAGCCGGAGAGATGACTTGCATAGCTCTAGGTAATGCCTTAGTACTAAAATTGTTCTCCGATGCAAATGGGAATGACATGAAGGATGCGACGCACCAGAGTCAAAAAGTACTTTAGCTGGAATATCGTTAACAGGAAGGTTACCCATGATGACATCTGACGAGTCCTCTGCCTGAGCTGCATTCACCATGTTGACCTTCGCGTACTTGGGGTTATGCTTGACCATAGCTGTACTTGGCGATCTCAAAGGAGGAGGAGGAGGGAGACGCGTCTGGTTGAAGAATTTGTTGGCATAGTGACCCTTCTGTTGGCACTTGTTGCATGTGACCTCTGAAAGCGTACGGTGATACGGAGCACTCGATCTTGAAGCTTGAGACGAAGTCTTGTTCTGAAAGCCAGGGTTGGGTGGGTGGGAAGATCCACTGCCACCTTTGCTCTTCTGCTGATACGACTGATGGAACGGAGGAGGAGGAAGCCAATACTTCTGCTGCTTAGCCACTTGAGTTGAGGAATAAGGAGTAGCATCTCTGACTCGCTTCTTGGATTCATCACACTTCAGTTGGGCAGCCTCTTGCTTCAATGCCATGTTGTAGAACTCATCGTACCTCAAGGGCTCAAAGAGAACAAGAACTAGCTGGATTTCTTCTCTGAGACCACCCCTGAACTGGTATATCATGCTCTTCTCGTCAGGGACGTCCTGCTTAGCAAAGTGGCCGAGCTTCTGAAACATCTTGTTATACTCGTAGACAGACATAGAGCCATGCTTCAGGTTGCGGAATTCCTCACGCTTTCTTTCAACCACGCTCTGAGGAATATGATGAGCTTTGAAGTCTTGACGAAATTCATCCCAGGTAATCACACGGCCTCCTCTCGAATCTTTGTACTGCTGAAACCATTCTACAACTTGGTCTTTGAGTTGGAAGGAACCGAACTTGACAAAGTCCTCAGGCCTGACGTTACTGCACTCGAAATGCTTGCATAAGTCCACGAGCCAATCGTCAGCATCAGTTGCCTCAACACAATTGCTGAAGGTCTTTGGCTGGTTAGCAAGGAACTGGTTGAGTGTAGCAAAGTGATTCTGATTGTTGCCCTGGTTGCCTTGGTTCGCTTGGTTGCGCTCTTCAAGAATTTGCACGATCAACTACGTGTTTGCATTGGTAGCAGCCATCACAGCTTGCCATGCCTCCGGAGGAGGAGGTGGTGGTGGCGGGTCAGGATTCGGAGTGGTGCGCGTTGGAGGAGCCATCCTGAAGAGGTTGACATCCATTAGCACATTGATAGACGAATATTGAAGCTGAACCAAACGGGTTGAAATTGCAACATATAGTCTTCACATCCGAACAAAATGAACGAATGCATTCCAATTGAAATGGTCACATATCCATAAATTGAGAAGCCACTTGGAATTTAGGTAGAGGAATAAAATCAACAAGGTACGGAGCAAGAACGAATACTCGGTAAGGATCACCCAATCTCAAACCAAATATCCGTGGTAGAAGAACTAGAGCTACAAGAATTCCCACCTATGAAACTCGCGAACCTTTCCGGTTATGCAATCAGGTGTTGGGGATACAGGGGAAGCATAATATCTCACCCAAATCTAGCAAATCCTACATCCCGCTGTATCCATCCTTCAACACATAACCGAGAAAAACTTCGGAAATCGTCTACCTCAACCTTCGAAAAGCATCCGTTATACAAGTTATGGCAATACTCCAAAACTCCCGCGCTAGTACTGGGTGGCATCGAGGTTATCTCACCAACAACTGCATAAAAGAGATTTTTGATGTCGGCAAACTAAACTCAGGTATTCCAGAACTGCAACGATAAAATTGTGACGACAACACCTCGGAGCTCAACTCCCCGGGACACTGCCACAACCCCTAAATGACAGGAGGCACCAAGAACAATGTTCTCGTCCCAAATCGATCGGAACGATTCCAAGATACCCGCGTGATCCTAAATTTTTTTAGTGAAATTTGAGAAGAGAAGAGTCAAAACTCTACGTCAGGATGCCTCACCAGAGCGATGAAGGGACTGGGGAGTAAAAAGAATTCCTAAACTCTCCGATATATAATTCCTAAATGACTCAATTTTTTTTCTAGACTCGACTCGTCCGCTAATTCGATCAAGCAATGGGGCTCCTAAGGTCGGGGAAGGCTCTGATTACCAACTTGTAACACCCTCGATGTGGCTATATCTCCTACGTGTCGAAGCACCATTTAGAGGCATAACCGCATTGAAAGCAATGTCGCAAGTAAGGTAATCTTCACAACAACCCATGTAAATAGATAATAAGGGGAAAGGTACATAGTTGGCTTACACTCGCCACGTCACACAAAGTACATAAATAGCATTACAATCATCCAATACACTCATGGTCCGACTACAGTACCAAAATAAAAGATCAACCCCAACAAGCGACACGGTCCCGATCGCCCCAACTGGGCACCACTATTGATCATCAGGGAAAGACACATAGTAACGGCGTGAGTCTTCGTCGAACTCCCACTTGAGCTCAAGCGCATCATCTGGAACGGAGTCATCGGGCCCTGCATCTGGTTTGGAAGTAATCTATGAGCCGCAAGGACTCAGCAATCTCGCACCCTCGCGATCAAGACTATTTAAGCTTATAGGTAAGGCAAGGTAAATATGTGGAGCTGCAGCAAGCGACTAGAATATATGGTGGCTAACCTGTTCGCAAAAGACAGTGAGAAGAGAAGGCAAAGCGGGAACAAAGAACTAAAGAACAACCTACGGCAAACATTAATCCAACACCGTGTTCACTTCCCGGACTCCGCCGAGAAGAGACCACCACGGTAACACACAGTTCATTCATTTTAATTAAGTTAAGGTTCAAGTTATCTACAACCGGACATTAAAAAATTCCCATCTTCCCGTAACTGCAGGCACGGCTTTCGAAAGTTCATATCCCTGCAGGGGAGTCCCAACTTATCCCATAACAAGCTCTCACGGTCAACGAAGGATATACCTTCTCCCGAGACATTCCGATCAGACTTGGCATCCCGGTTCTACAAGACACTTCGACAAGTTAAAACAAATCCAGCAACACCGTCTGAATGTGCCGACAAATCCCGATAGGAGTTGCACATATCTCGTTCTCAGGGCACACTCAGATGAGACTAGCTACGAGTAAAACCAAACCTCAAGTTGCCCCGAGGTGGCCCCGCAGGCAGCTCAGTCGGACCAATACTCAAAGGAGCACTGGCCCAGGGGGGTTTAAATAAGATGACCCTTGGTCTCCGAAAACCCAAGGGAAAAAGGCTTGGTGGCAAATGGTAAAACCAAGATTGGGCATTGCTGGAAGAGTTTTATTGAAGGCGATTTGCCAAGGGGTTCCCATTATTACCCAACCGCGTAAGGAACGCAAAATCCAGGAACATAACACCGATATGACGGAAACTAGGGCGGCAAGAGTGGAACAAAACACTAGGCAAGAGGCCGAGCCTTCCACCCTTTACCAAGTATATAGATGCATTAATATAACAAGGTAATATAGTGATATCCCAACAATAAAATAATGTTCCAACAAGGAACGATCTCCAATCTTCACCTGCAACTAGCAACGCTATAAGAGGGGCTGAGCAAAGCGGTAACATAGCCAATCAACGATTTGCTAGGACATGGTGGGTTAGAGATTTGACATGGCAATTTGGGAGGCATGACAAGCAAGTGGTAGACATCGTAGCATAGGCATAGAAAAAGAGCGAGCATCTAGCAAAGCAAAGATAGAAGTGATTTCGAGGGTATGATCATCTTGCCTGCACAGTTGTCAGAGTTGACTGGATCCTCGAAAGCAAACTCAACGGGCTCCTCGTTAGTGAACTCGTCTCCCGGCTCTAACCAAACAGGACAAACAAGCAAAAGGGACACAATCAACCATGTGCAAAGCTCAAACAACATGATGCAAACATGGTATGCTATGCGGGATGCGAAATGTGATGCATATGCAATATTTGACAAGGAATGAAAGAACCTAGCCTCAACTTGGAAATTCAAGAGTGCCACTGGAGAGGTGAGGTGATTTCGGTTGAAATCGATATAAAGAATACCGGAATCGGATGCACGGTTTGGAAATGGCAAGCTATTCAAATATGGCACCGGTCTACGATAAACAGCAAGTAGCCATATAAATGCAACAAGTTAAATATACTACAGCACTCAAACATGGCAACAAAATACATGGCAGGGATCCACTCATGATGCTTGACAAAAGATGAACACTGAGCTACGGCCAATTCATCAATGAACAGGTTCAAACAAGCATGGCAAAAATGCAAACGATAACAGGTTTCAGACTTAGTGAAATTAACACAAGCCTGGAATTTCAGATCAGGTAGCACACTTTGGAGCAAGAAAACTATATGCTACAGGAACTTAACATGGAAAAGAAAGGCATGACATGAAGCTACTCAAAGAGCTTAACAAAAGTCCCTTAGTGACCTTGAGCCAAAAGGGATCAGAAAATACAATTGCAAGCATGTGAACATGGTAAAAACATAATCAGCTCTCAGACTTAGTGAAAAACTAGAGCATGCAAATCTGTTAACGAGTAAGAAAACTATATGCTACAGGAACTTAACATGGAAAAGAAAGGCATGACATGAAGCTACTCAAAGAGCTTAACAAAAGTCCCTTAGTGACCTTGAGCCAAAAGGGATCAGAAAATACAATTGCAAGCATGTGAACATGGTAAAAACATAATCAGCTCTCAGACTTAGTGAAAAACTAGAGCATGCAAATCTGTTAACGAGTAAGAAAACTATATGCTACAGGAACTTAACATGGAAAAGAAAGGCATGACATGAAGCTACTCAAAGAGCTTAACAAAAGTCCCTTAGTGACCTTGAGCCAAAAGGGATCAGAAAATACAATTGCAAGCATGTGAACATGGTAAAAACATAATCAGCTCTCAGACTTAGTGAAAAACTAGAGCATGCAAATCTGTTAACGAGTAGGCATGTTCACGAGCTCGATGCACTCGCTACAGAGCAAGGCATGACAAACTAAGCATACACCCATTAAGAATACACATTATATAAGCTAGACATGGCAAGAACAACAATATAGAATGCACGGATCAACTACAACATCCTCAGCAAAATCGCTAACAAGTACACAATCTGCCCAGATTCACGAAATAGCAAAAGTAGAGCTCGATTGACTCAAGCTAGGCTGCTCCATAATTTCAAACAAAGAAATGGATGGATAGAGCACCACAATATTAACAAATCATCCTTACTGATCATCCTCAAAAGAGGCACGGATCACTTGGAAACAACATGAACATATGGCATATTGATAAAAACAGATCAAGGACTTAGTGGAATTTCAAAGTCCCTGAAATCAGCATTAACGAATGCACCACTTTGCAAGCTTGTGCTAGTCACCAAATATATCACAAAAATACATGGATAGCACCTCTGTAAAGATGGCAAATCATATAACAAAACACATGTAGAGCCCATGAGCATATCATGCACACAATAATCTTGGCAAAAATGACAAATAGCTATTTGGTGCAGCAGATCTGACAACTAACTCAAATAGCTCCCTTCCAACAGCATTTCGGGCATCAAGATGAGCTCAAATGAAAATGATGCAATGAGATGAAATGATGTACTCTCTGAGACGAACATTTTGATATGCTACACGCCCAAAACGGAGCTACGGTTGCGGAGTTATGATGCGTCAAACTTTGCCAAAAATACTGAAAACTGGGGACTTAGAGAAAAAATATACCCTCCGGATCTAGGGTTTACAGTTCACCCGATCCAGATCCACTGTTCACCGACGAGATCCAAGGTCGCCGGCGAGGACCTCTGTAACGCCCCGAGACCGATGTGCCAGGTGTCGTCCAGTTATTCGCTGACATTGTCTTGTCATTTGCTTGCGTGTTGCGTTTCATCATGTCATCATGTGCATTGCATCATCTTGTTTTAAAACTTGCATCCGTCCGGATTCCCCCAGTTCTGTCTGTTGTCCGTTCTGAGCCCAACCACACTCGCACGCGCCCGCGGCATGTCCGAGATAGTATTTTATAAGTGGCCGGAAAATGTTCTCGGAATGGGATGAAAGTTGGCATGTGGTGTTGTTATGTTATTAGTAGGTCGCCTGCCAAGTTTCATCGCATTCGGAGCTTGTTTGATAGCCCAACCGTGAAACTATAGCGGCATTATAGCCGGTGTAATGTCGGACGTTTTCGGTCACCGAAAACTGTTGCCGGGTCTCTCTCTCTCTCTCCCTTCTCTCCCGCAGCCCTCGGCCTTCTACACAGTCACAATCATCCCACCTAGGCCTACCTATCCCCCCCTCTCGATCGGATACATCGGTCGCGATTAGAGGATCCGAAACCCATCCTAACCCTGCCTCCGTGGCCTTTTGTCAGAATCCCTCTTTGCACAGTGCATCGATACCCTTCGCTACCATGTCCGAAACTTCCCCGAATTCGAATCTGCACGGTCTTGACTAGTGGGTCCGGAACAATCCCGAGTTATCCTAAACATCTTCCGTTCTTTGTTTAGACCACGCGAAGTCGTTCGATAAAAAATCTAGAGGCTCTAATCCCCTCTCTATTAGCCACCTACTATATATAGCGGGCAACCCCTAACAAAATCAGACCAAAACCCTAAATTTTAGGGCAATGTCCCATACATTCCCCTGCCCGCCGCCACCTACCTACCTCTTCCTCGGGATCCCTCCCGATCTCTCTCCCAACCAACCGGCTGCCTCCCTCTCCCTCATCTTGTGTGCCCGACCAACCCACACACCTCGCCTGATCTTCCCTGCCTCGGCTGTGTGACCCTTCCGGGCCGCCCGAACCTGCTGGAGTCGTCGTCGCCGACAGAAAGCCAGCAGCGCCCGGATCCAGACCGTGCATTGCACTGCTCCCTGAATCTCTCTTTCTTCGTGCCTTCTTCCTCCCCTGCCTTAATCGTCCCTGTTCGTTTGCTTCCCTGCTAGGCAACGAGCGAGCCTCGACGCCCGTCCGCCAGAGCAGTGCCTTGCCTCGACCTCGGCGGTGACCATCTGTGCTACGGCACAACGATAGGAGCTCCATTCCCCAACGCCATGGCTGCCCACGACCTGAACTCCTCCTTCACCCGCGCGTCGCCAAGGACCCGTGCAGGCCACCTCCGCTCCTCCTCTCCTCGTTCGCGTCGCCGGGATCGCGTCAAGTCCGCCACCATCTTCCTCTCTCGGGAACGAGCTCGACACCTGCGTCCTGTGCTGCCTCCTCAAACAATCATGCGCGCCGTCACGCCCTCTGCCATGGAGCTCGCCTATCAGCAGGAGCTCCCGAGCTCCTCCGCCCTGCCGTACTCTGCCATGCTTGGCCTCGTCACCACGCCGCTCCCGCGACAACCAGCCCCACCAGCGGCGCCCTTCCTTCTCACCGCCGGCAAGCCCCTCGGGTGAGCCACGCCTCACTGCCCCGTTGTCCTGCCTCACCGTCTGCTGTTCTCCCTCTCTGAACCTCCTCCTTTTCTCATGTGTACAAGAAGCTGCTCCTCACCGGTCTTCCCAGCACGTCCGCCGCCACAAGCTCCGTCGCCGCTCCGCGCCAAGTCCCTCGCCTTGCCGCCCCTTCGCCCATCGTCGGAGCTCTGTTCCAGCGCCGCGCCGCTCCTCTATTCTGTTCGAGTAGGCAACAAGCAGATCCGTTCGCGTTGACCACGCCCTCCCTCCTAGTTGATTCGTTCGCACCAAGGCCCAGCGCCAAGCCAGTCGGCCTCCAGATCCACCAAACTGGGCCACCTCCATCGACAGGCGCCAAGGCCCAGCTCCTCTGCTTCGCTCGCAGCCCAGATGCCCAGCGCCTCCTCAAGCCCAATGTGAGCAGCCCAGTCCTCCCAGATTCAACCCGTTGACGTTTTTTTTCATGATCTGCGAATTTGTCTATTTATCCAGAGTTTGCCTGTTTACAGAGAACCCCTTGTGCTTCATGCATATAATAACTTAAAAAAACGTGCATCGGTTTAAAATGATTTATATATGAAACTTGCTTAGATTTTCATCTAGTTTAATAATATGCCACTTTCACCCATGTTCAAAAATGTTTAAAATGATGTTTATTTAAATTTGCCCCTATGCCATGCTAAAATGACTTAATTCATAACTAAATTACCGTAACTCCGAATTTAATAAATTTTATATGTAAATGTGGTAGAATTTTGCCTAGTTTATCATGGTGTCATTTCTTTGCATGTTAAACAACTCAAAAATATTGTTTAGGGCAGAACATGACCTAACCTAATATATGCATATGGGGATTTATCGGATTCGTTATTTGTTATATCCGGCCCCATTTAAATTGTTTAGATGGTGTAGTTTTGTTATGCCTCACCTCTTTCCATGTTAATCAACATTTAATATTGTTGGGTACATAAACGAGATTGAACTAAATAACTTGTCGTGGTGTTTCATCAATATGCAACTCGTTGCATGTTGAGCTCCACTTAATTTGTAGGATTGCTTGTGCACTTTGCCATGTCATGCCTCTTTAATCCGGACATGCATCATACTTGTTTGTGCATCGTGCCATGCTTATGTGATGTTTGTTTACTATGTTGTTTGCTTTCTTTCGGGTGTACTTCTTCTCGGTATCTGGTAATGTCGCGTTTGTGAGGATCCGTTCGTCTACGTCCGTTTGCCTTCTTCATGGACTCGTTCTTCTTCCTTGCGGGATCTCAGGCAAGATGACCATACCCTTGAAATCACTTCTATCTTTGCTTGCTAGTTGCTCGCTCTTTTGCTATGCCTATGTTGCGATACCTACCACTTGCTTATCGTGCCTCCCATATTGATAAGCCAAGCCTCTAACCCACCATGTCCTAGCAAACCATTGTTTGGCTATGTTACCGCTTTGCTCAGCCCCTCTTATAGCGTTGTTAGTTGCAGGTGAAGATTGGAGTTTGTTCCATGTTGGAACATGGTTATTTTGCTGGGATATCACAATATCTCTTATTTAAATTAATGCATCTATATACTTGGTAAAGGGTGGAAGGCTCGGCCTTATGCCTGGTGTTTTGTTCCACTCTTGCCGCCCTAGTTTCCGTCATATCGGTGTCATGTTCCCGGATTTTGTGGTCCTTACGCGGTTGGGTTATAATGGGAACCCCTTGATAGTTCGCCTTGAATAAAACTCCTCCAGCAAGGCCCAACCTTGGTTTTACCATTTGCCACCTAGCCTTTTCCCTTGATAGGTCATCTTTATTTTTAAACCCCCGGGCCAGTGCTTGTCTAAGTGTTGGTCCAACCCAGAGCACCGTGCGGGGCCGTCCCTTTGCAACTTGGGTTACGTTGGCTCCCGTACGCTTAGCTTATCCGGTGTGCCCTGAGAACGAGATATGTGCAGCTCCTATCGGGATATGTCGGCACAGCGGGTGGTCATGCTGGACTTGTTTTACCATTGTCGAGGATGCCTTGTAACCGGGATTCCGAGTCTGATCGGGTCTTCCCGCTAGAAGGAATATCCTTCGTTGACCGTGAGAGCTTGTGATGGGCTAAGTTGGGACACCCCTGCAGGGATTTAAACTTTCGAAAGCCGTGCCCGCGGTTATGGGCAGATGGGAATTTGTTAATGTCCGGTTGTAGAAAACCTGAAGTTGACCTTAATTAAAATGCATCAACCGCGTGTGTAACCGTGATGGTCTCTTTCCGGCGGAGTCCGGGAAGTGAACACGGTGTTGGAGTTATACTTGACGTAGGTTGTTTTAGGATCACTTCTTGATCATAGTTTCTCGATCGTTCCTTGCCTTCTCTTCTCGCTCTCTTTTGCGAACAGGTTAGCCACCATATATGCTAGTCGCTTGCTGCAGCTCCACATATTACCTTTTACCAGTCCTATAAGCTTAAAGAGTCTTGATCGCGAGGGTGTGAGATTGCTGAGTCCCCATGACTCATAGATACTTTCAAAACCAGATGCAGGTGCCGAGGATACCGTGCAGATGGCGCAACCGAGCTCAAGGAGGAGCTCGTTGAAGATCTTTTCCTGTGTGTTGTTTCGTTCTAGTCGATCAGTAGTGGAGCCCGGTTGCGGTCGATCGGGAATCTTTGTAGCATTTGGGGTAGTCTTGTTTTATTTTGGTTCCGTAGTCGGACCCTGATTGTATATGGATGATGTAATTCTTTATTCATGTATTGTGTGAAGTGGCGAGTGTAAGCCAACTATGTATCTCTTTCCCTTATGTATTACATGGGTTGTGTGAAGATTACCTCATTTGCAACATTGCTTTCAATGCGGTTATGGCTCTAAGTCGTACTTCGACACGTGGGAGATATAGCCGCATCGAGGGCGTTACAACCTCCTACTCCGGCGAGGAAGGGACGCCGCTCCTGCGTGGGGGAGCCGGATTCGGCGAGAGGGAGGACGGGGGCGGTGACGGCGGTCGTCGGGCGTGGCCCTGGCGCGGCGGGCGGTGGAGAAGAAGCCCGCTGGAGCGAGGCGGCGGCAGGCCGGCGAATGGATGGCAGCGGCGGTCCGGCGCCGGCGCGGGGAGAGGAGAAGCGGCGCGGGGCGCTCGGGCGACGGTTGGCGGTTGGGCCACGGGGGCCCTCCCCGGGCCGAGCGGGCCGGCGGCGGCAGCGACCCGGCGGCGACACGTGGCGCGCAGCTAGTGGACCGGGGCGGCGGCGCGAAGCGTCCGGCCGGGTACGGACATGTCCGGCGTGGAGCGAGGCGATTTTTAGGGTTAGGGGGGAGAGAAGACCCGAGATTTTGGAGGGGGGTTCTTTAAATAGGCATAGGAGGAGCTAGGAGAGTCCAAATGAGGTGCGGTTTGCGGCCACGCGATCGTGATCGAACGCTCTAGATGATGGAGAGGGTTTTGGGCCAAATTGGAGGGGTGTTGGGATGCAATACACACAAGGCCTTCTCGGTCCCTCGGTTAACCGTTGGAGCATCAAACGAAGTCCAAATGGTACGAAACTTGACAGGCGGTCTACCGGTAGTAAACCAAGGCCGCTTGGCAAGTCTCGGTCCAATCCGGAAATGTTTAACCCCCACAAATGAAGAGAAGGTAGAAATGACCACCGGAGGAGATAGGAGCACCGGAATGCAAAATGGACAACGGGGAAAATGCTCGGATGCATGAGATGAACACGTATGTAAATGCAATGCACATGATGACATGATATGAGATGCATGACAACGACAACAACACACGGAGACAAAAACCCGAACCCATGGAAATAAAATAACTTAGCGCCGGAAACGGCAAGAGTTGGAGTACATATTAGGTAAATCACATCCGGGGTGTTACAGCATTATAAGATGATCTCTCACTAAATTTCAAGGTACAAGTGTTCTCCCTGAGTATGCACCGTTGCGAAAGTTCGTCGTGCTGAGACACCACGTGATGATCGGGTGTGATAAGCTCTACATTTACATACAACGGGTGCAAGCCAGTTTTGCACATGCAGAATACTCGGGTTAAACTTGACGAGCCTAGCATATGCAGATATGGCCTCGGAACACTAGAGACCGAAAGGTCGAGCGTGAATCGTATAGAAGATATGATCAACATATTGATGTTCACCATTCGAAACAACTCCATATCATGTGATGATCGGACATGGTTTAATTGATATGGATCATGTGATCACTTAGATGATTAGAGGGATGTCTATCTAAGTGGGAGTTCTTTAATAATTTGATTAACTGAACCTTAATTTAGCATGAACTTAGACCCTGATAGCATTTTTCATGTATATGTTGTTGTAGATAGATGGCCTGTGCTGTTGTTCCATTGAATTTTAATGCGTTCCTTGAGAAAGCAAAGTTGAAAGATGATGGTAGCAATTACACGGACTGGGTCCATAACTTGAGGATTATCCTCATTGTCGCACAGAAGAATTACGTCCTAGAAGCACTGCTAAGTGCGAAACCTGCTACTGGAGCAACACCAGATGTTACGAACGTCTAGCAGAGCAAAGCTGATGACTACGCAATAGTTCAGTGTGCCATGCTTTATGGCTTAGAACCAGGACTTCAACTACGTTTTGAACGTCATGGAGCATACGAGATGTTCTAGGAGTTGAAGTTAATATTTCAAGAAAATGCCTAGATTGAGAGATATGAAGTCTCCAATAAGCTCTACAGCTGCAAGATGGAGGGCAATAGTTTTGTCAGTGAACATATACTCAGAGTGTCTGGGTACCATAACCACTTGACTCAACTGGGAGTTAATCTTCCTATTGATAGTGTCATTGACAGAGTTCTTCAATCACTGCCACCAATCTACAAGAGCTTCGTGATGAACTATAACATGCAAGGGATGAATAAAACAATTCCCGAGCTCTTCGCAATGATAATGGTTGCGGAGGTAGAAATCAAGAAGGAGCTTCAAGTGTTGATGGTTAACAAGACCACCAGTTTCAATAAAAAGGGTAAAGGTAAGAAGAAAGGGAACTTCAAGAATAACGGCAAACAAGTTGCTGCTCAAGAGAAGAAACCCAAGTCTGGATATAAGCTTGAGACTGAGTGCTTCTACTACAAACATACTGGTCACTGGAAGCGGAACTGCCCCAAGTATTTGGTGGATAAGAAGGATGGCAAGGTGAACAAAGGTATATGTGATATACATGTTATTGATGTGTACCTTACTAATTCTCGCAGTAGTGCCTGGGTATTTGATACTGGTTCTGTTGCTAATATTTGCAACTCGAAACAGGGACTACAGATTAAGCGAAGATTGGCGAATGACCAGGTGACGATGTGTGTGGGAAATGGTTCCAAAGTCGATGTGATCGCACTCGGCAGGCTACCTCTACATCTACCTTTGGGATTAGTATGAGACCTGAATAATTGTTATCTGGATCTTGTTTGATGCGAGACGGTTATTCATTTAAATCAGAGAATAATGGTTGTTCTATTTATATGAGTAATATCTTTTATCATCATGCACCCTTAAAGAGTGGTCTATTCTTTTAGAATCTCGATAGTGGAGATACACATATTCATAGTATTGAAGCTAAAACATGCAGAGTTGATAATGATAGTGCAACTTATTTGTGGCACTGCTGTTTAGGTCATATTGGTATAAAGCGCATGAAGAAACTCCATTCTGATGGACTTTTGGAATCACTTGATTATGAATCACTTGGTACTTGCGAACCGTGCCTCATGGGCAAGATGACTAAAACGCCGTTCGCTGGAACTATGGAGCGAGCAACTGGAAATCATACATACTGATGTATGTGGTCCGATGAATATTGAGGCTCGCGGCGGGTATCGTTATTTTCTCACCTTCACAAATGATTTGAGCAGATATGGGTATATCTATTTGATGAAACATAAGGCTGAAACATTTGAAAAGTTCAAAGAATTTCAGAGTGAAGTGGAAAATCATTGTAACAAGAAAATAAAGTTTCTACGATCTGATCGTGGAGGAGAATATTTGAGTTACGAGTTCGGTCTTCATTTGAAACAATGCGAAATAGTTTCGCAACTCACGCCGCCCGAAACACCACAGCGTAATGGTGTGTCCGAACGTCGTAATCGTACTTTACTAGATATGGTGCGATCTACGGGAACACGAAGCGCAAACGAACATGATCTTCTATACCGAATTCCCCGCTGGCCATCGGGGACCTAGTGGTAAGGCCATGATCCGCAGGGGAAGGGATCACTCATTCTTCTATTGGGGACAGGTGCACGAACGGGTGATGTACGGCCGACTAGCATCACTCTCCACCTTGCTGATCAGGATCCGACAGACATTTTGGGTGATATCCCTGCGATAGTTGGTAACTTCGCATTTCCAGTTGATTTTGTTGTCGTGGAGATGTAGGATAAGAGCTTTCCTATTTTTTTGGGAGACCTTTTCTAGCAACCGCAGGGATGTCTCTTACTGATTTGCCGCTATCATTTTGGGGTTATGCTTTAGAGACGGCTGCATTCACATTAAATAGGGCACCATCTAAATCCGTTGAGACAACCTCTTATGAACTATGGTTTGGCAAGAAACCAAAGTTGTCGTTTATTAAAGTTTGGGGCTGCGATGCTTATGTGAAAAAGCTTCAACCTGATAAGCTCAAACCCAAATCGGAGAAATGTGTCTTCATAGGATACCCAAAAGAGACAGTTGGGTACACCTTCTATCACAGATCCGAAGGCAAGACTTCTGTTGCTAATAATGTATCCTTTCTAGAGAAGGAGTTTCTCTCGAAAGAAGTGAGTGGGAGGAAAGTAGAACTTGATGAGGTAACTATACCTGCTCCCTTATTGGAAAGTAGTTCATCACAGAAACTGGTTTCTATGACACCTACACCAATTAGTGAGGAAGCTAATGATGATGATCATGAAACTTCAGATCAAGTTACTACCGAACCTCGTAGGTTAACTAGAGTAAGATCCACACTAGAGTGGTACGATAATCTTGTTCTGGAAGTCATGTTACTAGACCATGATGAACCTACGAACTATGAGGCAGCGATGATGAGCCTAGATTCCGCAAAATGGCTAGAGGCCATGAAATCAGAGATGGGATCCATGTATGAGAACAAAGTGTGCACTTTGGTTGACTTGCCCGATGATCGGCAAGCCATCGAGAATAAATGGTTTGTCATGAAGAAACAGACGCCGATGGTAATGTTACTATCTACAAAGCTCGACTTGTTGCGAAAGGTTTTCGACAAGTTCAAGGAGTTGACTACGATGAGACCTTCTCACTAGTAGCGATGCTTAAGTCCGTCCGAATCATGTTAGCTATTGCTGCATTTTTATGATTATGAAATTTGGCAAATGGATATAAAGATTGCATTCCTGAATGGATTTCTGGAAGAAGATTTGTATATGATGCAACCTGAAGGTTTTATCGATCCAAAGGGTGCTAACAAAGTGTGCCAGCTCCATCGATCCATTTATGGACTTGTGCAAGCCTCTCGGAGTTGGAATAAACATTTTGATAGTGTGATCAAAGCATATGGTTTTATACAGACTTTTGGAGAAGCATGTATTTACAAGAAAGTGAGTGGGAGCTCTGTAGCATTTCTAATATTATATGTGGATGACATATTGTTAATTGCAAATGATATAGAATTTCTGGATAGCTTAAAAGGATACTTGAATAAGAGTTTTTCAATGAAAGACCTCGGTGAAGCTGCTTACATATTGGGAATCAACATCTATAGAGATAGATCAAGACGCTTAATTGGACTTTCACAACGCACATACCTTGACAAAGTTTTGAACAGTTCAAAATGGATCAGGCAAAGAAAGGATTCTTGCCTGTGTTACAAGGTGTGAAGTTGAGTAAGACTCAATGCCCGACCACTGCAGAAAATAGAGAGAAAATGAAAGATGTTCCCTATGCTTCAGCCATAGACTCTATCATGTATGCAATGATGTGTACCATACCTGATGTGTGCCTTGCTATCAGTTTAGCAGGGAGGTACAAAAGTAATCTAGGAGTGGATCCCTGGACAGCGGTCAAGAACATCCTAAAATACCTGAAAAGGACTAAGGATATGTTTCTCGTTTATGGGGGTGACAAAGAGCTCATCCTAAATGGTTACGTTAATGCAAGCTTTGACACTGATCCGGACGATTCTAAATCGCAAACCAGATATGTCTTTATATTGAACGGTGGAGCTGTTAGTTGGAGCAGTTCTAAACAAAGCGTCATGGTAGGATCTACGTGTGAAGCAGAGTACATTGCTTATTCGGAAGCAGCAAATGATGGAGTCTGGATGAATGAGTTCATATCTGATCTAGGTGTCATACCTAGTGCATCGGGTCCAATGAAAATCTTTTGTGACAATACTGGTGCAATTGCCTTGGCAAAGGAATCCAGATTTCACAAGAGAAACAAGCACATCAAGAGACGCTTCTATTCCATCCGCGATCAAGTCTAGGTGGGAGACATAGAGATTTGCAAGATACATACGGATCTGATTGTCGCAGACCCGTTGACTAATCCTCTCTCATGAGCAAAACATGATCACCACCAAGACTCCATGGGTGTTAGAATCATTACTATGTAATCTAGACTATTGACTCTAGTGCAAGTGGGAGACTGAAGGAAATATGCCCTAGAGGCAATAATAAAGTTATTATTTATTTCCTTATATCATGATAAATGTTTATTATTCATGCTAGAATTGTATTAACCAGAAACATGATACATGTGTGAGTACATAGACAAACAAATTGTCACTAGTATGCCTCTACTTGACTAGCTCGTTGATCAAAGATGGTTATGTTTCCTAACCATAGACATGAGTTATCATTTGAAAAATGGGATCACATCATTAGGAGAATGATGTGATTGACTAGACCCATTTCGTCAGCTTAGCACTTGATCGTTTTAGTTTACTACTATTGCTTTCTTCATGACTTACACATGTTCCTATGACTATGAGATTATGTAACTCACGATTACGGAAGGAACACTTTGTGTGCTACCAAACATCACACTGTAACTGGGTGATTATAAAGGTGCTCTACAAGTGTCTCCGATGGTACTTGTTGAGTTGACATAGATCAAGATTAGGATTTGTCACTCCGATTGTCAGAGAGGTATCTCTGGGCCCACGCGGTAATACACATCACTATAAGCCTTGCAAGAATTGTAACTAATGAGTTAGTTGCGGCACGATGCATTACAGAATGAGTAAAGAGACTTGCCAGTAAGGAGATTGAACTAGGTATTGAGATACCGACGATCGAATCTCGGACAAGTAACATACCGATGACAAAGGGAACAACGTATGATGTTATGCGGTTTGACCGATAATGATCTTTGTAGAATATGTGGGATCCAATATGAACATCCAGGTTCCGCTATTAGTTATTGACCGGAGATGTGTCTCGGTCATGTATAAATAGTTCTCAAACCCGTAGGGTCCACACGCTTAAAGTTCGGTGATGATCGGTATTATGAGTTTTTGTGTTTTGATGTACCGAAGGTAGTTCAGAGTCCCGGATATGATCATAGACATGACGAGGAGTCTCCAAATGGTCGAGACGTAAAGATCAATATATTGGACGACTATATTCAGACACCGGAAGTGTTCCGGGTGATTTCGGAGAAAACCGGAGTGCCGGAGAGTTACCGGAACCCCCCCCCCCCCGGAGAAATAATGGGCCTTACGGGCCATAGAGGAGAGAGAGGGCTGGCCTAGGGCAGGCCGCACGCCCCTCCCCCTCTGGTCCGAATTGCACTAGGAGAGGGGGGGCGCCCCCCCTTTCCTTGTCCCTCTCCCCCTTCCTTTCCCCCTCCTAGTAGGAGTAGGACTCTTTCCTACTCCTACTAGGAGGAGGACTCCTCCTGGCACGCCATAGATGGCCGGACGGCCTCCCCCCTTGCTCCTTTATATACAGGGGCAGGGGGGCACCTCTAGACACACAAGTTGATCATTGATCCCTTAGCCGTGTGCGGTGCCCCCCTCCACCATAATCCACCTCGATCATATCGTAGCGGTGCTTAGGCGAAGCCCTGCGTCAGTAGCAACATCATCACCGTCAACACACCTTCATGCTGACGGAACTCTCCCATGAAGCTCTGCTGGATCGGAGTTCGTGGGACGTCATCGAGCTAAACGTGTGCTGAACTCAGAGGTGCCGTGCGTCCGGTACTTGGATCGGTCGGATCGTGAAGATGTTCGACTACATCAACCGCGTTCTCATAACGCTTCCGCTTACGGTCTACGAGGGTACGTGGATGATACTCTTCCCTCTCATTGCTATGCATCACCATGATCTTGCGTGTGCATAGGAAATGTTTTGAAATTACTACGTTCCCCAACAGGTTGTACTGGCCCACGGCGCTCAACGACGCCGCCGAGCTCGTGAGGTCCTGCGAGGCATGTCAGTTCCATGCCAAACCAATCCACCATCCTGCTCAGGGCCTCTAAACCATGTCGCTCTCATGGACAATCGCGGTTTGGGGCCTGGATGTCTTGGGTCCCTTCCCCCGAGCAACCAGAGGCTACCACTACCTCTACGTCGCCGTCGACAAGTTCACCAAATGGGCGGAGGTGGAGCCCATGTGCACCATCCCGGCTGGGTCGGGCGTCAAATTCATCAAGGGCCTCTTGAGCCTCTTTGGGATCCCCAACCATATCATGACCAACAATGGCTCTCAGTTCACGAGCAACCTTTTCAAAACGTATTGTGCTAACCTTGGAACGCAGATATGCTATGCTTCGGTGGTGCGCCGACGGAGCAATGGCCAGGCCGAGCGCGCCAACGCGGAGGTCCTGAGGGGCCTCAAGGCAAGGAGCTTCAAGAAGAAACTCGAGGCCTATGGCAGGGGTTGGCCCGACGAGCTCCAGCCGTGTTGTGGTCCATCCGCACCACCGCGACCAAGCCCATGGGAGAGACCCCGTTCTTCCTCGTCAAGCATCGCTCCCCGTCGGTCCTGGCGTTTGACGAGGCACACCAAGATTCCTCACGGGGGATGGACCTCATGCTGGGGGAGGAGCGCCGCCACCAAGCCTCGCTCCATGTTGCGAGGTACCAACATGCGCTGCGGCGGTACCACTGCCGTAGCGTTCGCTGCAAGAACCTTGAGGTGGGCGACCTCGTCTTGAGGCGGGTGCTCTCCAGGGAGAGGCTTCACAAGATCTCACCCATGTGGGAGGGCCCATTCAGGGTCACCGTGTCTCCAGGCCTGGCGCCTCGGGCCTCGAAACGTAGGACGGGGTCACCATCCAGAACGGCTGGAACATCCAGCATCTCCGGAAGTTCTGTCCGGTCAAGGTCTCCGCTCGTGACACTCTGATGTAATAATGAGTTGGGGCTGTACACGCCCCTTAGTCTCCTGAGTGCCGCCCCTGGGCCTCACAGGCGGCTCCCACCTGCATCCTTGTAGAGGCCCCATGCTTCGCGCTGGTGGGAAGACAAGAAGACTATTATAGGTGCCGGACGCGGCTGTTCTTTTGCTCGTTTTCTGTAGCTGGTTTGCAACTTCATGAATGAAATTTGAAGTTTTCGCTTCTCCTTTTTGAGAGGGTTGGGAAATTTTACTCCTTGCATAGTTTTCTCTTCTAGGTCTTGCCTCAAGAGGAGTGGCAGTTGCCCGTCGCTCTTCCTTGTGCGTCTCGTGCGTGGGGGCTGGGCACTGTGTGCGCTTGAGCCCGCCCGCGAACACACCTCACCAGAGCCTCAATGTCCTGGCCTTTGACATCTTTATCCTCGCGCGGCGCTCTTGAATGAGCTCATAAGCACAAATGCCTCATTTTGAGTCCGTGCCTGCGGGCATCGCGAGGTAACATGCCAGCGGGGGCCGGCCCACGCTAGGGGGCTCGCATAGGGTGTGACATCTATGGAGGATTCCTAATCTTGCAGCCACAGGGTGCCTCCCAAGGCTCGGCAACCTCCAAATCCTCAAGAATGAGGGGCGTGCAGGAAATCCGAGTCCTGGAGAGGCACGCCTCCATGCCAAGGAAGTCTACCAGAAGCATACTAAGCTACATCACCCCCGTCATGATCAGCAGCAACATGGATATCGCGATACAATATAAAAACGATAACGGCGCAAGAGCCATAGTTCATTACATGCCCCGACAAGGCATTCTACTTTTTTCAAATGCAGGGCAAAGAAAGAAACAAAAGCAAACCACGTGACTACAATGGCTCTTAAGGCCTGGAGCCAGCGATGCCTGAGCTAAGTAGAGCCCTATTCTTGCTTCACCGGGGCGCAGTGACGACGCAGCTCTTCACTATCGCCAGTCCGAGCCTGGCGGTGCGGAGGCTCACTGTGGTCGCCGTTGCTTGTGCTCTCCCCGGAGGAGGAGCCACCACTACTGGAGGCGGCGCTACCGTTGCCAAGGGCAAGCTCACAGCCAGCGATGGTGCTGCCCCTCCTGCTATCTCCATGGTCATTGTTGCTCTCCGGGCAGCACCCCAGGCGCCGGCCGTATTCCCCGAAGACCCTTGCCGGTGTAAAAACAGCCCGATCACGGGTAGGGGCTCCCAAACTATGCATCTGAGGATGAAGGGTAACAAGGGACAAGTGTGACCCAATGTTTACCCAGGTTTGGGCCCTCTTGATGGAGGTAAAACCCTACGTCCTGCTTGATTGTATTTGAAATATGTGGGTTACAAGAGTTGATCTACCTCGAGATCGTAATCGCTAAACCCTGGCTGTCTAGCCTATGTGATTTTGATAGCCTCTACGGACTTAAACCCTCCGGTTCATATACACACCGGAGGGCCTAGGCTTTGTACAAAGTCGGTTTGTGGGGGAAGGAAATAACATATCCAGACACCAATCTTGCCATCCACGCATAGGGGAGTCCTACCCGGACACGATGGAAATTCTTCTGCTTGTATCTTCACGGCCCATCAGTCGGCCCATATCAAATAGCCCAAACACTCGAGCCCCTGAACTAGTCTTCGATGATGATGTGTTCGGCACACGGATTGTCTTCGGCATTGCAAGGTGGGTTCTTTCTCCTGAAGACTTTAAAACAACTCCCTGAACAAAGGAACTATATCGGGCTCTGTATAATTGACACAACCCTTAGCCACAAAGGCAAGATATCCAAATAAAATAGTGTCTTTTTACTGAAAACTTTTTCAGCGAAATGTCACATCTGGCCCTTTAACATTTGGATCTATTTTCATGCCTCGCGCTTCGCATTTTGAAGAATGGCCTCCATCGCCACGTCTTGTCAAAACAGACATCGTGCCTGCCCATTGCGGGATCCTCATCAATACGTTTTTGGGTAATCAAACCATGCCATTCGCACGGTCTCTTTAGGAACAGGCAAGTTTTAAGGCTTGAGAGGGGGGCGTTTGGTATTTCACCGCCTATAAAAGGGTAAAGTATCCTCCTTTTCCCCCACTCCTTTCTCCTAGCTCCTTCCTTCCCTTCCTCTGAGATCTAGCGCCCAATGTCTCAATCTTTCCCATCGCCACTAACCTCCCCATCCATGTCAGGATCTGGTTCCAAAGGCAAGTGGGAGGCCTCCACCATCACCAAGAAGGACGTCAAGGAGCTCCGAAGTGCGGGCTACCTTTCCACGGAGATCGCGCATAGGCTTCCTGCCAAAGATCTGGTGATCCCCACTCTGAAACCCAGCGAGAGGGTCGTATTCATCCCCCACTTCCAATGAGGGCTAGGGTTTCCCCTCCACCCCTCTGTCCGAAGTCTCATGCTCTACTATGGGTTAGTTTTCCATGATCTATCCCCAAGCTCCTTCCTCCACATATCAGCGTTTATCGTCGTGTGCGAGTCTCTTCTCCGTATCCCTCCACACTTCAGCCTGTGGCTCAAGGTTTTCCATCAGAAGCCGAAGGTGGTCGACGGTCAGCATGCGGACTACGGCGGGGCCATGGTAAGCAAGCTCCCTAATGCCGTCTTCCCAAAGGGTACTTTCATGTAGACAGTCAAGGTGTGGTAGCAGGAGTGGTTTTACATCACCGAACCCCGCGGTGCCAAGTGGGCGCCACACCTAACTTCAGATCCGGACCCCCTAGGAGACTCACCTCGTGGTCTGCCAAGGGCCTTAACTGGGGGGAACAACCGGAGGTGATGATGCTGCAAAAGCGCATCACCAATGTGTTGGGCAAAAATACTGGTCTCACAAACGTGATCGAGGTGATGCTCTTCCGCCGTGTCCTTCCCTGCCAACTCCAGGCCTCCCCCATGTGGGAGTTCAATCCGGAAGAGCCTCGGTCCTTGAAGCGCTTCTTCGGCACCACGCACAAAGACATATGGAAGCAGTTTCTTAATGCCCAAAAGAGTTGGTCGATGAAGACCAAAGGCATCGGACTCGACAGCGAGAACCCGGCCTCGGCAGTAAGCACAACCTCTCCGAAGACTTATTTGGCTAACGCTTCAGATGATGATGAAGATTTACATTATCCTCTTTCTGCACAGGTCTGGACGGCAAAGGCGGAATGGATCAACTGTCCGGCGCCGCTGCCGGAGAACCCGGCCACCTCCCAACTAATGCAGATGCTAGTACCGGCGTCGTACCAAGCACAAGAAAAGAAGGCCCAGAAGAAGCAGGGCAATGAGGCCAAGGGCGGCCCTTGCCACAAGGGTCCTTTGGACGCAATGTCTAGAGAGACCGAGGCCCTCTCATCCCACCAGGGAGATGAGGAAGAAGAATAAGAAGAGGAGGAGGAGGAAAGTAACTCCCCTCGTAAGGGGAGGAAGAAGAAGAGGGCGACCTTAGAAGACCTGAAGGGGGAGGCGCCCAAAAGGGGGAAGGTGATCCTCCAGGACAGTTCAGAATCAGATGCCGAACTGGTACCCAAAAGGCAGAACTACCATGGTGTTGTTTTTGTGCAGAAATACATGTTCTCGGAATGGAACGAAACTTTTTGAGGATTTTTTATACCAATAATAAGAATTTCTAGAGCCAAGACCCACCAGAGAGGGGCCCCTGGGTGGGCACAGACCACCAGGGCGCGCCCCTCCTCTCCTGGCGCGCGCAGGTGGGTTGTACCCATGTGGTGGCCCCACTGATGACCCCCTGATACTATAAATTCACATATTTCAAGAAAAAAAATCAGGGAGAAATAATTATCGCGATCCATGAGACGAAGCCACCACCAAGCCATGTTCTTTCTCGGGAGGGCAGATCTGGAGTCCGTTTTGGGCTCGGGAGAGGGGGATCTTCAATCTTCATCATAACCAACCTATCTCCATCGCCAATTCCACGATGCTCCCCACCGGGAATGAGTAATTCCTTTGTAGGATCGCTGGTGGGTGAGGAGTTGGATGAGATTCATCTGCAATTGAGTTAGTTTTGTTAGGGCCTGATCCCTAGTATCCACTATGTTCTTGGATTGATGTTGCTATGACTTTGCCATGCTTAATGCTTGTCACTTTGGGCCCGGGTGCCATGATTTCAGATCTAAACCGTTTATGAATTCATCATTATATCTATGTTTTAGATCCGATCTTGCAAGTTATAGTCACCTACTATGGTTATGATCCGGCAACCCTAGAGTGATAACAATTGGGCCCACTCCCGGTGATGACCGTAGTTTGAGGACTTCATGTATTCACTATGTGTTAAGGCTTTGTTCCGGTTCTCTATTAGAAGGAGGCCTTAATATCCCTTAGTTTCCAATATGGACCCCGCTGCCATGGGAGGGTAGGACAAAAGATGTCATGCAAGTTCTTTTAATAAATCACGTATGACTATTTACGGAATACATGCCTACATTATATCAATGAACTAGAGCTAGTGCCATATCCCCCTAGGTTATAACTGTCTCATGATGAATATCATCCAACAAGTCACCCATCCAATGCCTACAAATTTATCCTTATTGATCTTGTTGCGTTACTATTGCTATCATCACTGTTACCATTGCTATTGTCACTACTATCAAACTACATTTCTACTTATCATATTGCTGCAGATAATTAATCTCTAGGTGTGGTTGAATTAACAACTCAGTTGCTAATACCTTCAAATATTCTTTGGCTCCCCTTGTGTCCAATATATAAATTAGGGTTGAATACTCTAATCTCGAAAACTGTTGCGATCCCCTATACTTGTGGGTTATCAAGAACTTTTTCTGGCTCCGTTGCCAGGGAGCATAGCTATATTTGTTGAGTTACTTTGGATTATTATCATATTATCACTATGAAGAATCTGAAGGATCCAAATACTAAGATATTTCCCTCAAGGATGAGGGGAGGTAAGGAACTTCCATCCAGTTCTGCTTTAGATTCACCTTCTATTACGAGTAAACTTGCAACACCACCACATGCTATTAGTTCTGATATGTCGCAAGTTATTGATGATGCTACTTCTACCATGAATGATGCTTATGATGATGCTAATACCTTACTTGACAATGATGATGTGCCACTTGGTGAATTTCTTGATAAACAAATTGCTAGAGTTATACAACATGATGTTGTTGAATCTGATGATGAGCTTGAAACTGAATCTCCTGAAACACCTTCTAGAACTAGCCTTCCTAGATATGAATTGCCTAAGTTACCGGAAGGTTATGTTATGAGTGAAGAAGCAACTAGAGATATTCTCGCTTGCAATGATAAATATGATCTAGAGAAATTAATATACAAGTATAAAGAAAATTCTTTGAATGCTAGAATGAAATGTGATCCTAAGTTTGCTACTTCACCTATCTGTATTGCTGATAAGGATTATGAATTCTCTGTTGACCCAGAGTTAATTACTCTGGTTGAATCTGATCCTTTCCATGGTTATGAAACTAAAACTGTTCTGGCACATCTTACTAAGTTGAATGACATAGCTACCCTTTTTACACATGATGAGAAAACTGATTAATACTTTATCCACAAATTATTTCGTTTTTACACATGATGGTACAATACTCTCGATCCTGGTTGTGTGCGTAGTCCCCAGTATATGGTTTATTACTTCTCTAGAAAAAAATTCCTGCTCATATGAAACAAGCTGCCTTACAGGAAATATTTAACTTTGTGCAAACTAAAGAAGAGAGTATCCCACAAGCTTGGGGGAGGCTTTTCCAGTTGCTCAATGCTTTGCCTGATCATCCTCTTAGGAAAAATGAAATACTTGATATCTTCTATAATGGACTAACCGATGCTTCTAGGTAGTTCCTAGATAGTTCTGCTGATTGTGCTTCCAGGGAACGAACTATTGCTCAAGCTGAAGAATTATTGAATAACATATTGAAAAATTATGATGATTGGACTATTCTTGAACCACCGCCTAACCCTACTCTCAAGAATAGGGGTATATTATATCTCAGTCCCGAAGATATGCAATAGGCAAAGAAATCTATGAAGGAAAAAGGTATTAAAGCTGAGGATGTTAAAAATTTACCTCCTATTGAAGAAATACATGGGCTTAATACACCACCAATGCATAAGGTGGTAGACGTAAATTATCTTATGAAGTTTAATGAAAATGATAATCCTCACAATATGCATCCTAGTAAATGCCTCTATGAGTTTGAAAACTACATTAGAAAACAAGACCACTTCAATGAAAATGTTATGAAACAATTGAAATATAATTCTGATATGATTGCTCGCTTGAGTGACTTGTTATTTAGAATATCAAATGATGTTAGATGTGTTGGAAAACATGTTACTATGGTTCAAAGTCAATTAGAACAAGTTGCTAAATCTCAAAGAGAATTGCTTGATGAAATGAATCATAATATGCATGACTTTGTTGTTAGAGAAGCAACTAGAGGAGGTAAAATGACTCAGGAACCACTTATCCTGAGGGACACCCTAAAAGAATTGAACAAGATTCACAAAGATCCAACACTAGTGCACGTAACCTTCCAGGAAGAAAAAGAAAAAAGAAAAAAGATAGGACATTGCACACTCCTAGTGAACCTGAAATAGAAAAGCCTCCTAATAATGAAAATGAAACTTCAACCACTGATGCTAAAACCCAATCTGGTAATGAAAACTCACCTAGTGATAATGAAAAAGATAATGATGAGGTTCATGAAAACTCTCAACCAACAAACGATAAAGAACCAGATAATGTTATTGAGATAGAACCACCTATTGATCTTGATAACCCACCAGCTAAAAATAAAAGATATGACAAAAGATACGTCATTGCTAGAAAACATGGTAAAGAAAGAGAACCGTGGGTTCAAAAACCTATGCCTTTCCACCCAAGTCAACTAAAAAGAATAATGATGAAGAATTTGAATGCTTTGCTGAAATGCTGAGGGCAGTCTTTTTGCGTACTTGCTTGACTAATATCTTGAAAGTGCCTCCTTATGCAAAGTATATGAAAGAAATCATCACAAATAAGAGAAAAATAGTAGAAGGTGAAATCTCCACTATGCTTGCTAATTATACTTTTAAAGATGGAGTACCTAAAAAACATGGAGATCCGGGAATACCAACTATACCTTGCTCTATCAAAAAGAATTATGTGAAAATGCTTTGTGTGATTTAGGAGCTGGTGTTAGTGTTATGCCTTTCTCTTTATATAAAAGAGTTGACTTGAATAAACTCACACTACTGAAATATCTTTGCAAATGGCTAACAAATCAACTGCCATACATGTCGGTATCTGTGAGGATGTGCCCGTTGTTGTTGCTAATGTTACTATTTTGACTGACTTTGTTATACTTGAGATGCCCGAGGACGACAACATGTCGATTATCCTTGGTAGACCCTTCTTGAATACTGCAGGGGTTGTTATTGATTTAAATAAAAGCTAGATCACTTTTCATATTAATGGTAATGAGCATACGGTGCACTTTCCGAAGAAACAGTTCCAAGTGAATGGTATTAATGTTATTGAAAAATCTTCGGCAATCACTATTGGAAGTTTTCAAATACCTCAACCTACTGTCAAAAAGAAATATGAAATGCTTATTGTTGGGGAAATGCATATCCCCATAGAGGTAACCTAGTGATTTACGAAAGTTCTTTGGTTTCATGCTAATCAAAAGTGGTTGTTAATAAGACTTGATAAACGTTATTAATGAATCATTTTTGAACGGTAAGAAGTTGATGAATTTAGTAAGCACTGCTTTCTGTTCCTACCTTTTTTTTCTATTTCTTATTAGTTAAATAAAATAAAATGCCATGTTTTGTCTGTTTTCTGAATTTTCCGTGCAATAAAAAAATGACCCAAAAATAAAAGTTCTCGGAAAGCCCTGAAAATTTTATATGATTTTTCCTAAATATTTAAGATTTTTTTGGTGCAAAAATAACGAGAGGGGGTGCACCAGGTGGGAACAACCCACCTGGGCGGGCCAGCACCCCCTAGCGCGCCCTAGGGGGTTGTGGTCCCCACGTGGGCCCCCTCACTTATCTCTTCGTCCCACATTGTCACCTACCTCTAGAAAAAAATCACTCTCCCTCTCTCTCCCTAGTTCTTGGTCATTTTTCTGCCAATTTCGATCTCTTTACTCGAAGCTCCATTTCTGAAACTGCTTGGGAGATTGTTTCTTGGTATGTGACTCCACCGTTTGTCTAATTAGTTTTTGTTTTAGTGAATTATACTTTCAATAATTGGCTACTCTTGGTGCTGCTGTAGATGTGCTTGCATGTTGAATTCTTAGTGTTCTAAGTTGATTGAATGCTTGTTATGGCCTCTATGTATCCCTATGAGTAGTTTCTATCAATCTTACAAAGTTTTGTTGACAAATTTTTGTCACTCCAAAATTTATATTTCCAGAAAATTGTACGCGGACATGATAAACCTATTTGGAAGGAGTTCTTCGAGGAGATGATCCTCGGGGGCATCCTCTAGTGATAGTTCTGCCCGCCGGTCTTACGTTGAACCAAGTGAAAGTTCCACGCGAGTTGTAGCCACCAAAACATGCTTATGGCCTTGCGATGAGTATATGATGCATGTGGGCATCGAAGAGGAATTTGAGCAATATGAGCATAATTCCGGTCTCGGTCCTTACCTATCAGATAAGTGTGCACAACACCATCTTCTCACTGAATCGTTTGTCAAAGGATTTAAATATTTTCCACCTGAGTCTAGGGTGTCTTTATGCTTTATGATGAGCCATTTACTATTCCACTAGAAAATTTTGCTTACCATTGCAAACTTCCATTTTGGGATTCGCTTGATGAGCCAGCAAAGGTTAAGTATGAGACCTTCATGACTAGCCTTTGCTATGGTGAAAATAGGGGAGTAAGACAAGGAATAATAAAGAGCATTCACTTTCCCGCAATTCAGTACCTTGCATTATTTAACAGGAAATGCATAGTAGGCAAGCAAGACTGTAGCATACTTTGTTCGCCAGACTTGAGCCTCGTTCACACCGCTCTCACTGGTGAAAGGAATTATAACCTTGGAGCGATTGTTGCACGTAGACTTCAGCATAACGCCAAAAGTGGCTGGTTCTATGGTGGAATTTATGCCACACATTTAGCACGAGGACTTGGTGTTTCGCTGTTGCCCTTTGATCCTATCCTTCCCACTCGGTATTTAGATTTTGATGCTTTAAAAGAGCATAAGATTCTCTTGGGAAGGGCTAATAACATCACTTACACTTTGTTGTTTAACCAATCACATGTTGTGGACACATATTTGCCCCACCCGCTCTCTTTTACTATCACATCAAGGAAAGATATTTTGTTCTTGAGAGCGAGCCCGAGCTCACAACGCAGTAGTGTCGGCGGCACGACGTGCTGAGGCCTCCACACTGAGGGCCTCCGTGAGCTACCATGCCGTCTACTACACTCCAGGCAACTGATTCACTACCAAGTTAGTCCAAAAGCCTAAGCTTGGGGGAGTACGTGTTCTCACCGACTTTATATTCATGTTCACATATCATTCCATTTGTCGGTGTTCACACTTTTTCATTGTATCACCCATGCTATTTTAGTGTGTTTCTGTGAAATGTTTTTCTTTTATTCGAGTTGTACCGGGGAGAAGACAACAATGAAAATGTTGAGTGGATCTCATATGAATAACTGTTGAACTAATAAGAGCCCATTTTACCTTGTCTTCTCCTGCCGAATAATTTTTTTTGCAGATTCCAGCTTAGTCCATGGCACTCTTGCACTATTATTATTTTCGTATCATTCAGTCGTGCAAGTGAAAGGAAATAATGACTACATTCTATGAACTGGCCATGGCAAAGAGAAACTGGTATGAACTCGACTTGTCCTGTCTGTGTAAATATGTTTAACCTAGTGCCCATGCTTCAGCCCATTATGATTAAGCATGTTTTCAATGACAATTAGAGATTATATTTTTTCATGCCATGCATAAGTAGCTGGGAGTTAATAATGATTTATCTTGGATATCAACATAGCGTTAAAATGATTGTGATGTAGTATGATGATATGGTATCCTCCTCTAATTGTTCGAGTGGCTTGACTTGGTATATGTTCATGCATGTAGTTGAATGAAAACCAACATATCCTCTCTAATGTTTATGTTCATGGTGTTCATATCTTAGTCATGCTAGTGTCCAATGTTACTTATGCATAATGCCTGGTCATGATTGCTATTGCTCTCTAGCTGGCCGCTTCCCAACCTTAAAATTGCTAGCCTTCGCCTATACTAAGTGGGGATTCTGCATGTACATCAAAAACCATGAACCCAAATTTATTCCAGATGAGTCCACCATACCTACCTATATGCGGTATTACCCTGCCGTCCTAAGTAAATTTGCATGTGCCACCTCTAAAAACTTCTAAAAAATATCCGTTTTGTGTTCCTGGATCATTCATGGAACGATAGGTGGTGGTCGATATCTTCCATGCTAAGCATGTTATCCTCAGGTCAAGTGTTTATTCACTCTCCATCGCACGAGGAAATGGGCGGTAATAGGGATGCCTAGTCCCAAACTGAAAAATACAAAAAGAGTTCATCTCTTACATAATCAAACAAAAATTCCCAATGGAGCCAAAACCTTTACTTTCCGCTTGGGAACCACCACTAGCATACTTAGCATGGAAGATGTCGATAACTGATGGTCGTGAAGTGAATAAGAAGGGTGCATGTCTCAAAATATCATTTATCTCCGTTTTAAAAATTGAGCTCTGGCACCTCTGCAAATCACTGCTTCCCTCTGCGAAGGGACTTTCTATTTACTTTTATGTTGTGTCATCACCTTCTAGAAACAAGCGCCAGAAACTGAGTGGAGCACAGTGGTCATGATTTATGCATTGTGTATAGCTAATGTTGGGTGCATCATGACTGGATCTTTTCTACCATGGATTACTATGTTTAGTCGTTGCTTGAACTTCGGAGGTGCTCTGCATTTATGTTTTGCGGTCGCACAAAGGTCTAGCGAGATACCATTATTGTCATATTATATCATGCTTGTTTTGACAACGTGTTGCTGTTTGAGATATCTTATTATTGCTCGCTAGCTAATTATGTCATATATATGAATCATTATAATCTTTGAGAGTTATTGTTGACATGGTTAGTTATAATGTTGAATGAAAACCTGGGTATTGTTTAAGCTTATTCATGCACACAAGAGCAAAAGAGTTCGTAAAAGTTTTTCTTTCTCACTTTCAGTTTATCAACTGAATTGCTTGAGGACAAGCAAAGGTTTAAGCTTGGGGGAGTTGATACGTCTCCAACATATCTACTTTTTCTCACCCTTTCCTCTTTTTTGGACTCTAATTTGCATGATTTGAATGAAACTAACCCCGGACTGACGTTGTTTTCAACAGAACTACCATGGTGTTGTTTTTGTGTAGAAATAAAAGTTCTCAGAATGGAACAAAACTTTTTGAGGATTTTTATAGCAATAATAAGAATTTCTGGAGCCAAGACCCACCAGAGTGGGCCCCTGGGTGGGCACAACCCACCAAGGCGCGCACCCCCTCTCCTGGCCCCGCTGATGACCCCCTAATACTATAAATTCACATATTCCAAAAAAAATCAGGGAGAAAGAATTATCGCGATCCACAAGACGGAGCTGCCGCCAAGCCCTATTCTTCCTTGGGAGGGCAGATCTGGAGTCCGTTTGGGGCTCCGTAGAGGGGGATTTTCGATCTTCGTCATCACAAACCTATCTCCATCGCCAATTCCATGATGCTCCCCATCGGGAGTGAGTAATTCCTTCGTAGGCTCGCTGGTCGGTGAGGAGTTGGATGAGATTCATCATGTAATCGAGTTAGTTTTGTTAGGGCCTGATCCCTAATATCCACTATGTTGTTAGAGATTGATGTCGCTATGATTTTGCCATGCTTAATGCTAGTCACTTTGGGCCCGGGTGCCGTGATTTCCGATTTGAACCATTTATGAATTCATCATTATATCCATGTTTTAGATCCGATCTTGCAAGTTATAGTCACCTACTACGGTTATGATCTGGCAACCCTGGAGTGACAACAACCGGGCCAACTCCTGGTGATGACCATAGTTTGAGGAGTTCATATATTCACTATGTGTTAGTGCTTTGTTCTGGTTCTCTATTAAAAGGTGGCCTTAATATCCCTTAGTTTCCAATATGGACCCCACTGCCACGGGAGGGTAGGAAAAAAGATGTCATGCAAGTTCTTTTAATAAAGCATGTATGACTATTTACGGAATACATGCCTACATTATATCGATGAACTAGAGCTACTGCCGTATCGCCCTAGGTTATAACTGTCTCCTGATGAATATCATCCCACAAGTCACCGATCCAATGCCTACGAATTTATCCTTATTAATCTTGGTGCGTTACTATTGCTGTCATCATTTTTACTGTTACTACTGTGACTACTATCAAAACTATCAAACTACTTTGCTACTGATCATATTGCTGCAGATAATTAATCTCCAGGTGTGGTTGAATTGACAACTCAACTGCTAATACCTTCGAATATTCTTTGGCTCCCCTTGTGTCGAATCTGTAAATTTGGGTTGAATACTCTACCCTCAAAAACTGTTGCGATCCCCTATACTGGTGGGTTATTAGTTAATACCTCGGCTCTGGGATTAGGCGAACAACCCCCTATGAAGGAGGGGGAGGAGCATCAGCTCCAGCGGCGACCTCCACTAATCCAGAGGCGCCGAACGATCTAGAGGAAGCACTGCAAGGTGCTTCCGTCATAGAGGAGCACGACACCCTGATGGGTGTGGTGGTGGAGAAGGTTTAGTATGCCAACAGCAGACTGAATGAAGCTTTACCAGCCTACTGACAGGCTTCGAGGTATGCAACGTAATGCTCTAAAGGCTTTTCCATATATAGAGGAATATACCTATATACAAATAGTAGCCCCTAAGGCTTTATCCGGTGTAAAAGAGACCGGACAAAGGATCCACATAGGATTCGGGAAAGCTAACATACCTATCTGTTTGTAACAGGCTTCCCTGTTGGCAGCAACCGCCTAGGCCGCAGAGGTTTTCGAACTCAATCGGAAGCTTAAGGTGGCCGATGAAGAAATCGACTACATTAATAAGTGGTTCAATGAGACGCAAGGTATGAGTATAGTGTTAAAAGTTTAGTTGTATATCATAACTGATAGCTATATTCAGAGGTTAAGAACCTCAAAGGCGCCCTTTCCTAGGCCAAAAAGGAGGCGGAGGCGAATAAGGAAGCTGCTGACAAAGCGGCTGCCGATCTAAAGACCGAACAGGCCGCCGACCGCCGACCTGAAGCTAGGGTAGCCGAAGTTGACCCAGAACTGAAAGATGCCATCAGCAAGTTCGAAGATTTGGTGGAGAAGGCATCGGCCTTGGCGACCGAACTCGCCAAGGCTCTCAATGATGCCAAGGAGGCACTGGTTGAATCCCGAAGTGCTCGTGAGGAGATCCATCAAGTAAAGCAGATAGTGGCTGGTAAGGCCTTTCTTTGACAGAGTATTTTTGGAGGTCAGAGGTATGCTTTGCTCACATGAGTCTGGAGTTCTCCATATGCGTGTGCGGATCTTGCGAGGAGCGCCGTTGATGCCGTGCAGTTCTTCTGAGCCTAGGAGGGTAACTCTACCGAGAAGTTGTTCTGGTCGCAGTATCTTGCGTTGGAGCACCCGACACCCCTGAACAACCAGCTGAAGCAGCTGATTCAGCTGCATAGGGTGGCCGGTTTGGCCATGAAGGATCTAATAGTCCATCTTTGGCCGGCCAAACCCATTCCCAGTAGCTACTTCAGTTTGGTGAGGCGGCTCGTTGATGCGTTACCTCGGATTGATGCCGTGAAGCGCTCAGCCTACATATAAGGTGCCCAGATGGCCTTCGCCCGCGTCAAGATGCAATGGGCAAAGATGAGGGCCACCGACATGGCGACCGCAGGCCCGCCCGAAGGCATGGATCATCAAAAGCCGGAGAGATACTTCGATGATTTCCTAGATGGTGCCCGAATATTAGAGGACCAATGCTTAAAGGACGTCATATTTGATTAGATGTGTGCAGGTTGTAAAAACTATGTTATGAACCCACTCTTGTAATATATATGGCCCTTATATCTAAAGTTATTTTCCTCCTGTGCGGCCGTTTAATTCTGGAAGTTTGTCATTCGTTGGCTTTAGCCCCCGCATAGATACTACGGGGGTGTTCAGCATAGCATCTTACCACACTTTATCCAACATCTTGGTCTGTGAAGGAGGTGTCTGCGAGGTGAACCAGGAAATCAGACTATGAGGCTTTATTACTTTCACTTAGCCATAGGAGTTTGACGGTGGGGCTAAGTACTAGCCCTTTGTGCATGTGCGGCAATCCAAACTAGGGTGCCTTTTCCACGTGGTTGGATGATGACCAGCCCCTCATATAACACGACGTAAATCACTAATGATTTGTAGTAAGTCACCGAATCGCCGACCAGCTTTGGCTTTATCATGACAGCAGATTTCGGCTTTCTGTACTAAAGTATTTGACCGAATGAACCAGAAATACAATCGCAGTAGTTCTCCCTTTACTACGTTAGCCGAACGAGCGGAACATAAGGTGGTAAGCATAGGAGCCGGGCAACCCAACTATAGACCAAAGACATGATTCGAAGCCGATGCATATAGTGCAATATTCGGGACGCCGAAGAGTACCCTACAGGTGTTCGGACTTGAAAACGTGCGGAGCGGCATACAGCCCTCGGCGTTAAGACCGGACTAAAGCACGCGTGGCAATCTGAAGTAAGGAAGGAATGCAGATGAGAAAAGAAGTCAGTACCAAACAAAAGTGGTGACCAACGGTTTCCTTTATATCCTGTATATTACGTCAAGACGTGCTATTACATATAATGCCATGAATATCAAGGCTATTTTACATGCCGAGAGTTTACACAAGGGAAAGTTTTACAGATGGCTATGTGAAAAAAAGTTAGTGGCTTTAAAGATTGTAATGATGCCCTGCTGCACGTCTGCGTCGTTTCTACTTGGTGAGAAATCCCTTGAGAGGAGGAGTTGATGGTCGTCTATAAGAAATGGAGCTTGGAGAGGAGCCCCTGTAAAACCGTAAAAGTAGGTAGGTTTTAATGAACCTGTAGTGAAAGAAAAAAGAAAAAAGAAAGGGAGAAAGAAGGTTAAGGTCCGAATAGGGTCAAGCCGCACATTAGACCCTTTTCGCAGTATGCCTCTGGCGCTTCCCAATGTATTTTAAGTGCGTAATTATGCACACGCGGTACGTATGACGAAACCTTATAGGGTGATCAGCGGAGGCTGAACTGCTATTTAAGCGCTGGATCGAACTCACTTGGTAGTGTCAGGGGTCTTGATGACCGTTGAATTGTTCAGCTTGATTAGGCCATTCTGTACCTCGGCCGCTAGGGCCGCAGTGTGCTCCTTAGTACAGACAGAGCGCTCCATATTTCCATTAACTATGATAACGCCGCGCGGTCCGGGCATTTAGAGTTTTAATTAAGTATAATGCGGGACTGGATTAAACTAGAGAAAGCAGTTTCTCCAAGCAGCGCGTGATAACCACTCCAAAAAGGGATGATGTCGAAGGTCTAGTCTTTGCTTCGGAAGTTGTCCGGAGAACCGAAGACTACTTCCAATGTTAGGGAGCCCGTACAGTGAGCCTCCACACTGGGAATAACTCCTTTGAAGGTAGTATTTCTGGGCTTGATTCTTGACAGGTCAATACCCATCTTATGGACAGTGTCTTGATAGATCAGGTTCAGACTGCTGCCACCGTCCATAAGGACTCTTGTGAGATGGTATCCATCGATGATGGGGTTGAGTACCAGGGCCGCCGAACCTCCATAAAGGATACTAGTTGGGTGGTCCCTTCGATTGAAGGTGATCGGACAAGCCGACCATGGGTTGAATTTTGGGGCGACAGGCTCTACGGCATAGACGTTCCTTAGTGCGCGCTTGCACTCCGTCTTTGGGATATGCGTGACATATATCATGTTCACTGTTTTCACCTTGGGGGGAAACTTCTTCTGTCCCCCTGTATTCGGAGGGAGGGTCTCATCATCATCCTCGCTTTGAGGCCCTTTCCCCTTGTGTTTGGTAATTAATTCACCGGCCTGTTTAAAAACCCAGCAGTTTCTGTTGGTGTCTTTTGCAGGCTTGTTAGGGGTGCCATAAATCTGGCAAGGTCTATCTAGTATTTTCCAAGTTGGATGGACCGTCTCTATTTCCTTTGAATGCTTCTTCCGCTAACCGGGTTTGGAGCCGCTAAATCTGGCATTTACCGTTGTATCCTCAGTTCCTTTGTTGTTGTTCCGACGTTTGTTCTTGTTACGTTGTGGCCTTCCACTGCCATCCCTGGCTTCGGAGGTGCTGGGGTCACTGGTGCTGTTGCTTCTACCAGCCAACTAGCTATCTTCACCCGCGCAGAAGCGGGTCATAAGTGCAGTATGAGCTACCATAGTTTTTGGCTTTTCCTGACCGAGGTGTCGGGCCAGCCATTCGTCACAGATGCTGTGTTTAAAGGCCGCTAAGGCTTCGGCGGTCGAACAGTCGACGGTTTGTTTTTTTAATTAAGAACCGAGTCTAGAGTTTGCGGGCTGACTCTCCAGGTTGTTGGACTATGTGGCTAGGGTCATCAGCGTCCGGTGGCCAGACATAAGTTCCTTGGAAGTTGTCTTGAAAAGCATCCTCCAAGTCCTCCCAGCCTCCTATGGAATTCTTTGGGAGGCTATTCAACCAGTTTTGTGCCAGTCCTTTTAGCTTTCGGGGAAGGAATTTGATGTCGTGGAGATCATCTCCGCGAGCCATGTGAATGTGGAGAAGAAAATCTTCAATCCATATGGCGGGATCTGTTGTTTCATCATATGCCTCAATGTTTATGGGTTTAAACCCTTCCAGAAACTGGTGCTGCATTACCTCATCGGTGACACAAAAGGGGTGTGCAGCACCTCTATATCGGGCAACATCACGACGGAGATCGTATGGCATCCGTGTTCCGTTCTCGTCCCGAACTTGGTTATTCTTGTCATGCCAGGCTTGATGGCCGTCTTCTCGTGTTGGAGCACGACCCTTGATCCATAAATTGATCTAGTCTGGCCAGCTCTATTTTAAGGAAATATGCCCCAGAGGCAATAATAAACTTGTTATTTTATAATTCCTTATATCACGACGAATGTTTATTATTCATGCTAGAATTGTATTAACCGTAAACTTGATACATGTGTCGATACATAAACAAAACACCGTGTCCCTAGTAAGCCTCTACTAGACTAGCTCATTAATCAAAGATGGTTAAGTTTCCTAACCATGGACATGAGTTGTCATTTGATAACGGGATCACATCATTGAGTGAATGATGTGATGGACAAGACCCATCTGTTAGCTTAGCATTATGATCGTTTAGTTTTATTGCTATTGCTTTCTTCGCGACTTATACATATTCCTCTGACTATGAGATTATACAACTCCTGAATACCAGAGGACCACATTGTGTGCTATCAAACATAACAACGTAACTGTGTGATTATAAAGATGCTCTACAGATGTCTCCGAAGGTGTTTGTTGTGCTAGCATAGATCAAGATTAGGATTTTTCACTCCGTGTATCAGAGAGGTATCTCTAGGCCCTCTCGGTAATGCACATCACTATAAGCCTTGCAAGAAATGTGACTATTGATTTAGTTCCAGGATGATGCATTACGGATCGAGTAAAGAGACTTGCCGGTAACGAGATTGAACTAGGTATGATGATACCGACGATCGAATCTCGGGCAAGTAACATACCGATGACAAAGGGAATGACGTATGTTGTTATGCGGTTTGAACGACAAAGATCTTCCTAGAATATGTAGGAACCAATATGAGGATCCAGTTTCCAATATTGGTTAGTGACCGGAGATGTGTCTCGATCATGTCTACATAGTTCTCAAACCCGTAGGGTCCGCATGCTTAACGTTCGATGACGATTTGTATTATGAGTTATGTGTTTTGGTGACCGAAGTTTGTTCGGAGTCCCGGATAAGATCAGGAACATGACGAGGAGTCTTGAAATGGTCGAGAGGTAAAGATTGATATATTGGAAGGTAGTATTCAGACACCGGAACGGTTCCAGAGTGTATCTGGTACATATCGGAGTACCGGAGGGGTTACCGGAACCCCCCGGGGAAAGATATGGGCCATATGTGACATAGGAGGGAGGCTAACTGGCCCAGAAGGGGCTGGTGTGCCCCCCACAAGGGTTGCGGCCGAATTGGACCAGGGAAGGGGGCGCCACCCCCCTTTCCTTCTCCTACTCCCTCTCCTCCCCCTTTCCCCCTCCATGAGAAGGAAAAGAAGGGGGGCCGAATCCTACTAGGACTGGGAGTCCTAGTAGGACTCCCACCTTATGGTGCGGTGCCTAGGGCCGGCCTCCTCCCTCTCCCTCCTTTATATACGTGGGAAGGGCACCCTTGGATACACAACAGTTCTTTCTTAGCCGTGTTCGGTGCCCCCCTCCACAGTTTATTCCTCCGGTCATATTGTCATAGTGCTTAGGCGAAGCCCTGCGCGGATCACATCACCATCACCATCACCACGCCGTCGTGCTGAGAAACTCTCCCTCGAAACTCTACTTGATCAAGAATTCTAGGGACGTCATCGAGCTGAACGTGTGCTGAACATGGAGGTGTCATATGTTCGGTACTTGTATCGGTTGGATCATGTAGACGTTCGACTACATCAACCGCGTTAACCTAACGCTTCCGTTTTCGGTCTACGAGGGTACGTGGACACACTCTTCCCTCTCGTTTCTATGCTTCTACTAGATAGATCTTGCGTGATCGTAGGAAATTTTTTGAAATTGCATCCTACGTTCCCCAACACTATTGTCCAGGTCCACACGTAACTCGTACGTGTAGCCTGGTGTTGCTGCCTCTTTTCCTCTACGGCGAGGTGGCAAGGGCTGGTGTTCAGCATAATTGGCTGCTTTGTTCCGTCCACGTGGTGGTCGGTCCGGTTCGTCAGCATGATTATATCTTGATGGTATTGGCTCAAGGGCCTTGTCGTCGAATTGTGGTAGTAGCCTACGCTTCGGGTAGCTCTTTGTTGGGCGCTCGACGCCGTGTTCTTCGGCCGCCAGGAACTTGGTCCATCTGTCGTTGAGTGTATCTTGTTCGGCTTGAAGTTGTTGTTGTTTCTTTTTCAGGCTCCTTGCCGTGGCGATGAGCTGTCGCTTGAAGCGTTCTTGTTCGAGGGGTTCCTCTGGCATGATGAAATCTTCATTGCCGAGGCTGACATCCTCTTCGGAGGCGGGTAAGTAATTACTGTCTTCCGAATCCTCATGATCAGCGTGTTCGGGGCTGTATTAGCTGTCGGTGTTCTGGGAACGGGGGTCCCCAGACTTGCCTCCCTGCGGCCCACAGCGTGGCTCCACCAGCGGCCCTGTAAGACCCATCTTCACCAGCAAACACTCAAGACCCTCACGAGGGGCCGAGACTCGCGAGGCGGACCACGCAAGACCTCCTCAGGGGCAGCCTCACCAGGCTGGCTCGCGAGGGGCGAAGAGATCAAGGCACAAGACACCTCGCGATGTTCCTGTGACGCAAGCCATGACGACTGGAGCCAGGAAGGCACCAGGCAGGTGCTAGGCGGGCGTCAGCGCTCGCAGTGTCCTCGTTTCCTCTTTGGCGCTAAAGGGGCAAGCGCAGGCGAGGAGTCTCGAGGCATCAGGCAAAGGTTTCCATATCGGTGCAACAAGACCAAGACCAGCAGGACGGAGGTCACCGTGGAGCCCAAGACGGCGTCATCACTAGAGCCTTTGGTAGGCGAAGACTACTTTTGTCAGGATAGCTTGTACTAGTTGTCTCCCTTCCAATTTGGCCATTGTGGGATCCCTGCCCGCTCAATATTTGGGAACAGGACCAGGACCTCTATAAATAGGACTAGCCACCACCATAGGGAGGCATCTGATTCAAACTCGGATCACCCCGAACCACACAAGTTCATCAAGCACAAGAACACCTCTCCTCAGGAGGCAGTTCTTCCTCAGCCCAAGAGGCAATCCACCACAGCACACTGGAGTAGGGTATTACACCACAACGGTGGCCCGAACTAGTATAAATCTTGTGTCTCGTGTTCTTTGGGTTTGTCAAGCTAGGCCGTGAGATCATAGAGTGTGCGAGCTAGAGAGGGGGAGAAATCTTAGTGTGCATCCCATTGTTCGAACCTCAAGTGTTTCGCTAGAACCTGAAATCCGACATTTGGCGCGCCAGGTAGGGGTGCGCCGGAGCTTCTCTTCCCCCTGTTGATGCACCGACGCTCTGTGGTCCCGATGTCCAGCGACCCAAGGATCGACGCCGACCGCTGGGCAGCTTGGTCAGCCCAGGCGGCGCCGTCTGCCCAAGAAGACATCAACCCAGTGCCCCAGGCGGCGCGCGCACAGCCAAGCGCCACGGGTCACGGGTGGTGCAGTCAAACGCCATCCACGCTCACTCCACAACATGTGCGGGCGGCCGCTAGGGCCTCAGGCCACGCGGCGGCCATGGCGCCACACACCCGACGGGAACAAGAAAACATGGGGGCCGCACTCACAGTGGATCGGGAGCTGCTGCGATGCCGGTTGATGGAGAGCGGCCGGGATGCATTGCTGGAGCGTGTCGCCGAGCTGCTGCATGCCGTAGCCTCGGGAGCACCGCCCTTCTCCTCCTTGCTCATGCCTCAGGCCACGACCGGATCGCATGGCGGTCCTCGCCGCGCTAGCGCACCCCCAGGTGCGCCAGGGGGCTTCATCAACACCGCCGCGACCAGAAGCGCTGGACGCCCACTCGCGCCCGCGCCACCTCATATGAGCACAGGCACGAGCATTGCCACCCGCGGCCTCGGCGGAGTGCCACCCTACCACCCTCAGGGCAGCGCAACGTGGAGCGTGGGGCACTTCGGCGAGGTCTTCGGGGAGGCGGCCGCGGAGGCCTACATGCCCCGCATGACAGACCAGGAGTATGCACTGGAAGATGACCCTGGCTCGTTCCTCGAGCCAGGCTGGGATGAGGAGGCGTTGGAAGCTGAGGCCTTCCAGGAGCTCCGCGGGCGCTCCGTGAGCCTCACCAACCATGTCGGCGACGACAGCTATAGGGTACTACTAATCTCTCAGGAGCATGCTTATGCTAACCATGGGTCGTAGGCGGACCAGGTGATAACGGCGGACGGTGTCCCCAGCTCAACGGCCTCCATCCTACCAGTAGGAGGGCACTGGGGGTGCAGGGGAGAGGCCGGGAGCCAGGCCCCTCCCCGCATCACGCGGAGCAAGGCGCCCCCTGGAGGTAGGTCCTCTGTGGGGGAGGTGCTGGTGATCCTTCCCTTGGCAGAGGACCCGTGGTCGCCGAGGGCGCCGCTGGCGTCCCTTTGCCCCTTGGCTACGTCCTGGTTTCTGGTCGAACCAACGGTGGTCGAGGGTGGCGCAAGGTGGGGCCCACGTCTGGCGATATGAAGTAAGGCTCATGCCTGTGAAGATCTCCGCTCGTGACACTCTCATGTAATAATGAGTGGGGCTGTACATGCCCTGGAGTCTCAGGAGTGCCGCCCTTGGGCCTCGGGGGCTCCCTCCCATGCCTAGTGGCAACACTTAGCTCCGCGCTGGTGAGAAGACAAGAAGACTAGACTAGGTGCTGGACACGGCCATTTGCACTTAACCTCTTTTATGTAGCCCTGTTTCTGGCTTTGGATTTAAGTTGAAGTCGAATTTTCATTGCTATGCGCGGGGGGTGACTTTTCTCGTTTGTTCGGTTTCTTGCCATCTAGTTCCTTGCCCCGACTCGGAGTTTGCACCTGCTGCCTCCCCCCTCGCGGGTCCCTCACGAGTGGGGGCTGGGCGCGGCACGCGCGTGCTACACGCATGCCCTTCCATGGCTGGCGATTGCTCCTCGTGAGGCCCTCTTGGATGGATCGTCAGGCCCCTCAGGAGCTCACGACCACATGAGCTGGCCGTGAGCCGGTCCTAACTAAGGTAAATTTCAGCAGTAAGCTCACGGGAAGACTCATGGGCCCATAAAAACACATCTTCAGCTTGGCCTAATGAACGCTCTGACTAGAGCAACCACATTGTCCTCTACCCAGCGCGCGAGGTTGCCCCGAATGGCCTCGGGAACAGGGCCAATGGCAGCATCGAAGTCAAAGTTGCGGTAGGTGTTCTGGAGCTGGCTGAAGACATGGGAGAACGCGCCCTTGAGCAGGCCGCGACTCCTCTCCTCGACAAGCACGTGAGCCTTCTCGGATTGATTCTCCAGGCGTGTCACCGTGTCGGTGAAGAAAAGGAGGTGGCTGGCGTAGTCGTTCGAGTGGGGATGAGGTGCATTTTCGTCGCAGATGGCGCACAACACCTTGTTGGCTCTAACCCTGAGGTTTTGGAGCATGGGGGCGTCCTCTCGCTCTAGTGTCCGCCGCCGGAGCGTTTCCTCCCTACTCTGCCACGCAGAGCATTCGGCGCCGGTGACCCGCTGCTGAAGGGAAGACACCTCGGCATGAGCGGAAGCCAGCCAGCTTGCACTAAGGACAGTGTGGCTGGGGCGGCATTCTCGCGATGTTCCACTTCGTCCAACCCTGAACTAAGGGCATTAGTCCTGCCCACAACATCGGCTTCCACAAGCTTCAACTTCAGGTCGTACCTGCCCACAAGATCTGCGCGAGCCTCGGCCACCCGGTGGTCGACTTCTTCTTGGGCCTTGGCCTCGCGTGCACCGACAGCATCCTCAGCTTGGGCAATCTGGCGCTCTCTCGTCTCCAACCGCTCAAGCTCAAGGCTGCGCTCCGCGGCTTCCAGTGCCAGCACTTCCTCGCGCCTCAGGACCTCTTCCTTCTCAGCAGGCCTCCCCTTCATCGACGCTATGGCGGCCTTGCGTGCCTCCACTTGCTGCTCCAAAGAGGCGCTCTAGGCTTGGAGCTCCCACACGCGCTTCTCTGTGATCTCGCGGCGTCGATCAGCTTCCCGGGCTTCTTCCAAGGCTCGGGCGCAAGCTTCATGTGAGGTCGCAAGAGACGCCTCGGCCTTCGCGTTATCAAGCTTGCGTTGGTGGCGCCCGAGGCTGACGACCACCTTCAGTTTATGCCACTCTTCCACCAGCCGAAGGCCCTCAGTTTCAATGCGTGCATCTACATCCGCGAGCTCCCCGTCAATGCGGCTCATCGCGCCCATCGCCTCCCGGAGGAGCTCGTGGCGGATGACGCTCCGTTCATGCGCAAACTTGAGCACGCGACCGACTCCGTCCTCCACAGCGGGTGCCTTCGACGGGATCCGAAGTGGCTCGCCCCCTTCCCGCAGGGGGCTAGGGGCTGGCGGCCCTCCAGTCGCCGACTAGGCTTCGGCGGGAGCCCGGTCGGGTTGGGGCTCGCTCACCGAAGAAGGAACCAAGACCGAAGCCATCCGGCCGCCGTCTATAACCAGAGGAGGAGCCTTGGGCACGCTCATCACACCCCCGACGAGGCCACGAAGAAGAGATGGCAGGAGCATGGGCTCAAGGCGCTAGGCTGGCGTGTCTGCTTCTCCAGCCGACCTCGCGACGGGGGTGGCATGCTGGCCTGGGACATTCAAGGCCAGTGGGGGATCTGAGGCAGGAGGAGGTTGCTTCCCGAGGGGCTTCGCAGCCTTAGCAGATGGGATCCTGAGGAGCCATCGTCAGGAAGGGAAGCAGCACTCAAGAAATTACAAACATAAGATAGGGCCCACATCGGCAGGGAATGGCGCTGGAGTGGGGCGACGCGGCGTTGGAGGAACTCCATCATCACCATGGGCGCGGTCAAGCCAAGGTCTTTCAACCTCCTCAGCCGGAGCTAGACGAAGGCAAGGCGGGGGCTCGTATGCTTCTCGTGAGCCCAACCAGAGCTGGGAACGGCAGGCGCAGACGGAGGCGAGAGCAATGGGTTGAGCACTCCGACATCCACATACACCCACTGCGTCCGGAACCCGCTCGCAGACAGCGGGAGCTCAAAGTCAATCCTTGAGCCGGCCGTCGCCACCACGGCCTAGAAGCTCAAGCACCTCGAGCATTGTCGGGGGTCGGTCAGGTGCAACGAGAAGAAATGGCGCAGAAGGGCCACAGAGGGGGCGATGCCCACCATGGCCTCACTGACAAAGGTGAAGAAAGCAAGAAGAGCGATAGATTCGGGATCTAAGTGTAGTAGATGAATCTGGTAATGGGAAAACACGGCGTTGAAGAAAGTGGAGAAGGGGGGATCAGACTGGCCCACAGGGCATCAACGAAGACCTGGACGTCGGTGGCTGCTCTGTTGATAGACACTCGGGACACCGGCCAGGCTGCCGTCTACCCACATTCATTGAACCTGGTGGCGAGCGCAAGGCAGACCTTGTCCATGGCTTCCTCATTGAGCACCCACGATCGGCTGACGGCGGGCTCGACGGCAGGAGGCGGGTTGGCTAAGGACACGGGCTTCTTCCCTTTCTCCATCTGGTTCGGCGCCATGATGACGGGGAGGATTGAGCTTAGGTTGGATTGGGAGATGAAGCTGAAGTTCGCGGAAGCGAAGGAGTCAGGGGTGCATTGCCAGCAACGGGGGAATAACTGTGTGGGACACCGTCGCTGCCTAGCCAGGAGGATATCAAGGCTACATGGGGAAGCGGGGCCGCCCACGTCCAATCAATCGCCACATGTCAAGCAGGGCCGCAAGCTGTTGGGGCCCGCGGCGCCTCGAAGCCAAGGGAGAGCGCGCCTTGGGCCCGGGGGATACTGTCGGCGTTCTGGGAACGGGGGTCCCCATACTTGCCTACCTGCGGCCCGCAGCGTGGCCCCACCAGCAGCCCTCTACAGCCCATCTTCACAAGCAAACAGTCAGGACCCTCGCGAAGGACCGAGGCTCGCGAGGCGGACCATGCAAGACCTCCTCAGGGGCAGCCTCACCAGGCTGGCTCGCGAGGGGAGGAGAGATCAAGGCACGGGACACCTCGTGAGGTTTCTGTGACGCAAGCCATGACGACTGGAGCCAGGTGGGTGCTAGGCGGGCGTCCGCGCTCGCAGTGTCCTCGTTTCCTCTTTAGTGCTAAAGGGGCAAGCGCGGGCGAGGAGTCCCGAGGTATCATGCAAAGGTTTCCATATCGGTGCAACAAAACCAAGACCAGTAGGACGGCAAGACGGAGGTCACTATGGAGCCCAAGACGGCGTCATCACTAGAGCCTTTGGCACGCGAAGACTACTTTTGTCAGGATAGCTTGTACTAGTTGCCTCCCTTCGAATTTGGCCATTGTGGGATCCCTTCCCTCTCAATATTTGCGAAGAGGACCAGGGCCTCTATAAATAGGACTAGCCACCACCGTAGGGAGGCCTCTGATTCAGACCCGGATCACCCTGAACCACACAAGTTCATAAAGCATGAACACCTCTCCTAAGGAGGCGGTTCTTCCCTTGTAACTGTTCTTCCTCAGCCCAAGAGGCAATCCACCACACCACACTGGAGTAGTGTATTACACCACAACGGTGGCCCGAACTAGTATAAATCTTGTGTCTCGTGTTCTTTGGGTTCATCAAGCTTGGCTGTGAGATCGTAGAGTGTGCGAGCTAGAGAGGGGTAGAGATCTTAGTGCACACCCCAGTGTTCGAACCTCAAGGGTTTTGCCGGAACCCAAAATCTGACATTGGCCTTCTTCCCTTTCATCTTGCTTAAATGCAGGCTTGACTGGTTGGTCGGCGTCTTCAGAATTCTCCAAAATGTCATTGTCCCTAGTGTCGGTGTTGCTTTCTTTCTCCCGACGCGATCGTGAGCGGCCCCGCTGACGTTGGCGCGTTGGTTGTGCTTCGACGGGCTTGTCCTCAATTGGATCTTGAGTGCCCTCATCGTCCTTCTTTTCGGGTGTATCCATCATGTACATGTCGTATGTAGAAGTGGCCGTCCAACACCAGGTGATAGGTGGGTTTTGGCCTGGTTCGGCTCCGACATCATCATCCATACCGTCGATGTCTTCGGAGGCGTAGTCTAGCATGTCAGTTAGGTCCTCGACAGTGGCTATTAAGTGGGTGGTGGGTGGGACACAAAATTCCCCGCTCTCAGCCCCTAGTTCAGGCTGGGCGTAGTTCGGAAGTGACACTTCCGAGATGGCGAGAGATTGCATTAAGTCCAGAGCCTCATTTAGGAGCGAAAGCTAGACGGTTTGCTGAGGACCCGCGGAGCTGGGTCCAGTAATCACCACTTGACCGAGCTCGGTAGACGCATACCTCGAGAGTTCCGAGTTGAAATCCAGAGATGAGTCCAGCTTCCCTATGACAGGGAGGATCCTGTTGGACTCTAGGCCCGCTGATAGCATGGTCACGTCTGGGTCTCCGGCAGGGGAGAGCCTTGTGGGGTTTGTCGTCCCATCTTGGGATGGAGTGGCCTACTCCGGATCTAAGGCCAGGGTAGGTACGAGGGTCGTTCCTTGAGCAGAATCTGATGGTGGATCCCACAGGCTTCCTTCATGTAGATGAGGAGCGGCGGTCGATGCCGAGAACCCTTCGAAGATCAAATCTCCTTGAATATCAGCGATTTAATTCAAGCTTCCAAACCTGATCTGGTGACCAGGGGCGTAGATGTCAATCTACTCAAGGCGACCAGTTGAATTGGTATGCAGAGCGAAACCGCCAAATACAAAAAGTTGACCAGGGAGAAAAGTCTCCCTGGAAACAGCAACTTCGCCGATGTAACACCCACGATGCGGCTATATCTGCCACGTGTCGGAGCACGACTTAGAGGCATAACCGCATTGTAGGCATGTCGCAAGAGGGGTAATTTTTACATATCCCATGTACTGAATAAGAAAGAGGTACAGAGTTGGCTTACAATTGCCACTTCACACAATACATAAATATAGCTTACATCAACTAGATACAATCAAGGTCCGACTATGGAACCAAAATAAAGACAACCCCAAATGCATAATATCCCTGATCGCCCCAACGGGGCTCCTCTACTGATCGTCTGGAAAAGAAACGTAGTAACGTCCTGAGTCCTCATCGAACTCCCACTTGAGTTCAGTCGCATCCCCTAGAATGGTATCATCGGCACCTGCATCTGGTTTGGAAGTAATATGTGAGTCACGGGGACTCAGCAATCTCACACCCTCGCGATCAAGACTATTTAAGCTTATGGGTAGGGAAAAGTATGTGAGGTGGAGCTACAGCAGGAACTAGCATATATGGTGGCTAACTTACGCAAACGAGAGCGAGAAGAGAAGGCAAAGCACGTTCGAGAATCTATGACCAAGAAGTGATCCTAGAACTAGACCGTGTTCTCTTCCTAGACTCCGCCGAAAAGAGACCATTACGGTTACACACGCGGTTGATCCATTTTAATTAAGTTAAGTTTCAGTTTCTCTAGATCCGAATATTAACAAAATCCCATCTGCCCATAACCACGGGCACGACTTTCGAAAGTTCAAATCCCTGCAGGGGTGTCCCAACTTAGCCCATCACAAGCTCTCATGGTCAACGAAGGATATTCCTTCTCCTAGGACGATCCGATCAGACTCGGAATCCCGGTTACAAGACATTTCGACAATGGTAAAACAAGAGCAGCAAAGCCGCCCGATGTGCCGACAAATCCCGATAGGAGTCGCACGTATGTCGTTCTCAGGGCACACCGGATGAACACTACGTACAACTAAAAGCAACCCTCAAGTTTCCCCGAGGTGGCGCAAGTGGCTCTGTTTTGGACCAACACTTAGAGGAGCACTGGCCCGGGGGTTTAAAATAAAGATGACCCTTGAGTCCGCGCAACCCAAGGGAAAAAGGCTTAGGTGGCAAATGGTAAAACCCAGGTTGGGCCTTGCTGGAGGAGTTTTATTCAAGGCGAACTGTCAAGGGGTTCCCATTATAACCCAACCGCGTAAGGAACGCAAAATCAAGGAACATAACACCGGGATGACGGAAACTAGGGCGGCAAGAGTGGAACAAAACACCAGGCATAAGGCCGAGCCTTCCACCCTTTACCAAGTATATAGATGCATTAAAGTAGACAAGGTATAATAATGATATCCCAACAATAATCATGTTCACCTGCAACTAACAACGCTATAAGAGGGGTTGAGCAAAGTGGTAACATAGCCAAACAACGGTTTGCTAGGACAAGGTGGGTTAGAGGTTTGGCATGGAAATATGGGAGGCATGATAAAGCATGTGGTAGGTATCGCGGCATAGGCATAGCAATAGAGCGAGAAACTAGCAAGCAAAGATAGAAGTGATTTCGAGGGTATGGTCATCTTGCCTGCAAAGTTCTCCGAGTTGACATAACCTTGATCCTCGTAAGCGTACTCAATGGATTCCTCGATCACGTACTCGTATCCCGGCTCTACCCGAGGCAAGAACACAAGCAAGGGAAACACAATCAACCATGGTGCAATGCACAAGCAACATGATGCAAAACATGGCATGATATGCAGGATGTAATATGCAATGCATATGCGTGCTCCGGAAGGAAAAGATTGAACCAGGCCTCAACTTGGCAAACCAAGAGCGCCGCTGGAAAGATGAGTTCATTTCGGAGGAAATCGATATAAAGATCACCGGAATCAGATGCACGGTTTGCAAATGGAAGCAAAACAATAATGGCACAAATCTGCGATTAACAGCACGATGCCACCTAAAATGCAACAAGGAACTAAGCTACTGCACTCTAACATAGCAACAAAGCACATCGCAGTGATCCACTCAAGATGCTTGACAAAAGATGAACACTGAGCTACGGCTAATTCACACAATAGCAGAATCAAACAAGCATGGCAAAAGAGCAAAAGATATCAGGTTCACAGACTTAGTGAAAATAACATGTCAGGAATTAACATGAGGGAGCAATGTTCAGATCAAGATAACAACATGCTACATGTACATATCATGGAAAATCAAGGCATGGCATGAAACTACTCAAAGCATATAACAAAAGTCCCTTACTGACCATAAGCCAAAAAGGATCAGAAGATATGATGGCACCCATGTAAACATAGCAAGTTTCGTTAACAAATTCACACATAGCAGAAAACTGGGCATGGCATAAACAGAGTTACGTAGGCATGTTTGCGAGCTCGATGCACTCACCACAAGGCATTGCATGACAAACTAAGCATACACCCAGCAAGAAGATACGTTCAAGAAGCTAACCATGGCAAGAACCATCTCATAGTATGCAAAGAACAACTACAACAACATTGGCAAAATTGATTAACATGTAAACAATCTGCCAGGAATATTTTATAGCAAAAGTAGGGCTAGATTGAGTCATGCTAGGGTACTCCATAATTGCAAACAAAGACATGGATGGATAGAACATAACAATATCTCAAAATCACCCTTACTGAACATGCTCAAATGAGACATGGATCACTCTGTAGCAACATGAATACAAGGCATAAAAATAACATCAGGGAAATGACTTAGAAGGATTTCTAAGTCTCTGAAATCAGCAACATCACGAGTGCTAATTTGCATTCTTGTTCTAGTAACCACATTGATGACAAAAATACATGGCATACACCCCTGTAAAGATGGCATGGCATAGCCCAAAACACATGTAGGGCTCAAGTTCATAGGAGGCACACAATAATCATGGCAAAAATGACAAATGCCCATAATCTGTTAAGAAACAGAAACTAACATTTTATAGCACTCTTGCAACAGCATTTAGGGCATCAAGATGGACTCAAACAAGCATGGTGCAATGGAACAAAAAGAAGGGGACAACCTAACGAACAATTTGATATAGTGCACGCCCAAAACGGAGCTACAATGACAAAGATATGATGCGATGAACAGAGCTATATAATATGCAAAAAAATGACTTAGAGAGGAAATTGGGTCAACCCTAATGTCCAGATCTGGATCGGGGCACGGAAGCCGAGGCAGCCGAGATCCTCGCCGGAGCTGAGGGGCGCGGTGGCCGGAGTCGAGGGAGGCGGCCACGGGGCGGCGGATGCCGGTGGGCTGCTGCGGTGGGCGGCCGCGGTCGCCGGGCGGCGAGGCGGAGGTCGGCGAGCGAGGCGGCGGAGGCCGGCGAGCGGCGCGGGGGTCAGGCGCCCGCGGGCGGTAGCGGCAGCGTCCTGGGCCCAGGTGGGCCGCGGGACGAGGAGGCGGTGGCTGGCGACAGAGCTCCACGTGTCGCTCGGTGAGTGGCTGCAGGCGGCGTCGGGATTTGTTCGGAGGCGCCCGGACACGTCCGGCGGCGCGGAGGGGAGAGGGAGCTAGGGTTTGGACCCGAATTGCGGAGGGGGAGGCCTATTTATAAATTCTGGGAGCTAGGAGAGTCCAAATGAGGTGCGGTTTCCGGCCACGCGATCGTGATCGAACGACCGAGAGGATGGAGGGGGTTTGGATGGGTTTTGGGCCACTTTGGAGAGGTGTGGGGCTGCAACACACATGAGGCCTTTACGGTTCCTCGGTTAACCATTGGAGTATCAAACGAACTCCAAATGACACGAAACATGACAGGCGGTCTACCGGTAGTGAACCAAGGCCGCTTGGCAAGTCTCGGCCCAATCCGAGAACGTTTAACACTCGCACACGAAAAGAGGCAAAAGGGGGTGCCGGAGGACGTAGGAGTGCCGGAACGCAAAACAGACAACAAGGAAAATGCTCGGATGCATGAGACGAACACGTATGCGAAAGTGATGCACATGATGACATGATATGAGATGCATCACATGGACCAAATGGAAAATGAAGACAAAACCCAACCATGAGGAAATAACATAACTTAGAGCCGAAAATTGCAAGAGTTGGAATACAAATATGGCAAGTTACATATGAGGCATTACAACACTCCACCACTACGAAAGGATCTCATCCCGAGATCTAGGACTGGAAAAATTCTGAGTATTCATAACGGAGGTGGTCCTCACGCTCCCAGGTGGCTTCACGGTCGGAATGATGCGACCACTTCACTTTCAGGAATTTGATAGACTTGTCGCGAGTCTTGCGCTCAGTTTCTTCAAGAATAGCAATGGGATGCCCATGATAAGACAGGTCTTCTTGGAGATCAATCTCTTCGAATTTAATGGTGCGGTCAGGAGTCTTGAAACACTTGCGAAGCTGAGACACGTGAAACACGTCATGCACATTTGCAAAGTTGGATGGAAGCTCAAGTTGATAGGCGAGATCGCCTCTTTTGCCAATGATCCTGAAAGGACCCACGTATCTAGGGGCAAGCTTCCCTTTGATACCGAAGCGACGAGTACCTTTCATTGGAGAGACGCGGAGGTAGACATTGTCTCCAATCTCAAAATCCAAGTCACGATGCTTGCTATCATAGTCACTCTTTTGACGCAATTGCGCGGCTGTGATCAAGTCATTGCCAAGAAGTTGGCGTTCACCAGTCTTGTACCAATTAAGAGGAGTACGACACTTTCTGCCATAGAGAATCTCGAATGGGGCCTTGCCTGAACTCGCTTGGAAGTTGTTGTTGTAGGAGAACTCGGCATATGGAAGACAATCTTCCCACTTCATACTGAAAGAAATGACACATGCCCTAAGCATATCTTTAAGAATTTGATTTACTCGCTCGACTTGTCCACTAGTTTGAGGATGAAAGGCTGTGCTGAAGAGAATTTGGTGCCCATGGCCTTCTTGAAAGAATCCCAAAACTTAGAAGTGAAGATGCTTCCACGATCTGAAGATATCAACTGCGTAATGTCGTGTAGGGAGACAATCCTGGAGGTACATAGCTCTGACAACTGAGCTGCTGTGATAGATTCTTTGATAGGAAGAAAATGAGCCACTTTAGTGAGCTTGTCGATGACAACGAAGATAGCATCATCGCCACGCTTGGACTTGGGAAATCCAGTCACGAAGTCCATCTCAATATGGTCAAACTTCCATTCTAGAATGGCAAGAGGTTGGACGAGACCAGCTGGTCGTTGGTGTTCTGCTTTCACTCTTCTGAAGACATCACATTCATTTACGAACTAAGCAATCTCGCGCTTCATTCGAGTCCACTAATACAAATGCTTGAGGTCATGGTACATCTTTGTACTTCCAGGATGAATATAAAGGAGTGAATTGTGAGCCTCTTTCATAATGACTTTACGAAGGTCACCCTTAGGAACAACAATGCGATGCTCGAAGAATAGAGTATCCTTGTCATCAAGGTGATATCACTTGTACTTGGGTTGGCTCTTGGCAATCCCAATCTTCACCTTCTTCACCATAGCATCATGATGTTGAGCCTCACGAATCTAATCTTCCAACGTAGGAAAGACTTGGAGGTTGGCAAGGAATCCTTGAGGAACAACTTGGAGATTAAGTTTGCAGAAAGCTTCACAAAGATCCGGTTGGAAGGGCTTGAGAATCAAACTATTGCAGTAAGCCTTCCTGCTCAAAGCGTCTGCAATGACATTGGCCTTGCCTGGAGTATATTCAATACTCGGATTATACTCTTGAATCATTTCGACCCGACAAGTCTGCCTGAGGTTGAGGTTGGGCTGAGTGATGATGTACTTGCGACTCTTATGATCAGTGAAGATGTCCACTTTTCTTCCCAACAAGAGATGTCTCCATGTTAGAAGAGCATGGACAACTGCTGCCAACTCGAGGTCATGAGTGGGGTAGTTCTTTTCATTGGGCTTCAGCTGGAGAGAGGTATAGGACACAACTTTCTTCTCTTGCACTAACACAGCACCGATACCTTGAAGGGAAGCATCACAGAAAACCTCGAATGGTTTGGATTCATCAGGACGAGTCAGAACTTGAGCTGTGACTAACTTCTCTTTGAGGGTGTTGAAAGCGACGTCACATTCAGGCGTCCATACATACTTCACATGCTTCTGGAGGAGGTTGGAAAGAGGCTTCACAATCTTAGAGAAATTCACAATGAATCTTGACAATAGCTTGCGAGCCCAAGGAAGTTGCAAAGTTGCTTCACATTCTGAGGCGGTTCCCAATTCACAATTGTAGACACCTTCTCAGGATTAATAGCTATGCCCTTGGCGGAGATGATATGCCCAAGGTAGAGAACCTCATCGAGCCAAAACTCGCACTTTGAAAACTTCGCATAGAACTGATGTTCTCTGAGTTTGTTCGGCACCAATCTCAAGTGCTTGGCATGATCCTCCTTGTTCTTGGAAAAAACCAAAATGTCATCGAGATAGACCAAGATGAAGTCATTTGTGTAAGTGTTGAAGATGAAGTTCATCATGCGAGAGAATGTTGGAGGAGCATTGACAAGGCCGAAAGACATGACAGTGTATTCATAGGAACCATAGCTTGTTCTGAATGCTGTCTTGGGGATATCTTGTTCACGAATGCGAATCTGATGATAGCCCATACGGAGGTTAATCTTGGAGAATACTTGAGCACCCTTGAGTTGTTCGAAAATCTCATTGATGTTGGGAAGTGGGTACTTGTTCTTTATGGTATTCTTGTTCAATGGATGGTAGTTGACACAAAGTTGGTCCGTTCCATCCTTATTTTTACAAAAAGAACACCACAACCCCATGGAGAAGAACTTGGTCGGATGAGACCCATATGCTCTTGTATATTGAGTTGTTTCTTCAGCTCCTTCAACACTTCTGGTCCAAGCTTGCAAGGAAGTTTGCAAACAGGTTCTGTGTCAGGCTCAAGATCAATGACGAATTCAACTGGCCGGTGAGCAGGCATTCCTGGAAGCTCTTCTAGAAAGACGTCTTGATATTCACAAACGACTGGAATCTGAGAGATGGCATTCAACTCGCCCTTCTCGGTCAAAGAAAACAGTCGAATGGTATCATCACGAGCCTGGCAGCACAATCAAGCTGAGCCTTGTGCTTAGAAAGCCAGTCCATGCTGAGAATTAGATCAATATCCGAGTTACCCAGAACAATTGGAGAGGATAAATACTTATAGTCGCCTGTCACAGCCCTAGAATTTGATTGCAAATAGTTGCACAAGCATCCATGCATCATGTATAAAATTCTTTGAAAGTTGAAATGGGGATTGTTGAAACCCTAGCACCAGATCAAGTCAAATAGGTTCAACCTAAAATAATCTTCAATGAATCCAAAATGCCTTTGAAAATGTTCATTATTTTTGTTAAAGGTGAAAACCTCTGCCAAAAATGATGCAAATATTTTTAGGCCACTCTGGATATTTGAACTAATTCATAAAGTATTTGAATTGGGGCATTTAATTGCTATAAATATTATTAAATGCTCCAGTAGTTCTGGAAATAGCTAAGGGCCTGTGAGAAAGTTCAGTTATTGCCCATAATTAATTTCAGGATTTATAGAAATGATTTGGTGTTTTTGCTAAATCAAAAACAAATTGCAAAAGTAGAAAACAGAAACAAATGGAAAGGCAGAAGACTTACCTGGTTCAACTTACCTAGCGCCCAGCTGGCCCAACACTGTGCAACCCAGCCAGCGCAGTGCCTTCTTCAACCTTCTGCCAGAAGGCGAGGCAACTGCATGGAGAGCGCACAGCTGAGCTGTGCCAGCTCCTGCTTGCCGCCTCCTGCTTCCCCCTCGCCTCAACCGATGCCACGCGACCTCGAGCTCTTTTCCGTCCTCACACTCCCCCTCGAGCTCTTTTCCGTCCTCTACTCCCCCTCCCGAGCACAATCCAGCGAGCTCGTCGCTGCCGACTGAAAGTGCATTATATCGACTAGAGGGGGGTGAATAGGCTATTTTTATGAAAGTCTTCAAAACATGGAAGTTTCGAAGACAAACGATAGAAATAAACCTATTACCATGCAGCGGAAGGTAGACTACACTAGGCAAACCATAGTCAAGTATTCAATGAAGTGAAAACATAATGACTAATAGCAGCTAGGTAGTTAGGATCAGGTAGGAAGATATTAAGAAGCCAATCAGAACAAGCAGTCACTCAGTGAAGACAAAAGGTAGTGCAATCATACGATGACTTAACAAGGACCAACAGTAAGTAAAGGGAAGGGAAGGATGAAACCAGTGACTTGTTGAAGACAATGATGTGTTGGACCACTTCCAGTTGTTGTGACAACTGTACGTCTGGTTAGGGCGGCTAGGTATTTAAACCTGAGGACACATAGTCCCGGACACCCAGTCCTGAACACGCAGCTCAGGACACCCAGTCCTCACCGTATTCCCCTTGAGCTAAGGTCACACAGACCTCGCCCAATCACTCTGGTAAGTCTTCAAGGTAGACTCCCAAACCTTCATAGACTTCGTTCACCGGCGATCCATAATGACTCTTGGATGCTCAGAACGTGACGCCTAACCGGCTGGAGGATTCACAGTCCTCAAGTGTAATAAGTCTTCTGATCACACAGACAAGAAGACTTAAGTGATGCCTAACACTCTTTGGCTCTGGGTGGTTAGGGCTTAATCCTCGCAAGGAATTCTCTCTCAAAGGCTTCGAGGTGGGTTGCTCTCAAACGACAAAATTCGTACTCTAACTCTGAGCAGCCAACCGTTTATGGTTGTAGGGGGTGGGCTATTTATAGCCACTAGGCAACCCGACCTGATTTGTCCGAAATGACCCTGGGTCACTAAGGAACTGACACGTGTTCCAATGGTCAGATTTCAAACACACACGGAAACTTTACTTGGGCTACAAGCAAAGCTGACTTGTCCGACTCTGGACAAGATTCGCTCTCATAGTATTCACTTGAAGACATAGGTTTTGGTTAAGCATCACTTCAGTCATTCTGACTGGTTCTCTTGGACCCCACTTAACAGTACGGTGGTTCCTGTGACTCAACAAAGAAGAAGAAGAACTACGAAAGATCTAAGTCTTCAAGGTCCATAGGCTTCATGCGATGTCTTCTCTTTTCATAGTCTTCAATGTCTTCATATATTTTTAGGGGTCATCTCTGGTAGGAAAACCGAAGCAATGAGGGACTTCTACCTGTGTTATCCTGCAATTCTCACAAACACATTAGTCCCTCAACTAGGTTTGTCGTCAATACTCCAAAACCAACTAGGGGTGGCACTAGATGCACTTACAATCTCCCCCTTTTTGGTGATTGATGACAAACTAGTTGAAGTTTTCAACGGGGAATATGATATGTGAAATTGTAAAGGACAAGGAATTGTCTTCATAAGTTACAAGGGCTCCCCCTGAAGATGTGAATATAAGTAATTTGCTTTTGGAATGCAAATGCACATGGCAGGTTGTACTCGTGGAGATCCTCTTGAACTTATGATGACAATTCATTATGCATGTGAAGGTATGTGAAGATAATGACATGCATAATGGAAAATGGACGTCTGCAAAATGATCTAAGCGCGGAATTTATCGTCGCACATGCGGAATTTATCATCGCATCACAAAGTGGCAAATAAGTAGCAGACGACCATCGAGTTTAAGTGTTACAACTCAATTAACCAAATGAATCAAAACAAGAGTTGTAAACACTAGGCAAAATATAAAGCAACCGCCCATGTGGACCCGCTTGAAGACTATCGAACTCATATGCTTCTCCCCCTTTTGTCAGTAAGGACCAAAAAGGTTTGAAGACATAGAGCATCTACTCATTCCCATGAAGAGTAGGTGAAGAAGCAGGGTCGTCGGTGGTGTTCGGCGGTGCAGAAGAACTTGGAGCAGTGTCGAAGCGTGCTGAAGGAGGCGGTGGTGAAGTAGCATCGTCTTCGTCCTCGATCACTCTGGCATTCATAGTTGCCGCAGAGGAAGAGAACTCGGAGTCTTCAAGAGATGCAGGTCGTCGCAGCACTGCCCTTCGAGGAGGTGTGGAGTCAAACTTGAAGCGTTTAGAGAATCCATCCTCGTGAAGATCATCTTCAGAGCACATAAGCGTCAGCCCTTTCCATGTGCGTCGAGAGGTTTCATGGGAAACAAAGGCATTCTTGGTGGCAAGATTGCGAATGCGGTTAACATCCACCAAGAGGCTTTGCATTTGGCACTTCAGCCAGTCATGATGCCTATCATGTTTCTGATTAAGAGCCACCAGAAGCTCTCAGTCATTGTCGGTGTCAAAACCGGCGGATCTCGGGTAGGGGGTCCCGAACTGTGCGTCTAGGCCGGATGGTAACAGGAGGCAAGGAACATGATGTTTTACCCAGGTTCGGGCCCTCTTGATGGAGGTAAAACCCTACGTCCTGCTTGATTAATATTGATGATATGGGTAGTACAAGAGTAGATCTACCACGAGATCAAGGAGGCTAAACCCTAAAAGCTAGCCTATGGTATGATTGTTGTATGATGAAGTTGTCCTATGTACTAAAGCCCTCCAGTTTATATAGACACCGGAGAGGGTTAGGGTTACACAAAGTCGGTTACAATGGTAGGAGATCTTGAATATCCGCATCGCCAAGCTTGCCTTCCACGCCAAGGAATGTCCCATCCGGACACATGACGAAGTCTTCAATCTTGTATCTTCATAGTCCTGGAGTCCGGCTGAAGGTATAGTCCGACTACCCGAACACCCCCTAATCCAGGACTCCCTCAGTAGCCCCTGAACCAGGCTTCAATGACGACGAGTCCGGCGTGTAGATTGTCTTCGGCATTGCAAGGCAGGTTCCTCCTCCAAATTCTTCATAAAAGTTTGTAAACACCAAGAGTAGTGTACGGCTCTACAAAATAAGTTTCCACATATTGCCACAGAGAGAATAATATTAACACAAATCTAATCCGCTGACATATTCCACAGCGTGACATCACACTACGGCCAAGCCTTTATTCGAATTGTTTTCACTTTTCCACCTCAGCGTGTTTTGCGAGGCGGTTTCCTTGGCACGTCTTGTCAAAGCAGAGATCGTGTCCCCTTTATTTACGGGATTCTCATCAACACGGACGTGGGTAACCCAATCGTGCCCGTTAGCATGTCTTCTCCATTAAAGGCGAGTCCCAAACGGTTACGGGGAGGGCTCCTGGTATTCAACCTCTTATAAAGAGATCAAGGCCTTACTCCTTTTCTCCAATCTCAAAACAAGTTCGCCCGTCACCTCGAGTTCCAACACCCTAGGCTCCAGATTCCAGGCGCTTCGGACCTTCAACAATGTCCGGTTCCGTCCTTCAAGGCCGATGGATGCCCTCCTTCGTCACGGAGGAGGACGTGCTAAAGTTGAGAGAGGCTAAGTTCTTCACCGCCAAATTTTTGCATAGGTTGCTTGCTCAAAGGCAGGCTATTCCCAGTCCCCAGCCCGGTGAGAGCGTAGCGTTCATGTCGCACTTCCTTCGGGGGTTAGGCTTCCCGATGGATCCCTTCGTGAGGGGGCTGATGTTCTATTATGGGCTGGAATTTCATGACTTAGCTCCGGAGTCCATCCTCCACATTTCCTCATTCATGGTTGTGTGCGAAGCGTTCCTCCGTGTTACTCCTCACTTCGGATTATGGCTCAAGACTTTTGGAGTGGAGCCGAAGATGATCGAGGGATGGCACGCAGAGTGCGGAGGCGCTGTCATAAGTAAGAATGCTGATGCTCCAAGGCCCGAGGGCTCCTTTCAAGAGGAGCTCGGCTTGTGGCAACGAGAGTGGTTCTATATCACCGCTCCCAGGAGCGCCAAGTGGGTGGCGCCTCCTGCCTTTTGCTCGGGTCCCCCACCACGGCTAGCATCATGGGTCAACAAAGGATTAGATTGGGGGTTATCCAAAGACGTGCCCTTGTTGCAGGTCCGCATTAGGGATCTCTTAGAAAGAGACCTCAACCTGGTCAAGGTGACGCAGGTCATGCTGATTCGCCGAACACTGCCCGACAAACGTCGCTCCCTTCGTCTGTGGGAGTTTAATCCGGAGGGACCACGAGCTCTCCAGCATTTTATGGGAGCAACGCCCATGGAGATGTATAAAATGTTCTTTGGATCACAAGCAATGTGTCCGGATTTGACCGAGGACGCAGGTTTAAGCTGCAATCGCCCGGATACTCAAGTAAGTAACCTTGTGCCTGGACTCGCTATCCGTAAAATTGTCATAAATTCGTCCCTAAAAGAGCTGTCCTTTTAAACAGGAGTGGATAGCGAAGGCAAAGCTGATCAGGTGTCCGGCTCCCCTTCCTGAGACCAGGCCGGATCCCGTGCTAGTCAGGATGTTGAAGATCGTGCCTTTGGAGGGAAGTGAGGGGGAGGACAAGGAAACTATGGCCTCCTCGAAGGAGGCTGCTCCGAAGGGAAGAACCGACAATTCCTCTCCTAAGGGGAAGAAGAGGGCCGCCTCTGACAACCCGGAGATCATGGCCTCAAAGCGGGGGAAAAAGTCCTCGTCAGAGGGTCCGACGCCGGGGAGATCCTCGGCCGAACTACGCCCTCAAAGGGATCAGCCCTCCAGCGAGCCGTAAGTAGAGAAAGATTTTCCTTTGGAGGGATGAGAGAAATCCTTGCTTTTTATCTGAGAAGATTAATCGAAATTTTACTTTGTAGCTCGGACCTCAGCCCTTCTCAGCAGAGCTCGTCTTTGGGGGATCTTCTTCCGGAGATGATGGAGAGTGGAACGCCTCCCCCTGCCGTACCTCCTGGAGAGGCGGGCGACCTTGAGGTGTCTTCGCGGAGGGTTTCTCTGAATCCGGTAGGGGTGGAAGGTAGCCATATGTCCCCCCAAGGTTCTCCGCGTCCGGCCTTCGATGGAGGTCATAGGACGAGTCCGGCACCGTGCATTGATGGGTACGGTGATTGGAAGGATTTCGTCCGTGGAAAGCGGATTGCATGAGGCCGTCAGAAGTTTGCTGACGGGTTTTGAGGTACGTTTGATAATGTACTTCTTTGTCAGTTGCACATAAACAAGATGCGCCCTGTGTAGATAGTAGCCCCTGAGACTCTGTGCGCTGTCAAAATTGACGGAGCGCAGAGGATCATAATCCCAGGTCTAAAATGTCACCTTTGTATACAGGTGGCGAAGTGTCCGGAATCGAGCCGAACTGATGATTTTGCCGAACTAAAGCGGCAACTTGACGTGGCAGATGCCGACATCGCGCTCCTCAACGAGCAGCTTGATGAGGCTCAAGGTATGCAATTCCTCGGGCGGCATCTGGTAAGAGGAGCTTTATGCTAGTATCTTACAATGTGTGTGCTTGACGCAGATGGTGCGGCCGCCGTGGAGAGTCTTCGGGCAGAACTTGCCCGAGCTAAGGAACAAGCCAGGAAAAGTGATGCGGCTGCTGAGAAGGCCCTTGAAGAGCTGAGAGCCGAACAGGGTGTTCACTGCCGAAGCAAGGAGATGGCCATGATGGCCGTGAAGTTAAAAAGTGCTGCTGACCGTTGCAAGTTTCTTGAGAAAGAAGACCGGGCGAGACAGACGGACTTATAGAAGGACGTTGCTGATGCCAAGGACGCTCGCTCTGCGATGAGAGCTGCGAAGGAGGAGCTGCGTCAGGCCGGACAGATTGCGGCTGGAAAGCCCTTTATGCTGCGGAGGAAGTTTTGCGATCCGAAGTTTGCTCCGTTGGACCAGATGTGGAGTGCGGAGGACACCTATATGGCTTTGGCAGCGAGTGCTGCTGATGCGACCGAATATTTTCGAGATCAAGAAGATCGCGAAGTGGAAAGGCTTTTCTCGTCGCAGTTCCAGAATCCAGAGCGTCCACTGGCAGTGGACGATCGTCTGGCTCAATGGGCGAAGCTGAATAGATTGTCCGGACTCGCCATGAAGTATGTCATGGGTCATCTGTGGCCGGGGAGATCGGAGCCAAAGAGTTATTTCAGCTTGGTGCAGCAATTCCTTGACGCAGTGCCACGTATCAATGCGATGAAGAGGTCAGCATGCATAGAGGGCGCACGGATGGCTCTTGCCCGTGTCAAGACATACTGGGCAGAGATGGAGACCACCGTTGTTGCATCCTGAGATTCGGAAAAAGCCGAGTACCCTCCGAGCACTATTTTCAGGAAGTCCTTGAAGGCGCTCGTGTAATAGAGACGCAGTGCTCGAACGATGCTATGTTCTGATAGCATATGTAATTATAAAGCAATATTTTGAGGAATTGTAGTAGCCTTTTATACTTGTGCCTTCAAGTATTTGGAACACCTCCCGTGCGGCCGTGTTAAGATATATATACAAAATCTGAAAGATTGCAGTCGTTGGCTTCAGCCCCCACGCACATAGTGCGGGGGTGCTCGCAGAAGGCGCATTTTCACACTTAATCCAACGTCTTGGTCCTACAAAGGAGGTGATAGCGCAGAGAGCTAGGCAACCAGACTATAATGCTTTAACACTTTCACATAGCCATAGGAGCTTGACAATGGGACTATTTAGGTAGCCCCTGGTGGCGACTGCGCTCGCCCGAATTCGGGGCGCGTATGTGCCTGGCCGGGAAACGGCCCTTCGTTAATGCGGAGGAATCCTACAGATTCCAGAGAGTCATCGAGTGGTTGACCAGTCTCATGCCATATCATGACAGTGGGTTTTCGGCTTTCTCTACTGAGGTGCTCGCCTGGCCGAACCAGGGCACAACCGCAGTAGTTCTCTTGGTGCCGCCTTAGCCGATAGAGCGGAACGTAAGGCGGCCGAACACAGGAGCCGGGCAACCCAACATTTGACCAAAATCATGACTCGGAGCTGATGCATATAAGGCCAAACTCGCGACGCCGAACACTCCCTAAGGTATTCGGTCTTTCTGAGAGCGGGCGAGGTAACGCTCTGAGGAAGAAGCCCCTAGTGTCCAGGTATGCGCAAGAATTCTGACGTGGCCACATGCCAAGATGCCAGCCTCCTCCTTGGTCATAGAACCAGGGGATGTGTATCAACAAGAGACAGTAAGAAAGGTTTACGCAGGGTCTTAATCTGAAAAGAATCCTTGGAACGGGTCCTTACTGCACGTCTGCGCCTGTGTCTCCGTTGTGCCGTATCCTGGACGGGCGCAGCATGACGTTCATCTATAAAAAGAGAGCAACTAAGTTGAAAAAGGGGCGTGCCGAACAAAAGTTATATGAAATAAAGAAAGTGTAAAGTAAAATATGAAAAACTGAGCTTTATTGTCTCTTATTTTATACGTGTGAAGCCCCTAGTGCAGGGGTATATGGCCACTAAGCCTTTATCAATGATACTTTTGTGCCGGACTCATCTATCCGTGTCCGTGGTCTTAATGACCTGTTCCGATGTTCTGGCTGGTGAAGCCATTGTATTGTGGGGCTGTTAAAGTGGCCGCACAATCCTCCGCTTGGGGGAGGTGTTCTCACTGCTTCCCCTTTAAGGAGATGATGCCGTGTGGACCGGGCATCTTAAGCGTAAGAGATGCATAATGCAGTATTGCGTTAAAGCGGGTGAAAGCTTCGCGTCCCAGTAGTGCTTGATAGCGACTTGAGAATGGGACGATGTGGAAAGTCAGCTTTTCACGACGGAAGTTATCAGCAGAGCTGAAAATAACCTCGAGCCGGAGAAAACCCATGCAATGGGTGTCCGGACCTGGCGTTACTCCTTGAAAGGAGGTTTTGCTGTGGCGAATTCTTTTTGGGTCGATCCCCATGTGGCGGATTGAGTCCTGATATATCAGGTTGAGTCCGCTGCCACCGTCCATAAGGACATTTGAAAACTAGAGTCCGCCAATTATTGGATCGAGTACCAGGGCAGTCCAGCCTGGGTTCCTGACACTTCTAGAATAATCTAGATGATCGAAGATGAATGGTTTTGACAACCAGTGGCGGGATTCCTTTGGGATAGGCCGTGGGGTGCGTACCTTTATGGGCACCGCACGTTTTGTTATGTGGAGTAAGTTTACTGTTTTTACTTCTTGTGGGAAATTCTTTTGTTTCCTGGTACTCTGCTTTGGGGTTCGTCCTCGTCTTCGCTTGGTGTGTCGAGCCCCTTGTGTTCGGCGTTGAGTCTGCCGGATTGTTTGAAAACTCAACAATCTCTGTGGGTATGGTTAGCAGGCTTTCCGGGAGTGTTGTGTATTTGACATATCCTATCCAAGATTTTATTTAGGTTGGATAGGTCGTCCCTGTTATCTTGGAGGGGCGGTTTTTTTTGATTCTGTCGTGAGCTTTTGAATCCGGCGTTGACTGCCGTGCTCTTCGTACTTTTTTCCTTAGTCCAGCGACGATCCTTATTGCGTCACGGTTTTCCGTTTCCATCCCTAGTTTCGGATGTACTTGGGTCATTGGTGCTGCATCTTGCCAACCAGCTATCCTCTCCTGCGCAAAAGCGGGTCATGAGTCTTGTTAATGCGGCCATTGTTCTTGGCTTTTCTTGGCCGAGGTGTCTGGCGAGCCATTTGTCTTGGACATTATGCCTGAAAGCCGCTAAGGCTTCAGCGTCCGGACAGTCGACTATTTGATTCTTTTTAGTAAGAAATCTATTCCAGAATTGCCGAGCTGACTCTCCGGGCTGTTGAGTTATGTGACTAAGATCATCTGCATCAGGAGGGCGGACATAGGTCCCTTGAAAATTTGCTCGGAAAGCGTCCTCGAGCTCTTCCCAACTTCCGATTGTGTTTTCAGGAAGGCTTTTGAGCGAATGCCAGGCTGGCCCTTTAAGCTTGAGGGGTAAGTATTTTATGGCGTGGAGGTCATCTCCTCTAGCCATATGTATGTGGAGGATATAATCCTCGATCCAGACTCTAGGGTCTGTTGTTCCATCATATGCCTCCATGTTTACGGGTTTGAATTCCGCTGGAAATTCATAATCCAGGACCTCATCGGTGAAACATAGGGGGTGTGCGGCACCCCTGTATTTGGGTGTGCCGGATTCTGATAATGGCTTTACTGCATTGCTTACGAGAGCTTGCTTTCTTGGCCCGTAAATGGACCTGGATGGGCCATGATGCGAATCCTTAAGTGGGTCGCATGCCGGCTTAAGTGCGGCGCTGCTTGCCGCTTTATGCTGGCCATGGGGTCGTCTATCCAACCATGTGGCTTTCTCACTTTTGGAATGCGAGGGCTCTAAGGCCTCCTCGTCGAATTCAGGCAGTAGCTTTCTCTTCGAATAGCTTTTAGTGCGGCGACTATCGCCGTATTTGTTTGCAGTATTGATTACTTTACTCCATCTGATCCTGAGTGCATCTTCCGCAGTTTTTAGCTTCCGCTTCTGCTTTTTCAGGCTGTGTGCGGTTGCAACGAGCCGTTTGTGGAGGTTCTTCTGCTTCGTGGGCTTGTCCGGCGTAGGGTCGTCCAGAATGCCATTTTCGCCGGGGGAGGGATGTTCGGTTTCTCTATCTGGGTTGTCCTGTTGGGACGGTTGCTCTAAGGCATGATCGTCGTCTACCGGCTCATCCTGCTCTATGGCTGGGTCTTTATCGAGGCGGGGCTTGGGTTGGCGTTTACGCCAACGCTTTGATTGTTTTTCGAGAGATCGATCCCTCTTTCCATCCCTGTTTTCCTCGTTGTTGCTTCCTTTAGGGGTATCCACCGTGTACACATCGTGAGATGAGGTGGCTATCCAATACCCTATAGGCGTTGGTTCTTGGTTGTCTCCTGCATCGTCGTCCATACTGTCGATGTCTTCGGAGTCGAAGTCGAGCATGTCGGTTAAGTCATCGACAGTGGCTACGAAGTGGGTGGTGGGTGGGTTTTGAATTTCTTCATCATCCGAATCCCATCCTTGCTGACCGTAGTCCGGCTAGGGCTCTCCTGATAAAGAGGGAGACTTTAGCGAATTCAGGATGTCGTCGACGGGCGAGTGCTGAAAGATATCTGCGGCGGTGAACTCCATTATCGGCGGCCAATCGGATTCGATCGGCAGGGGCACGGGGGGATTGGAGTTCGGAAAGGAATTCAGCTCCTCGGAGTCACGGGCCATGCGGAGTGCGGGGCTGGAGTTCGGCTCGATCGCCTCTGAGATCGCAGCCCCTGAGGCAGCGTCCAACCGCTGATCCTCGATCGGCGCAGTAGGCTCCGAATCAATGGTCGGAACCGATGCGTGTGCGGCCTCCAAGGCGCTGTTCGGCGACAGAGCTATATCATGCCCATCGAGCCAGTGCAGCGCGCTTGGCTGTGGCTCGAATCCGTCGAAGATCAAGTCCCCGCGGATGTCAGCCGTGTAGTTTAGGCTTCCAAACCTGACCTGATGGCCAGGGGCGTAGCTTTTGATCTGCTCAAGGTGGCCAAGCGACTTCGCCCGCAGTGCAAAGCCGCCGAAGACGAAGATCTGTCCGGGGAGAAAAGTCTCACCCTGGACTACATCGTTGTTGATGATCAAAGGAGCCATCGGGCCTAAAGGCGACGACACAGAGGAACTCTTAATGAAAGCACCAATGTCGGTGTCAAAACCGGCAGATCTCGGGTAGGGGGTCCCGAACTATGCGTCTAGGCCGGATGGTAACAGGAGGCAAGGAACACGGTGTTTTACCCAGGTTCGGTCCCTCTTGATGGAGGTAAAACCCTACGTCCTGCTTGATTAATATTGATGATATGGGTAGTACAAGAGTAGATCTACCACGAGATCAAGGAGGCTAAACCCTAAAAGCTAGCCTATGGTATGATTGTTGTATGATGAAGTTGTCCTACGGACTAAAACCCTCCGGTTTATATAGACACCGGAGAGGGTTAGGGTTACACAAAGTCGATTACAATGGTAGGAGATCTTGAATATCCGCATCGCCAAGCTTGCCTTCCACGCCAAGGAAAGTCCCATCCGGACAAGGGACGAAGTCTTCAATCTTGTATCTTCATAGTCCCGGAGTCCGGTTGAAGGTATAGTCCGGCTACCCGAACACCCCCTAATCCAGGACTCCCTCAGTCATTGAGAACACGAGATCGCTTCTTGGGTCGTTGGGCAATAGTGCTTTGGGTGGCTTCAGTAAGGGCACGATGAGGTGCACGTGTAGTTCCAGCCAGAGGATAAACACGAGTGACTGCTTCAACTCCTTCAATGTTCTGAGAGAAACTTTGATGCTCGGCATTCTGAAGAGTAAGAGGCTCCTTGGCAGGCTCAGGATAAATGGCTTCAACGGACATATCCACATCAGGCAAAAAGATCCAATGATTGCGAGCAGATGGCTGATATGAGATAGCGGAGTGGAGTTTAATCAGCCGCATTATCCATGGAGCGTAGAACTTCAAGCCAAAAAGATCAGAGCCTGATGCAGCAAGTTGGCGGATGAAAAAGTCCTGTGCATTGAAGCATTTGCCATGAAGAATATAGAAGACCAAAGTCTTCATTGCAACTTCCAGCTTGGCATGTGGAGAATGTCCTTTGATGGACCAGAGAGTTTGCCTTATGATGTGATAAATAGTCCTTGGCAGATACTCAAGGTCTTCAACAAGGAACTCCTTAGGATATGCCGCATCTTGTGGCAAGGGCTTCATCATACTGAGCATCTAACTCATGTTTGGTTTAGGCTTCTGAAAGATGCTCTCCATAGCTTCACTGTGAAGCTGACAGCCAGGTTTGTAGAGATCGCCAGGAGTGGGCAGACCAGTGAGCTCAATGATATCAAAGGCTTTGGCTTCATGATGAACATTTTCTGTCATCCACTCCAGGACCCAAGTCTTCGGATCTCTGTTGTACCCACGGATGTGAAGTGTGGCATAGAATTGGAGCAGCAACTCTTCATTCCAGTGCTCTTGGTCGGTGACAAACGGCAACAATCCAACCTCTTTGAAGAAAGCCAGAGCTTCTTCCAGACAGGGCAGACCAGCTATTGCTTCGGTGTCAAGACGCTTATGTGGGAAGATGCGACCTTGATTGTACAGAATGCAGGAGTAATAGCTTCGCTTCAGATAGCTCCAGAACCGATCAGAAGATATTCTTTCCCTTGAGTAGGGGTTCTTGGAGCTATTGAAGAAAGTGTTGTCTGCTTTGAAGCCATTGACATCGAAGGATCCAAGTGTTGATGCAGGACCCGGAAACCTGGGAAAACTTGGAATTGGCTTCTGTACCTGAGGCCTATGCTCAACATGATAGTCAAACTGAGGACCAACAACAGGCGCAAGATCAGAAGTAGTAGCATCATTGGCTTCGCTTACTCCTAGTTCTTGGGTTGGTGGAGGATCCACATTTGCTTCAGCCATGACAGCGTCAGTGGCTTCATTGGTGTTGGTGGTGACAGCCTCAAGATTCTCAACCTCCACTTGATGAGCTGGAGGGTCGGTCACAGTCATCTTCTCCTCGAGAACAGCTTCTTGGTGAGACGGGGGTGCGGCAACTCTTGGGGTTTCTCCTTCGTCGGCTGATGCAGCCGCAATGTCTTCAGCAGCTTTAGCTTCAGACTCAGAGACTGGAGGCCTTGGTCCTTTGTGAAGCCTGCGTAACGCTGGCGATGCCTGTGGAGTTGGAGTTGGCTGGGCCTCAAAGTCATCTTCCTCTTGTGCTTGTGGGTGATCAGCCCATGATGCATCCTAAGCAATTGGCTTCAGAGGACGACCAATGCTGATGAGCTCACTGTGCGTAAGCACAGGCGATGATACCTGTTGGTGCTCGATCTCAGGAAGAAGTGCATCATCTTCAACATGGTCATGGTGACCAATGTCTTCAGCAGCGGTGGGATCACCTGCTGGAAAGTCATCAGCTTCACCTGTTGGTGCTCTTGATGTTCAGCGTCAGGATGAACCATGGAGATGGGTTCAACAATTAAGGGCTCTGTGGGAGCAGCCCGTTCCTTCTTGGTCTTCCGCTTCTTCTTGGAGGGAGCAGCATCAGAGGCTTCAGAATGTTTCCTCTTTCTGGCTTCAACCTCGGCAATCCTCGTCTTCTTCAGTTCTGAAGCGGTTGACCTGGCCTTTGGCTTCGAGCCAGTCATGCTAGTTGGGAAGACAATGGGATCTGCTTCCTGCCTTGGTGCGTTGGGTTCGGCCACAGTGGGCTTCTTCTTCTGCTTAGCAGCCATCCTGGGATCAATGCCTGGACGCCGAAGGGCGTTGGGCTTCTCAGCCTCGTTGTAGCCTTGCACACACTTGTCAGCCAGGCTCTTCATGCGCTCACGAGAACCTTGAGCTTCTGCACATTTCTTGAGAAAGGCTTCTTTGAGCTCGTGCATCATAATCTTGAAGTTTTTCACCTCTTACACGCTGAGCTTGGCCAATGCTTCTTGAACTGAGCTTTCTCAAAGTCAATCTTTTGCTTCAGTTCGACGATACGCTGAGCTAGAGTTAGCTCTGAAGCAATGGCGCCATGGAAGGCGACACTGAGGCCAATTGGAAGTTGCAGATCTTCAAAGCTAAGGTTGGGCATGTCAGACCACTCAACAATGAAGTTGTGGATGATTGCCACGTCAAAGAGAGGCAGATCATTGAAGATTCTGCTTCTTCTTTGCTCTTGATCATTTGTTCAAGAGCATCATCTGCAAGATCTTCATCACTTGACAGGTCGATGGCATCGTTGCGCAGAATAGCAGCAGCTGTCAATTCTTGGCCGGTGTGTGGCAGAGGCATCTTGACTTTCTGGGGCTTGGAGATGTGTGACAAATCTTCAGACTGCACACTGTCTTCAGGAGGTGCAGTAGCCAGTGGCTTCGCCCGTGAGATTTTTGGTGCAGAGGCAGGCTTTGAATCTTTAGGCTACTTCAACTTCTTTGGCTTCGACGCTGTAGGCGCTTCATCTGATTCAGCGTCATCTGCAGGCTCATTCACGGCTGTCCCTTGAACCACGATATGAGTGATGAGACCTTCCAAGTTGTAGAAGGGCCCAAGAAGATTGGGTTCAGCTTCGCGAGTGCCATCAGCACGGGGAGTAGAGGGACCAGGGTTGAAGTCTAATCCCAAAGTCTTCTTGTTCTGCGTTGCAGAATTCTGGGCAAACTGGAAGTTGCGCTTGAACAAATTGTCGTCACGACAGCATAGCAGTGACGATGGGTCAGCATCCGCAGGCTGTGGTCCATGGACCATGCAGGGATAGAAGCCTTGTTCAATGGCTTCATCTTTGGACCTGAGTTGAAGATTTTTGTAGAGGATGTCTCCCCATGGTCGCTTGATGGCATTCTTTTCAGCATATTCCTTTGTCACAAATCTGTACTTGAACCACTGTTCTGCCCAGTATCGTCGAATCCATTGGATTCGTGTCTTGCGCTGATTATAATCCTCTTCAGGATCTGTCTTGTACAGCTCTGAGAGGTCATCGGGCAGATCTCTTGATGTTTCTCCTCGACGCTTTCTGCCACCCTTCCTTGCTGATTTCTCTGAAGCCATGAACTTTAAACTGAATGGCTTCAATACGTTCAAAGGCTTCAAAGGCTTTCGCTTGCTGGACAAACAGGAACTGGCTTCGGGAGAATTTATGTGATACTGTGAGAATTCTGCAAATGAATGCAGACTATGAGAACCAAGGGATTCTCCCACAGACATGTACCTGTGACACCATTAAGGTGCGAGGGAAGGGGAAGAGGTCATATGCATTCTTAGAAGATTTTGAAGATAAATCAGTTTAGAAGACATTGACCTCATCGTGCGAAGACATTCACTCATAGATAAGGAGTTGGTTCCAGATTTGTACGAATCCATGGATCAGTACAAGTGAGGAATCTAACTACTTTGTGAAGCATAAGTGAATATACTAGGCATATTATGAGATGCAGTATGAAATAGATCCAACTTGTGTGAACAGAAACTGCTTGTGGTAGAAAGTGACGAATCTATAGGATCAAAGGGGCCGTAAAAAGGAAGTTTTATTTACCACACGAAGAACTGCTAGACGGAGTGGAAGAGGAGGCCGAGCAGTCCGATCGTCCGTGCCCTAACTTGGCGACGGAGGACACTTACGGCGACGGCGGAGCAGACGATGTCCGCGGTCGGCGTGAAGATGGCGTCGGAGAGGTTGCGGCAGCTAAGCGCTTCGTCGCCGGCGTCGTCGAGGGCTAGCGGTGGTGCTAGGGTTCGTGCGAGAGCGAAAGAAGAGATAATGACTGTGGTGTGGTGCGTATTTATAGGGACAGGGGCAGCTCAGTGTTATTACATAGGTGCCCCTGGCGATTCACATCTGAGGAACACGTGGCCATCATGCAGCATATCGGAGGTTGTTCCATGTCCCACGCACGCCAGGATTGTCGGGTGGTCGTTCCCACTTCTCCGGGTTTCAGGTGAAGGAATTAGCATTGAAAGTGGACGTAATGTTTGTCTCTGTATCTTATGCTGACAAGGATGCAGAGAAGACATTTGACAGGTTCAAAAGAATGCATATGATTTGGAGAGATAGAGTTTGAGATAGAAAGCATAGAGAGGTTAGGGTCCGATCACATTCACTTAGTTCAAAAGATTCAACAAGAAGACATAGCTATAAGTGAATGCTGTAGAGGACAGAACACTAGTATATATAGTGAAGATAATCATGAATACATGTTGAGATTGAAGCCAAACCAAATGTGAATACATAGCAAATGTAACGCCATGAGTGAAACACTTCAAACAGAACATTTGGTGGTGGCGTTACCCACCGTATAGGAAGTATTAGACCCAGACACGGCGCACAATTATCATGGCGCTCCAAAGTCAAATTCCTCATTAATGTATTCACACTTAGAATGCATGTCTTCATTAATTGAAGATATACTTTACTTCGTGTGTTGCACATCTAAGTCATCAATATGCATAAGTGTTAGGATGTGTGCCTGATCACAGGATATTTGAGGATTCCAATAGCTCACACTGTAACTTGCAAAATCTCTTCTCATCCAAGGGCTTGGTGAAGATATCTGCCAATTGCTCTTCAGTGTTGACGTGTATGATATCAATGTCTTCCTTCACAACATGATCTCTGAGAAAGTGATGACGAATCTCAATGTGCTTTGTCTTCGAGTGATGAACTGGGTTGTTGGCAATCTTGATGGCGCTTTCGTTGTCGCAGTAGAGTGGAAATTGCTTCAGATGAATGCCATAGTCTTTGAGTGTTTGCTTCATCCACAGAAGCTGAGCGCAGCAAGATCCAGCAGCAATGTATTCAGATTCAGCAGTGGAGAGAGATACACAATTCTGCTTCTTTGAAGACCAACATACAAGTGATCGTCCCAGAAAATGACATGTGCGTGATGTAGACTTGCGATCCACCTTGTCACCAGCATAATCAGCATCCGAGAATCCAACCAGATCAAACTCTGAGCCCTTTGGATACCATAATCCTAGAGTTGGGGTGTGAGCCAAATATCAAAGAATTCACTTCACAACTAAGTGATGCGATTCCTTTGGTGCCGCTTGGAATCGAGCACACATGCAAACACTAAGCATAATATCTGGCCTAGATGCACATAGATGAAGTAAAGAACCAATCATGGAGCGGTATACCTTTTGATCGAACTCTTTACCATTGTCGTCGGGACCCAGATGATGTTTGGCTGGCATTGGCGTTGTGAAGCCTTTGCAGTCTTGCATACCGAACTTCTTCAGGCAATCTTTGAAATACTTCTCTTGAGATATGAAGATGTCGTTGCGTTGCTGTCGTATTTGAAGACCGAGGAAGAACTTCAGCTCTCCCATTATGGACATCTGATATTGCTCTTGCATCATATATCCAAACTCTTCACTGTATTTCTGATTGGTGCAGCCGAAGATAATGTCATCCACATATATTTGGCACACAAACAGTTCACCATCATATGTCTTCATGAAGAGAGTGGGGTCGAGGGAGCCAGGTGTGAAGCCTTTGCTCTTCAGGAAGTATTTGAGTGTGTCATACCAAGCCCGAGGGGCTTGTTTGAGGCCATACAGTGCCTTGTTGAGCTTGTATACAATGTCAGGATGTTTTGGATCTTCAAAGCCAGGAGGTTGTGCAACATACACTTCTTCAATCTTGCCATTGAGAAACGCGCTCTTCACATCCATTTGATATAGAAGTATGTTATGATGATTTGCATAGGCCAGCAGTACGTGTATGGCTTCAAGTCGAGCCACAGGAGCAAATGTTTCATCGAAGTCAATCCCTTCCACTTGAGTATATCCTTGAGCAATGAGACGAGCTTTGTTTTTGACAACTTGACCATGCTCATCTTGCTTGTTGCGGTATATCCATTTGGTGCCTATTATATTGTGCTTCCGAGGATCAGGACGCTTAACCAGTTCCCATACATTATTCAGCTCAAACTGTTGAAGCTCTTGTTGCATAGCTTGAATCCATTCAGGTTCCATGAAGGCTTCTTCAACTTTCTTGGGTTCTATTATTGAGACGAATGCGAAGTGCCCACAGAAATTTGCTAGCTGTGTTTCCCTTGAACAAGTGAGCGGACCGGGTGCATTGATGCTATCAATTATTCTCTCAATCTGCACTTCATTGGCAACACGAGGATGTACAGGGCGAAGATTTTGATCTTGCTGATGATTGTCATTGTTAGAAGGATTGTCTTCAGGCTGAGCATTGTCTTCAGGTTGATCAGGTGCGGAGATGATAAGTTCCTCTTCAGGTTGATCTTAAGAGGGTATGATTTCTCCAGTTCCCATAAGTTTGATTGATTCGCTGGATGGAACTTCATCTAGCACATTTGGCAGGTGCTTTCTTTGTGAACTGTTAGTCTCATCGAACCGCACATCCACTGTTTCAACCACTTTATAATGAAAGAGATTGAAGATTCTATAGGAGTGCGAATCCTTTCCATATCCAAGCATAAAACCCTCATGTGCTTTTGGTGCAAATTTTGAACTATGATGTGGATCCTTGATCCAGCACCTGGCACCAAATGCTCTGAAGTAACTGACATTTGGCTTCTTGCTAGTAAGGAGCTCATAAGATGTCTTGTTCAGAAGCTTGTGAAGATAAACACGGTTGATTGTATGACATGCAGTATCAATGGCTTCAGGCCAGAATTTCCTTGGAGTCTTGTATTCATCTAGCATCATTTGGGCCATCCCAATGAGTGTTCTGTTCTTGCGTTTGACGACGCCATTCTGCTGTGGCGTGTACGGAGCTGAGAATTCATGTGTGATGCCCAAAGTATCAAGATATGTATCAAGGCCAGTGTTCTTGAATTCAGTGCCATTGTCACTTCTGATGTGCTTTATCTTGGCGCCATAGTTGTTCATTGCTCGATTGGCGAAGCGTCTGAAGACATCCTGCACTTCAATCTTGTAGAGGATTATGTGCACCCAAGTATATCTAGAATAATCATCAACAATGACAAAGCCATAGAGACAAGCAGTAGTAGTAAGAGTTGAGTAATGAGTGGGACCGAAGAGATCCATGTGGAGCAGTTCGAAGGGTCGAGTTATTGTCATGATTGTCTTCGAGGGATGCTTGGCCCTCGTCATCTTTCTTGCTTCACAGGCACCGCATAAGTGATCTTTCTTGAACTTGATGCCCTTGATGCCTATGACATGCTTCTTCTTTGCAAGGGTGTGGAGGTTCCTCATGACAGCATGCCCTAGCCTCCGATGCCAGAGCCAGCATTCTGAAGCTTTTGCTAGAAGACATACGGCAAGCTGTGGTCCTGCTGAGAAATCTACCACGTACAAATCATCTTTCCGATACCCTTCAAACACTAGAGACTTGTCAGATTCCATTAGAACAAGGCAACAATATTTTCCAAACATCACGATCATGTTTAAATCACAAAGCATTGAGACAGACATTAAGTTGAAACCAAGGGATTCAACAAGCATGACTTTATCCATGTGTTGATCCTTTGAGATTGCAACTCTACCTAGACCCAATACCTTACTTTTACCAGTGTCAGCAAATGTGATGTGACTCTTGTCGGATGGACGTAAGGCTGACTCCATAAGAAGGCTTCTTTTGCCAGTCATGTGATTGGTACACCCACTATCAATAATCCATTCTGAAGCAGCTGGTGTCGTACCCTATAGTGCAGTTGGGGGGATAGGCTTCACGAAGAGAATTGTGAAGCAAAAACATTTGACGAACCAGTGGGTTATGAAAGCTTAGATCGAGATTTGGACTGATAGGGCGAGTAGCAAGCGATTCAGGAACGAAGTACATAATAAGACCATTTGGGCATTTGATCTTGCGCCCTAGAAGATGTTTAATGTCCCCAACAATAGCGTCAGACGATTTTGGTTTTCTGCTGGAGACCCTTCCTTGCAAGAGAGTTAAGCTTTCTTAGCCACCCAAATCTTCAAGGGTGGCTTAGAAGCAATAAGTCTAAGTGCAGCATCTGAGAACTTTGGCTTTGGAGCCCTAGAAAAAAGTCTTGCGGGAGGACAATAGTACTCATAAGAATAAGCAGAATAGTTCTTGGTCTTATGAACATGGCGGTTTGATGAACCGCGCTCATATTCATAGGCCTGAGTATGGCTTCCCTTCAAAACATTTGCGTTAGTGCGACTCAGGTGAGTCCTCTGTCTGTAGGATGCCTTTGGACCGTATGAAGACTGTGGTCTGGGGTTTGTCTTCTTCACTTGTGGTGTCATGATGACATTCACAGGAAGATTCTCCAAACACCTTTTCAGCACCCAGATCTTCTTCATAGGCGGTCCATTCCTGAAGTTAGTACCAATATACCTGGAAAATACTTCACCATTCTGATTCTTAAACAGTTTTTAGTTTGCATCAAAGGATTCATCAATAACAATGGGGTTAGCACAAGTGAAGTCAGATAGAGTGGATGGATCTGCTGAAGGTTCCTTTACAGCAACCCATGTGGTTTTGGGGTACTGTTCAGGTTTCCAGTAAGAGCCATCAGCATTCATTTTCCTTTCGAACCCAACACCTTCTTTCCTAGGGTTTCGGTTCAGGATCTGCCTTTTGAGGACATCACATAGTGTCTGATGCCCTTTGAGACTTTTGTACATCCCTATTTCAAGCAATGTCTTCAACCTAGCATTCTCATCAGCAATAGCAGTGGTATCCTCAGTAGAGGGGTTAGTTCCCACATCAACAGTTGAAGATATTTCAACAGTAACAGCAGTAGAACATTTAGCAACAGAAGTAGCATTATCACGCTCAATGCATTTAAGGCATGGTGGTTCAAATCCTTCCTGAGCTGAACTGATCTGTTCGGTGCGAAGCGACTCGTTTTCTTTTTGAAGATCTTCATGAGCCGCTCTCAATTTCTCAAGATCTTGCTTCCTTCGAAGATAATCATAGGAAAGCCTTTCATGAGCTGTTGAGAGCGTTTCATGACGACTTTCAAGTTCCTCATACTTAACGTGAAGATTTTTTATGTCTTCAATTAAGGACTGAGATTGAGTCATTTCAGCGTCTAACAGATCATCGCTTTTGTCTAACATTTTTTGAATGTGTTCCATGGTTTTCTATTGTTTAGTTGCAATTTTAGCGAGTGTTTTGTAGCTGGGTTTGGACCCACAATCAGAGTCATCGTCACTAGATGTTTGATAGTGAGTAGTGCGTGTGTTTACCTTGGCACCGCATGCCATGAAGCAGTAGGTAGGAGCGGAGTAGTCCTTGTCATTTGCATCGGTGTCGGTTATGGAGTCATTGTCTTTAGTGTTGAAGATGGACTTGGCAACGTATGCTGTAGCCAGACTCGCAATGCCAGAATCGGACTCCTCCTCAGACTCCACCTCCGCCTCCTCAGAAGCGGACTCCTCCTCTGAATCCATTTCCTTGCCAACAAACGCACGTGCCTTGCCAGACGAGCTCTTCTTGTGTGATGAAGACTTGGAGGAAGACTTGGAAGAAGACTTTGAGTATTTCTTCTTCTTCTTGTCGTCGGAGTCATACTCCTTGCTCTTCTTCTTGTTGTTCTCATTGTCCCAATGCAGACACTCAGAGATGTAGTGGCCAGGTTTCTTGCACTTGTGGCATGATCTTTTCTTGTAGTCATGAGCAGAAGCTTCATCATTCCTTGAGCTTGATCGTGAAGACTTTCTGAAGCCTTTCTTCTTGGTGAGTTTTTGGAACTTCTTCACAAGCATAGCGAGCTCCTTTCCAATGTCTTCAGGATCATCAGAACTGCTATCAGATTCTTCTTTAGATGTGGAGACAGCTTTTGCCTTCAAGGCACGAGTTCGCCCATAGTTGGGACCGTAGATGTCTCTTTTCTCAGAAAGCTGAAACTCGTGTGTGTTGAGCCTCTCAAGTATGTCAGACAGATCGAGTGTCTTGAAGTCCAGACGTTCTCGAATCATTAGGGCTAGGGTGTCAAATGAGCTGTCAAGTGATCTCAGGAGTGTCTTGACGACTTCATGCTTTGTGATCTCAGTGGCACCGAGAGCTTGAAGCTCATTTGTGATGTCCGTGAGTCGATCAAACGTGAGCTAGACATTCTCATTGTCATTTCTCTTGAAGCGGTTGAAGAGGTTGCGAAGGACACTGATTCTCTGATATCTCTGGGTTGAGACGCCTTCGTTGACCTTGGAGAGCCAGTCCCAGACTAGCTTAGATGTTTCCAAAGCACTCACGCGGCCATACTGTCCTTTGGCAAGATGACCACAGATGATATTCTTGGCAGTAGAGTCCGGTTGAACAAACTTATTGACGTCAGCAGCAGTGACACCTTCTCCAGCCTTGGGAACGCCGTTCTTGACAACATACCATAGGTCGATGTCAATGGCTTCAAGATGCATGCGCATCTTATTCTTCCAGTAGGGATATTCAGTTCCATCAAAGATGGGGCACGTAGCGGAGACTTTAATTATCCCTGCAGTCGACATAGCTAAAACTACAGGTGGTCAAACCGAATCGCACAGAACAAGGGAGTACCTTGCTCTGATACCAATTGAAAGTGCGTTATATCGACTAGAGGGGGGGTGAATAGGCGATTTTTATGAAAGTCTTCAAAATGCGGAAGTTTCGAAGACAAACGATAGAAATAAACCTATTACCATGCAGCGGAAGGTAGACTACACTAGGCAAACCATAGTCAAGTATTCAATGAAGTGAAAGCACAATGACTAATAGCAGCTAGGTAGTAAGGATCAGGTAGGAAGATATTAAGAAGCCAATCAGAACAAGCAGTCGCTCAGTGAAGACAAAAGGTATCCAATCATACGATGAGTTCACAAGGACCAACAGTAAGTAAAGGGAAGGGAAGGATAAAACCAGTGACTCGTTAAAGACAATGATTTGTTGGACTAGTTCCAGTTGCTGTGACAACTGTACGTCTGGTTAGGGCGGCTAGGTATTTAAACCTGAGGACACACAGTCCCGGACACCCAGTCCTGAACACGCAGCTCAGGACACCCAGTCCTCACCGTATTCCCCTTGAGCTAAGGTCACACAGACCTCGCCCAATCACTCTGGTAAGTCTTCAAGGTAGACTCCCAAACCTTCACAGACTTCGTTCACCGGCGATCCACAATGACTCTTGGATGCTCAGAACGTGACGCCTAACCGGCTGGAGGATTCACAGTCCTCAAGTGTAATAAGTCTTCTGATCACACTGACAAGAAGACTTAAGTGATGCCTAACACTCTTTGGCTCTGGGTGGTTAGGGCTTAATCCTCGCAAGGAATTCTCTCTCAAAGGCTTCGAGGTGGGTTGCTCTCAAACGACAAAAGTCGTACTCTAACTCTGAGCAGCCAACCATTTATGGTTGTAGGGGGTGGGCTATTTATAGCCACTAGGCAACCCGACCTGATTTGTCCTAAATGACCCTGGGTCACTAAGGAACTGACACGTGTTCCAACGGTCAGATTTCAAACACACACAGCAACTTTACTTGGGCTACAAGCAAAGCTGACTTGTCCGACTCTGGATAAGATTCGCTCTCATAGTCTTCACTCGAAGACACAGGTTTTGGTTAAGCATCACTTCAGTCATTCTGACTGGTTCTCTTGGACCCCACTTAACAGTACGGTGGTTCCTATGACTCAACAAAGAAGAAGAAGAAGAACTACGAAAAATCTAAGTCTTCGAGCTCCATAGGCTTCATGCGATGTCTTCTCTTGTCATAGTCTTCAATGTCTTCATATATTTTTAGGGGTCATCTCTGGTAGGAAAACCGAATCAATGAGGGACTTCTACCTGTGTTATCCTGCAATTCTCACAAACACATTAGTCCCTCAACTAGGTTTGTCGTCAATACTCCAAAACCAACTAGGGGTGGCACTAGATGAACTTACACCGACGCCGTTTACCGCGGCCACAGCCACCCCCCGGGCCCCACTGCCGTCCCCAAGAGCTCCGCCCCGACCTCTTCTTTGCCTCCGCCGAGCCAAATGACACTGGAGCGCCCCGCAGCGCCGCCATCGCCGTTGTCTTCGTCCTCTGCACCGACAATCGTTGTCCTCGATTTGCAGCAACCTGAGAGCGCCCGACCTTGCCGACAACCCCATTGGACGCGCTGTGAGCACCCGCGTCGTCTCCCCCTTCTCCCTTGGTCGCGCTCGCCCTCTAGGCCGTAGCCCCGCCATGACCGAAAGCTTGCTCGCCGCCATCCATGTCGCTGCCGTGGCGAGAGCCCACGCACGTCGCATCCGAGGACGCTAACGTCCTCAGCACACTCCCAGGAGCCCAAAACTGCCGTCTGTTCGACCTCGCATGCACCGTAGCGTCTTAGCCGTCGAGCCCGTACTCCGGCCGCCGCCGCGAGCTCATTCTAGGCGAGCCCCGGCCACCCCAGCTGCTACCGCCTGTTGCAATGGATGCGCTCGAGTCCTGGCGTTCCGTAGCTGCAATGTCGGTTTTGGTCACTGCTGGTGAACTCCGGCAAAGCCGACGTGGCACCACCATTACCACTAATTGCGCTCTAATTAACCCCCATAGCCACTGACCGGTGGGCCCAGCTCCTCTAACGTTTTTGGTTAGGTTTAACTAAAGTCACTAATTATGACTAAACCTATGACACGTGGGTCCTAGCGTCAGGTTTGACCTGGGCAGACGCTATTCACCTAATGACATCACACTGACGTCAGGCTGACGCAGTAAATCATTTTCTAGATTAATAATAATCCAGGAAATTCCAGAAAATAGTATAAACTTCTAAAAATCATATAAATTCAACCATAACTCCAAATGAAACAAATTATATATGAAAAATGATCAGAAAAATCCAAAGAATCTGTTTATGGCATTTTCATGCATGTTAGAGCAACTTATATCCTTTGTTTAGGACAATTAAAGTAAATGACATTTAAGAAAGCACATATGGAGTTTGAATTTGAACCTAGTGTTCAAACCAACTCCATTTAACTTGTTGCTAGTTGCATTAGGCCAATCAACAGCATATTGCCATGTCACATTCATGCATCATATTGTTGCATTGCATTGATTGTGTCCTTCTCTGTTTGCCGGTAACTGTCCCCTCTCAGTCGACGATGTTTCCGACGACGTGATCGATGACATCGATGAAGAACTATATTATCTTCAGAAGTGCCAGGCAAGCAAAACCCCCTTGTTCATTCCGATACAATCCCACTCTCTCGCTCCTGCTCTATTTTACTGCATTAGGACAACTACGTTTCAACTGCTACATGCTGCGGTAGCTGAACCCCTTTCCTGTGCATGACCTGTCATTGCCACAGTAAATAGATGAAACCCACTAGCATGAGTAGGAGTTGTTTGAGCCCTGATGTGCCTACTCATTCATGCTTGTTTGTCATGCCTCCTACTAATTAGAGTTGAGTCAACTCCGATTCATCGTGGATGAATTGGAATGTGGTGAACATGTCCTACTGTTGAGAGCTAAGTGTGTGAACACGATTTGGTAAAGGTAGTGGTGAGAGGCCATGTAGGAGTACATGGTGGGTTGTCTCATTGCAGCCGTCCTCTGGAACTGAGCTCTGTGTTTGTGATCCATGAACATCTACTACCATGCATTGGAATGCTTAAGTGCCCCTCTCGACTTATTAATCAACCTGATCTCTGTCCAGGAGTTGCAACTAGTTTCTGGTGTTTGTAGGTTGTGTTAGTAGTCTACCAAGTGGCACTCGGTACAGGTGGGCTTGGGACAGACTAGGCACAGTGGCACGGTGTACCAAGTGGCACCCGGATGGTGGACTTGGGAACCCTGCTCACATCGTTTGGGGCCATGAGCGACACCCCGGCCGGATCTCCTTGCGGATGGAACCCGAATAGGCGATAAACCTGGACTAGAGACTTGTTGGTTAGTCAGGTCGTGGCCGACTCCCTCGCCAGGCTTCCGCTTGAAGGTTGCCGAGATACACGATGTGTACATGGTGGTAAGTGGCAAGAGCGTGTGTGAAGAAGTACACCCCTGCAAGGTTTTCATTATCTATTCGAATAGCCAGATTCCTCAGATATGGAAACTTGGACCCCTTGCATAGTTCATAGACAAGTGAAAGTGGATACTCTAAAATGCGCAAGATAAATGTGAGTGCTATGGATGGCGTTCTCGCAGGGAGACGGGAGCGGATCCATAGTGGTGTATTGGTATGGTGAATTTGTGGACTCGTGTGCGCCACCTCAAAAGTGTTACTTGCAGTCGTAGTTCAGGATAGCCACTGAGTCAAAGCTGGCTTGCTGTAGTTAAACTCCACCACCCCTTTGTTGATACCGATGCATATGTAGATAGTTCTGATGTAAGTCTTGCTGGGTACATTTGTACTCACGTTTGCTTATTTTATGTTTTGCAGAGAGACTTCAGTTTCGCTAGTATTTCCGCGTGGACTTCGATGTTTTGCTTGTTACCTCAGCTACGATCTTGTGCCCTCGATAGGATCTTGTGGATAGTCAGGCTTCTCAGCCTTTTTCATTTTTAGATGTTTGTAGTCAGACATGTTAAGCTTCTGCGTGTGCTTTGACTTGTATGCTCTGAATGTTGGGTCATGAGACCCATGTTTGTAATATCTTGGCTCCTCTGAGCCTAATGAATAAATACTCTGAGTCATAGAGTCTTGTTGTGATGCCATGTTGTGTTGCACATATTGAGTATATTGTGTGTATGATTGAAATGCTTGGTATGTGTGGGATCCGACGACCTAGTTGTTTGTCCTTAGTAGCCTCTCTTATGGGGAAATGTAGTCTTGTGCTTCCATGAACCATAGTAGTCCGCTACAGCCCGGTTCACTGGAGTCCTGCTAGCCCAGCACTACTGCTCCGGAACACTTGATTGGCCGGCATGTGATTCACTTCATTCCTGTGTCTGTCCCTTCGGGCAAATGTCACGCGGTGACATCCAGAGTCCTGCCTAGCCTGCTACAGCCTGGTTCACCGGAGTCCTGTTAGCCCAGTGCTATAGCCCAGATTCGCACGCTGCTGACTGACATGCTCAATGTTGATTCATGTATGCCTGTCCCCGTAAGTTAGTGCCACTTTGGGTTCACGACTAGTCATGTCGGCCGGGATTCTTTGTCATATGGATGCTAGCGACACTATCATATACGTGAGCCAAAAGGCGCAAACGGTCCCGGGCCAGGTAAGGTGGCGCCCGTGGGAATACCGTGCGTGAGGCCACAAAGTGATATGATGTGTTACATGCTAGATCGATGATTGCCTGTAGGATTACCAAGACAAGCTGGGCGAAGTCGTGTCTAGAAATGCTTTAGTTATGTAAGGGAATTGATTGTGGATGGGAACGTAAGGCTCTTTTTACTCCTTACCCTCATGACCTTGTGATCTGAGTTATCTTATCTTTTTCTACGGGGTTAAGAACAAGGCTTCTCTTCTATCTCTCAGGATGACATGTTACTAAAGCGTAATTGCTTCGGATTGTTGGATTTAAGCCCCAATTCAGTTTCTACTACTTCCGTGTGTTCATAGTTGGTCTCGGAACCTTGATATTGTGTTGATAAGTGGTTATGCCACCAATTTGCAGGATGTCTCAAATCTGTTTGAGCATTTACAGCCGTTATGCTGTCCGTGTCATCCCAGGTTTCCAAACAGTCTGATGCATCTGCAAATCCCTTCCTCCCGTTCCCGATGTCCTTTTGGGCCAGATTAAGCACACTAATCGGTGAGTTGAGGTACTCTATTGCCTCCACATATATGTTGGAGTTGTTATTATGACACTAGGGTATCTTAGAGTTAGTAATCTAGCCATGTTTGGTGTTACTAGTGTGATGATTCTGGCCACCATTCTCGAAAGCATCTCGTGATGTTATTTAGTTAGTAGGTATTCTACTCCTGGGTTTTGAACCCGAGATTCACCCTACTTCATGTTGTTAGTATTTGCTAGTTCCCTTCAGATATTAGTAACCTTGTGATAGTCCTCGAGGCCCGTGGTATATCGTTCTTCCAATACCATGAGCCAATATGGCAGAAGTTCTTTTGAACCAAAAGATCACAACCAGAGTGCTCTTGATGAGTTCTTCATTCTATATTGTGACTCTGCCAATTTTATCTCTCCGCATGGGTTATCCGGAAGAAACCTGTTGGACTTAGTTCGACATACTAATCTATGCATCCACAACTCAAAATGTTATATGTTCCTTCAGTTGTTACTCTTCACTTGTATTCCGACCATTGTCTATCATTCGATAGTCAAGAGTATGTGTGCAATCATGTTCATCGATGGCTACTATTCTTGTGGTCTGTCAAGCCGTTCTGGTTCAGAATGACTAGGAGAAACAAAACTCCAGTACCTCATCCATATCCAGGATTGGGTCAAAGTAGTTGTATTTCATAGATCAAAATGTCAATCCAGCTTTTGCTTTGTTCTACCTTGGAGTGTTACCACCTTTATGTTAGTAATGTCATGAGAATTGCACCGCCTCCTATGAACTCTTGACGCAGTGATACTTCTCTCCATCATTATTCATTCCTCGGTCACGTGTTGTTGTAACCGGAATACCGACGAGTGAACCATGATGTGTGAAATCAATACTCCTAGCAACAGTTGCTTGGTAGTTATGGACATTATTATCATTCTTAGCGTGTTGGTTATCGAATCACTATTCTAGGATTGATCGTGCTACCTTGTCCTTATTTCTGGTGCACTCTTCGATCTTGGTGTTAGGATTGAATTCCTTGCTTATTTGATCATACCGTCTTGCCCTGAAAAGCAAGATTGTTCTTGAGCTTAGTGACATATCGGTGGTACGTGATTTTCTGAAGATCTTCTCGGAAGTGTTACCTGGTTGTCCCTTGACCGCCATGTTGGGTTCGTGATCAAATTGGTTTTCTTATAAATCACCCCTTCTCCAAGAATCTGTGTTGGATATCCATGAGCTAGTTGGTTGAGCTAGACAACAACTTGGAGAGTTGGAAGGTAAAACTTTTCTTACCTTAGTTCATCTCTAAGGGATATCTTCTGTGTGTACGTGTTGAAGAAAGATGATATCTCCATCGATTGGTCCTCGTGATCAGTTGTTGGATCTATTGCATTGTCAAAAGTTTGACTTGAGTATGGGCTATTGTCAAGTCAAATCAGAACCAACGATGTTCGTAATGTTGTCTTACTCATGGTTGATCCCTCGAGCATACACCATTACATCTTTTGGTCTGACCAATGCTATCATCGTGTTCACATGATGGTGGAAGTCCAGTGATATGGAAATTCTGATGAGTTGATGTTGAGCCCATCAGCAGCATTTTGTCTCCCCCATGATTCATGTTGAACATTATACTAGTGTTGGAAACTTTATAAGCATTGCCCTCATGTCCCGTTCATGAAGCATATGTCCGGTTGAAAGATGTGACTTCCTCTAATTCATGTGCATCTGATGCAAGTTGCCACCATGGATTTGAGAAAGCTTGTTTTGCTTCCTTTGGAATCATCCCAAGTTATTCATGCATGTGCGAAGTATTCTATGGTTTGATAGGCTCGCTACCTCCAGTCCATATGTGTCCCTAGCACACCAAGCCACTGACTGATTTGTTCTAGGAGAAGGAGTTAAGTGCTAATCCATGGTAATGCACAAGACTTCGTTATTCGCAATGATGGTTCCCAACCAGAACTCGCTAGTGTTTTATTATAAGACTACCATGTGGCCATGCGTGTCTGGGATAGCGTGTTCACATGTTGTAGCAGAACCAGCTCATGCTCTGGAGCTTGCTATCATAGTTCATCTCCCGAGAATCTCGCAATGTCATCTCGTCGATTATTGTTGCAAACTTCCATTTTCTTTCTAGACTCGATGAGTCTAGAATATCCTGACACCAACCAGATCTGAATCTCAGGCAGATGTGATGGTTGGGACATTTTCCCAAGAGCTATAATATTGGTCAGTCAGTAACCGGTAAAGTGGATGACGTGGCCAACACACCCGACCAGAAGACCTATTATTGTAGTATCTTGTTTGAAGAAGTTGGCCACTTCCCCATAAGGATCTCGTAGACTTTATTCCAATAGTAGTTCCTTATGGATTTTTCTGTTTCCGAAGTCTGACCTTTTATTTGATGTCCTAGATACCAAACCATATCAATAAATGGGTTATGCTAGCAAATCAAGGAGAACATTGGAAGCGGAGTGCTAAATGTCTCTCGGTCGATCATCCAGATTTTGATCCCTTGGCCTCGCTAAGGTGAAATCTGAGAAAGTGTTATCTTTCTTTGCATATGCATCCTCCACCATTGTTCATCATGGTAGTATATTGTGTTTCCAGGATCCTTGACATGGATATTGGTAAAACTTGTTGAATATGGGAATGCTCAAGTTCTTGAGAGCACACGCAATCACTAGGATTTATCGTCGGCATTAATTGGGATCTACTCTCAGTTTCCTCGGTCATGCTATAACCTTTCCAATAGTGGAATCTCTCTCTACTATTGGGTTTCTCCCCAGTTACTTGGATCATTCCTAGCATTTGCATTTTGTTCCCAGCTTGCATCGCCGTTGTACCAATTTCCCATGGGCTGCCCTCTCGGTAATTGTTGTTCCGGATCATCTTCAAAAGTGGTCCTACCATGGATCGCATCCATCTCCGATGATAAGCAAAACCATCCATTGCGTTGTCTTCAACAAGGTAGTCCACATCATCCGTTCTAGTCTGAGTATGCCATTCTTTCCGACTTCTTCAAACGATCGGTTGTGAATTGCCCTAGGCTGGTATAGAGAGTTTCATTAGTCATTGTATCAAAAGTAATTCTTTTGCCAATTAGGGGAATATTTCTGCGAGTCACCTTCCCTAAGGTGCCATTATCGAATCATGGCAGATAACTCCTCGTTATCTTGAAACCATGCACCATCTTATTCAGCGTGGAATTGTGCTTATCAACTTGAATCTTTGTTCTCTGTTTCACTCCATCCCTTTGATGTATGTTTCGTGTCTTAGCTCGAGAGATGTTGTACATCTCATTCTGTGAGTTGATCGTCAGTTGCTCGATCTTCATGAAGATTGATTCTTCTAGAGTTTTCCCTTTCTTCTCGTTGTCATGCTGGCTGGAGTTCTCAGAACAAGATGTCAAGACAAGGATGATGATCGAATCAACGTTCTTATGAAGTGCAACCTAGATCGTGAAGTTTGTGTTAGCATTGTGCCTCCCTATCTTCTTACCTCACGTCTTGAATCTTGGGGCGAGATTCTTGTTTAGTGGGGGTGAGTTGTCACAGCCCTAGAATTTGATTGCAAATAGTTGCACAAGCATCCATGCATCATGTCTAAAATTCTTTGAAAGTTGAAATGGGGATTGTTGAAACCCTAGCACCAGATCAAGTCAAATAGGTTCAACCTAAAATAATCTTCAATGAATCCAAAATGCCTTTGAAAATGTTCATTATTTTTGTTAAAGGTGAAAACCTCTGCCAAAAATGATGAAAATATTTTTAGGCCATTCTGGATATTTGAACTAATTAATAAAGTATTTGAATTGGGGCATTTAATTGCTATAAATATTATTAAATGCTCCAGCAATTCTGGAAATAGCTAAGGGCCTGTGAGAAAGTTCAGTTATTGCCCATAATTAATTTCAGGATTTATAGAAATGATTTGGTGTTTTTGCTAAATCAAAAATAAATTGCAACAGTAGAAAACATAAACAACTGGAAAGGCAGAAGACTTACCTGGGTCAACTTACCTGGCACCCAGCCGGCCCAACATTGTGCAGCCCTGCCAGCGTAGCGCCTTCATCAACCTTCTGCCAGAAGGCGAGGCAGCTGCGTGGAGAGCGCACAGCCGAGCTGCGCTAGCTCTTGCTTGTCGCCTCCTGCTACCCCCTCGCCTCTACCGATGCCACGCGACCCCCTGGGTCTCTCACACTCCCCCACGAGCTCTTTCCCTTCCTCTGCTCCCCCTCCCAAGCGCAACCGAGCGAGCTCGTCGCCGCCGACGCCGTTTACCGCGGCCACAGCCACCCCCCTTGCCCCTCTGTCGTCCCCAAGAGCTCCGCCCCGACCTCTTCTTTGTCTCCGCCGAGCCAAATACGCCGGAGCGCCCCGCAGTGCCGCCATCGCCGTTGTCTTCGTCCTCTGCACCGACAGTCATCGTCGTCGATTCGCAGCAACCCGACCGTGCCCGACCTCGCCGACGACGCCATCGGACGCGCTGTGAGCACCCGCGTCGTCTCCCCCTTCTCCCTTGGTCGCGCTCGCCCTCTAGGCCGTAGCCCCGACATGACCGAAAGCTTGCTCGCCGCCATCCATGTCGCTGCCGTGGCGAGAGCCCACGCACGTCGCATCCGAGGACGCTAACGTCCTCAGCACACTCCCAGGAGCCCAGAACTGCCGTCCGTTTGACCTCGCATGCACCATAGTGTCTTAGCCGTCGAGCCCGTACTCCGGCCGCCGCCGCGAGCTCATTCTAGGCGAGCCCCGGCCACCCCAGCTGCTGCCGCCTGTTGCAATGGATGCGCTCAAGTCCTGGCGTTCCGTAGCTGCAACCGGCGCTCAAAACCATTCCCCGTAGCGTATTTCTGCGGCGTCTCCGTCGTTGGTTTTGGTCACCGCCGGTGAACTCCGGCGAAGCCAACGTGGCGCCACCATTACCCACTAATTGTGCTCTAATTAACCCCGATAGCCACTGACCAGTGGGCCCAACTCCTCTAACGTTTTTGCTTAGGTTGAACTAAAGTCACTAATTATGATTGAACCTATGACACGTGGGTCCCAGCGTCAGGTTTGACCTGGGCTGATGCTGTTGACCTGCTGACGTCACACTGACGTCGGGCTGATGCAGTAAATCATTTTCTGGATTAATAATATTCCAGGAAATTCCATAACATAGTATAAACTTCTAAAAATCATAGAAATTCAACCATAACTCCAAATGAAACAAATTATATATGAAAAATGATCAGAAAAATCCAAAGAATCTGTTTATGGCATTTTCATGCATGTTAGAGCAACTTATATCCTCTGTTTAGGACAATTCAAGTAAATGACATTTAAGAAAGCACATATGGAGTTTGAATTTGAACCTAGTGTTCAAACCAACTCCATTTAACTTGTTGCTAGTTGCATTAGGCCAATCAACAGCATATTGCCATGTCACATTCATGCATCATATTGTTGCATTGCATTGATTGTGTCCTTCTTTGTTTGCCGGTAACTGTCCCCTCTCAGTCGACGATGTTTCCGATGACGTGATCGATGACATCGATGAAGAACTATATTATCTTCAGAAGTGCCAGGCAAGCAAAACCCCCTTGTTCATTCCGATACAATCCCACTCTCTCGCTCCTGCTCTATTTTACTGCATTAGGACAACTACGTTTCAACTGCTACATGTTGCGGTAGCTGAACCCCTTTCCTGTGCATGAGCTGTCATTGCCACAGTAAATAGATGAAACCCACTAGCATTAGTAGGAGTTGTTTGAGCCCTGATGTGCCTACTCATTCATGCTTGTTTGTCATGCCTCCTACTACTTAGAGTTGAGTCAAGTCCGATTCATCGTGGGTGAATTGGAATGTGGTGAACATGCCTACTGTTGAGAGCTAAGTGTGTGAACACGATTTGGTAAAGGTAGTGGTGAGAGGCCATGTAGGAGTACATGGTGGGTTGTCTCATTGCAGCCGTCCTCAGGAACTGAGCTCTGTGTTTGTGATCCATGAACATCTACTACCATGCATTGGAATGCTTAAGTGCCCCTCTCGACTTATTAATCAACCTGATCTCTATCCAGGAGTTGCAACTAGTTTCTGGTGTTTGTAGGTTGTGTTAGTAGTCTACCAAGTGGCACCCGGTACAGGTGGGCTTGGGACAGACTAGGTACAGTGGAACGGTGTACCAAGTGGCACCTGGATGGTGGGCTTGGGAACCCTGCTCACATTGTTTGGGGCCGTGAGCGACACCCGGCCGGATCTCCTTGCGGATGGAACCCGAATAGGCGATAAACCTGGACTAGAGACTTGTTGGTTAGTCAGGTCATGGCCGACTCCCTCGCCAGGCTTCCGCTTGAAGGTTGCCGAGATACACGATGTATACATGGTGGTAAGTGGTGAGAGCGTGTGTGAAGAAGTACACCCCTGCAAGGTTTTCATTATCTATTCGAATAGCCGGATTCCTCGGATATGGAAACTTGGACCCCTTGCATAGTTCATAGACAAGTGAAAGTGGATACTCTAAAATGCATAAGATAAGTGTGAGTGCGATGGATTGCGTTCTCGCAGGGAGACGGGAGCGGATCCATAGTGGTGTATTGGTATGGTGAATTTGTGGACTCGTGTGCGCCACCTCAAAAGTGTTACTTGCAGTCGTAGTTCAGGATAGCCACTGAGTCAAAGCTGGCTTGCTGTAGTTAAACTCCACCACCCTTTGTTGATACCGATACATATGTAGATAGTTCTGATGTAAGTCTTGCTGGGTACATTTGTACTCACGTTTGCTTATTTTATGTTTTGCAAAGAGACTTCAGTCTCGCTAGTAGTTCCGCGTGGACTTCAATGTTAAGCTTGTTACGTCAGCTACGATCTTGTGCCCTCGACAGGATCTTGTAGATAGTCAGGCTTCTCAGCCTTTTTCATTTGTAGATGTCTGTATTCAGACATGTTAAGCTTCCGCGTGTGCTTTGACTTGTATGCTCTGAATGTTGGGTCATGAGACCCATGTTTGTAATATCTTGGCTCCTCGGAGCCTCATGAATAAATACTCTGAGTCATAGAGTCTTCTTGTGATGCCATGTTGTATTGCACATATTGAGCATATTGTGTGTATGATTGAAATGCTTGGTATGTGTGGGATCCGACAACCTAGTTGTTTGTCCTTAGTAGCCTCTCTTATGGGGAAATGTAGTCTTGTGCCTCCATGAGCCATAGTAGTCCGCTACAGCCCGGTTCACCGGAGTCCTGCTAGCCCAGCACTACTGCTCCGGAACACTTGACTGGCCGGCATGTGATTCAATTTGTTCCTGTGTCTGTCCCTTCGGAGAAATGTCACGTGGTGACATCCGGAGTCCTGCCTAGCCTGCTACAGCCCGGTTCACCGGAGTCCTGTTAGCCCAGTGCTACAACCCGGATTCGCAAGCTGCTGATCGACATGCTCGATGTTGTTTCATGTATGCCTGTCCCCGTAAGTTAGTGCCACTTTGGGTTCAGGACTAGTCATGTCGGCCCGGGTTCTTTGTCATATGGATGCTAGCGACACTATCATATATGTGAGCCAAAAGGCCCAAATGGTCCCGGGCCAGGTAAGGTGGCACCCATGGGAATACTGTGCGTGAGGCCGCAAAGTGATATGATGTGTTACATGCTAGATCGATGTGACTTGGAATCGGGGTCCTGACATCACCCATCTTGATAGAAACATCCGGGACGCAATTGTTAGATGTCATTTGCTTGCCTGGGGACACGATCTTCAATGGGAAAGTAATCTTTTCGGTCACAAGCTCATGCTTGGCAACAAAAGGTCTTGAAATGAAAGAAAGCAATGCACCAGTATCAAAAAGAACTTTTGCAGGAATATCGTTAACAAGAAGGTTACCCATGATCACTTCTAAAGAGTCCTCTGCCTGAGCCGCGTTCATCATGTTGACCTTGACATGCTTGGGATTATGCTTGACCACTGCATTGCTGGCAGATCTCGCAGGAGGAGGCGGCGGAAGACGCCTCTGGTTGAAGCATTTGTTTGCATAGTGACCCTTCTGCTGACACTTGTTGCACGTAACCTCGAAGAGTTGCCGGTGATACGGAGTACTTGACCTTGGAGCATGAGATGAAGCTTTGTTCTGAAAGCCTGGGTTGGGTGGGTGGGAAGATCCATTGCCACCTTTGCTCTTCTGCTGATAAGGCTGATGGAACGGAGGAGGAGGAGGCAACCAGTACTTTTGCTGCTTAGCTTCCACTTGAGTTGAAGAAGAAGGAGTTGCATCCCTGACTCTCTTCTTGGAAGCATCGCACTTGAGCTGAGCAACCTCTTGCTTTAATGCCATGTTGTAGAACTCATCATACTTTTTAGGCTCAAAAAGCACGAGGGCTAGTTGCAGATCTTCTCTGAGGCCACCTCTAAATTGATAAATCATGCTCTTCTCGTCAGGGGCGTCTTGCTTGGCGAAGCGAGCGAGCCTCTGGAACAGGATGTTGTATTGGTAAACAGACAAGCCACCTTACTTCAGATTGCGGAACTCCTCACACTTACTCTCAACAACACTCGGAGGAATGTGGTGAGCTTTGAAGTCTTGGCGGAAATCATCCCAGGTAATCACACGACCTCCTCTGGAATCTTTGTATTGTTGATACCACTCAGCAACTCGGTCTTTGAGTTGGAACGAAGCAAATTTGACAAAGTCCTCAGGCCTGACGTTGCTACACTCAAAATGTTTGCAGATATCCACGAGCCAATCATCATCGTTTGTGGCCTCGACACAGTTACTGAAAGACTTCGGCTGGTTGGCGAGGAACTGGTTGAGGGTAGCAACCTGATTTTGATTGTTGCCATTGCCTTGATTTCCTTGGTTGCGCTCTTGCAAGAGTTGCATAATCAACTGCGTGTTGGCATTCGTAGCGGCCATCACAGCTTGCCATGCCTCCGGAGGTGGAGGTGGTGGCGGTGGTTCCGGATTCTGACGCGTTGGAGGAGCCATCCTGAAGAGGGTGACATCTGTTAGCATCTTGAAAGACATATATTCATGCTGAATCAAATGGATCGAAATTGCAACATATAGCCTTAACATTCGAACAATAATGAACGAATGAATTCCAAATTAAATGATCACACTTCCATGAAGTTGAGAAGCCACTTAGATAAAGGTAGAATAATAAAACAACAAGGTACGGATATGAACAAATACTTGGTCAGGATTACCCAATCACGAACCAAATATCCGCGGAAGAAATACTAGAGCTTCATGAATTCCCACCTATGAAACTCCCGAAACTTTCCAGTTATGCAATCAGGTGTTGGGGATACAGGGGAAGCATAATATCTCACCCAAAACTAGCAAATCCTACATCCAGCTGTATCCATCCTTCAACATGTAACCAAGAAACCTTCGGAAATCAATTACTTCAACCTTCGAAAATCATCCGTTATACGAGTTATGGCAATACTCCCGAACTCCCGCCCCAGTACTGGGTGGCGTCGAGGTTATCTCACCAACAACAGCATAAAAGAGATTTTCGATGTCGGCGAAACTCAGGTATTCCAGAACTGCAATGATAAAATTGTGATGACAACACCTCGGAGCTCAACTCCCCGGGACACTGCCACAACCCCTAAATGTCAGGAGGCACCAAGAACAATGTTCTCGTCACAAAACCATCGAAACGATTCCAAGATACCCGCATGATCCTAAATTTTTTTAGTGAAATTTGAGAAGAGAAGAGTCAAAACTCTACGTCAGAATGCCTCACCAGAGCGACGAAGGGACTGGGAAGTTAAAAGAATCCTACTCTCCGATATATATAATCCTATAAGACTCAAAACATTTTTCTAGACTCAACAACGCCAGTGATTCGATCAAGCAGGGGGCTCCTAAGTCGGGGAAGGCTCTGATTACCAACTTGTAACACCACGATGCGGCTATATCTCCCACGTGTCGGAGCACGACTTATAGGCATAACTGCATTATAGGCATGTCGCAAGAGGGGTAATCTTTACACATCCCATGTACTGAATAAGAAAGAGGTACAGAGTTGGCTTACAATCGCCACTTCACACAATACATAAATATAGCATTACATCATCCACATACAATCAAGGTCCGACTACGGAACCAAAATAAAGACAACCCCAAATGCATAAGATCCCCGATCGCCCCAACTGGGCTCCTCTACTAATCGTCTGGAAAAGAAACATAGTAACGTCCTGAGTCCTCATCGAACTCCCACTTGAGTTCAGTCACATCCCCTGGAATGGTATCATCGGCACATGCATCTGGTTTGGAAGTAATCTGTGAGTCACGGAGACTCAGCAATCTCACACCCTCGCGATCAAGACTATTTAAGCTTATGGGTAGGGAAAAGTATGTGAGGTGGAGCTGCAGCAAGCACTAGCATATATGGTGGCTAACTTACGCAAATGAGAGCGATAAGAGAAGGCAAAGCACGTTCGAGAATCTATGACCAAGAAGTGATCCTAGAACTACTTACGTTCAAGCATAACACAAGACCGTGTTCTTTTCCCGGACTCCACCGAAAAGATACCATCACGGTTACACACGCGGTTGATCCATTTTAATTAAGTTAAGTTTCAGGTTCTCTACAATCGGATATTAACAAAATCCCATCTGCCCATAACCGCGGGCATGGCTTCCGAAAGTTCAAAACCCTGCAGGGGTGTCCCATCTTAGCCCATCACAAGCTCTCACGGTCAACGAAGGATATTCCTTCTCCCGGGACGATCCGATCAGACTCGGAATCCCGATTACAAGACATTTCGACAATGGTAAAGCAAGACCAGCAAAGCCGCCCAATGCGCCGATAAATCCCGATAGGAATCGCATGTATCTTGTTCTCATGGCACACCGGATGAACACTACATACAACTAAAACCATCCCTCAAGTTTCCCCGAGGTGGCACTGCAAGTGGCTCTGTTATGGACCAACACTCAGGAGCACTAGCCCGGGGGTTTAAAATAAAGACGACCCTTGAGTCCGCGCAACCCAAGGGAAAAAGGCTTAGGTGGCAAATGGTAAAACCAAGGTTGGGCCTTGCTGGAGGAGTTTTATTCAAGGCGAACTGTCAAGGGGTTCCCATTATAACCCAACCGCGTAAGGAACGCAAAATCAAGGAACATAACACTGGTATGATGGAAACTAGGGTGGCAAGAGTGGAACAAAACACCAGGCATAAGGCCGAGCCTTCCACCCTTTACCAAGTATATATATGCATTAAAGTAGACAAGGTATAATAATGATATCCCAACAATAATCATGTTCCAACAAGGAACAAACTCCAATCTTCACCTGCAACTAACAACGCTATAAGAGGGGCTGAGCAAAGCGGTAACATAGCCAAACAACTGTTTGCTAGGACAAGGTGGGTTAGAGGTTTGACATGGCAATATGGGAGGCATGATAAAGCATGTGGTAGGTGTCGCGGCATAGGCATAGCAATAGAGCGAGCAACTAGCAAGCAAAGATAGAAGTGATTTCGAGGGTATGGTCATCTTGCCTGCAAAGTTCTCTGAGTTGACGTAAGCTTGATCCTTGTAAGTGTACTCAACGGGTTCCTCGATCATGTACTCGTCTCCCATCTCTACCCAAGGCAATAACACAAGCAAGGGAAACACAATCAACCACGGTGCAATGCACAAGCAATATGATGCAAAACGTGGCATGATATGGAGAATGTAATATGCAATGCATATGCGTGCTCCGGAAGGAAAAGATTGAACCAGGCCTCAACTTGGCAAACCAAGAGCGCCGCTGGAAAGATGAGTTGATTTCGGTCGAAATCGATATAAAGATCACCGGAATCAGATGCACGGTTTGCAAATGGCAATCAAAACAATAATGGCACAAATCTGCGATTAACAGCATGATGCCAGCTAAAATGCAATAAGAAACTAAGCTACTGCACTCTAACATAGCAACAAAGCACATGGAAATGATCCACTCAAGATTCTTGACAAAAGATGAACACTGAGCTACGGCTAATTCACACAATAGAAGGATCAAAAAAGCATGGCAAAAGAGCAAAAGATATCAGGTTCACAGACTTGGTGAAAATAACATGTCAGGAATTAACATCAGGAAGCAATGTTTAGAGCAAGATAACAACATGCTACAGGTACATATCATGGCAAAGCAAGGCATGGCATGAAACTACTCAAAGCATATAACAAAAGTCCCTTACTGACCATAAGCCAAACATGATCAGAAGATATGATGGCACCCATGTAAACATAGCAAGTTTCGTTAACATATTTAGACTTAGCAGAAAACTAGGCATGGCATAAACAGAGTTATGTATGCATGTTTGCGAGCTTGATGCACTCACCACAAGGCATTGCATGACAAACTAAGCATACACCCAGCAATAAGACATGTTCAAGAAGCTAACCATGGCAAGAACCATCTCAGAGCATGCAAGGAACAACTACAACAACCTTCGCAAAATTGATTAACATGTAAACAATCTGCCAGGAATATTTTATAGCAAAAGTAGAGCAAGATTGAGTCATGATAGGGTACTCCATAATTGCAAACAAAGATATGGATGTATAGAACAGAACAATATCTCAAAATCACCTTACTGAACATGCTCAAAAGAGGCATGGATCACTCTGTAGCAACATAAATACAAGGCATAAAAATAACATCAGGGAAATGACTTAGAAGAATTCTAAGTCCCTGAAATCAGCAACATCACGAGGGCTAATTTGCATGCTTGTGCTAGTCACCACATTCATCACAAAAATACATGGCATACACCCCTGTAAAGATGGCATGGCATAGCTCAAAACACGTGTAGGGCTCAAGTTCATAGGAGGCACACAATAATCATGGCAAAAATGACAAATGCACATAATTTGTTAAGAAATAGAAACTAACATTTTATAGCACTCTTGCAACAGCATTTAGGGCATCAAGATGGACTCAAACAAGCATGGTGCAATGGAACAAAAAGAAGAGGACAACCTAGTGAACAATTTGATATATTGCACGCCCAAAACGGAGATATGATGCGATGAACAGAGATATATAATATGCAGAAAAATGACTTAGAGAGGAAATTGGGTCAACCCTAATGTCCAGATCTGGATCGGGGCGCGGAAGCTGAGGCAGCCGAGATCCTCGCCGGAGCTGAGGGGCGCGGTGGCCGGAGTCGAGGGAGGCGGCCACGGGCCGGCGGAGGCCGGTGGGCTGCTGCGGCGGGCGGCCGCGGTCGCTGAGCGGCGAGGCGGAGGTCAGCGGGCGAGGCGGCGTAGGCCGGCGAGCGGCGCGGGGCTTGGGCGCCCGCTGGCGGCGGCGGCGGCGTCCCGGGCCGGGAGCGCCCGATCAGGGCCCCGGTGGGCCGCGGGACGAGGAGGCGGCGGCTGGCGGCGGATCACCATGTGTCGCACGTTGAGTGGCTGTAGGTGGCGGCGGGATTTGTCCGGCGGCGCCCGGACATGTCCGGCAGCGCGGAGGGGAGAGGGAGCTAGGGTTTGGACCCGAATTTCGGAGGGGGAGGCCTATTTATAGATTCTGGGAGCTAGGAGAGTCCAAATGAGGTGCAGTTTCCGGCCACGCGATCGTGATCGAACGACCGAGAGGATGGAGTGGGTTTGCATGGGTTTTGGGCCACTTTGGAGAGGTGTTGGGCTGCAACACACACGAGGCCTTTACGGTTCCTCCGTTAACCGTTGGAGTATCAAACGAACTCCAAATGACACGAAACATGACAGGCTGTCTACCGGTAGTGAACCAAGGCCACTTGGCAAGTCTCGGTCCAATCCGAGAATGTTTAACACTCGCACACGAAAAGAGGCAAAAGGGGGCGCCAGAGGACGTAGGAGTGCCGGAACGCAAAACGTACAATGGAAAATGCTCGGATGCATGAGACGAACACGTATGCGAATGCGATGCACATGATGACATGATATGAGATGATGACATGGACAAAATGCAAAACAAAGACAAAACCCAACCACGAGGAAATAACATAACTTAGAGCCGAAAATGGCAAGAGTTGGAGTACAAATATTGCAAGTTACATACGGGGCGTTACAGCCGATCACAAGCTGAGCCATCGATCCGTCTGTTGACGACACAGTGGAACTCTCAGTGATAGCACCAAAGTCAGTGTAACAACTTATTGATCTAGGGTAGGGGGTCCCGAACTATGCGCCTGAGAATCAAGGGTAACAAGGGACAAGTGGGACACAATGTTTACCCAGATTCGGGCCGTCTTGATGGAGGTAAAAACCTACGTCCTTCTTGATTGTATTTCATGAATATAGGGGTTACAAGAGTTAAACTACCTCGAGATCCTAATGGCTAAACCCTAGCTGTCTGGCCTATGAAAATTCTGATAGCCTCTACGGACATAAACCCTCCGGTTTATATACACACCGGAGGGGCCTAGGGTATGTACAGAGTCGGTTTGTGGGGGAAGGAAATAACATATCCGGACACCAATCTAGCCATCCACGCATAGGGGAGTCCTACCTGGACATGAGGGAAAGTCTTCTGCTTGTATCTTCACGGCCCATCAGTCCGACCCATATCAAATAGCCTGGACACCAAAGGACCCCCTAATCCAGGACTCCCTCAACCCTCACGTAGAGGGTCGTGGAGCCGCCGTACTTGAAGTGGAGGCTGCACCTCCCATACAAGTCGCGCGCATGGGCAAACGACTTCAACCCGCGGTTCAGGAACACGTTGTCGGCGGCGGTTACCTCGACCACCCACTACTAGGAAAAAGCTTATAGACAGAGCAATAGTAGTAGCGTGGGATTGGAAGCCGCGCTACTACTATTTAGTAGTAGCGCGGGTAAAAACAGTGCGCTACTACGGGTCTACTGTTCCCACACTACTACTAAATATCCCCTCAGGACAGCTTATAGTAGTAGCGAGGGGTATAGAAGCCCCGCTACTACTATTTTCTAGTAATAGCGCGGCCTGCAATTCCCACGCTACGACTATAAATCGACGGGACCAGCCAATGTGCCGCACCGCACGGCAACCTAAGCGTGAGTTATCTCCCCTGTCCCTTGCCCCTCCCCCTCCACCGCCCAGAGCAAACGACGCGAGCTCCCTCCCTCCATCGCGTAGCTTCCTCTCCTCTTCCTCTCCATCCGCCTCCGCTCCACGCGCCCGAACTAACCAACTAGAGTGAGCTCCCCTCCCCTTCCCGCCGCTGGCGACCGGAGGCTCCCCCGCGCACGCGCCCTCCCCGCCGTCGCCTCCCCGTCCCGCGGCTCCATCCCGTGGCCCGTCGCCGGCGAGCCGCCGGCTGCGAGGAAGAAAGCAGGCGCGGCGCTCGGCACACCACTGGTTCAGGGCTCCTGAGTCTGCATTGCATGAAGAGAACTGAATGATGGTAGTTCAGTACAAACCCATACACAGTAAGGAGGTTCCTTCAACTGCCCAACAATGCTGTATTTATGAAATCATATCTAGACTGTTGTTTCCTAAGTTTATTACTCAACTTACATTAAACTGTACTTTGCTTTGAAAACTTTTTGGCTGCTATCAGAATCAAGTTGGCACTTTTCAAAACCGAAAGTCATAGCGATTTTGTTATGCAAGTAACTTGATATAGCATCTGCTGCATTTGGGTGGAGTTGTGGTTGTTAACAAACATGCTATGTGATCTACAGTAAACAGTAACTCATATGTATTTTTCACTCTTAGGACATCATGTTTTTCATTTGATATACAGAAATTAACTTCCATCCCTCTCTTCATCTATTTCCTCGAAGTCCCTAGACGTCTTTCTCAAGTGTCCTCTTCCTGCAACCAAGCAGGCTGTTAATCCCAACAACAGAATTTACAACAAGAAGCTTGAGTGATGTATTTCCTGAATGCCTTCGTATTTTTCAGTTAGTTCTAGAGGGATCAGTTACTAGTTTGTAGCATTAGAGAATTGTGAAGCGAAGGACAGAAATCATGGATTAAGAATAGAAGATGGTATTGAGTATTCACACAATTAATATAACCATGTGATATAATCATGGACCATCATTCAGTTCTAAAGAAGTTCAGTAATTGTGTACGTCCCATTCTGTAAATAAAATATTTTACAAAAAAATTAGATACAACAACCTGATATTTGTTTTCTTTTTCACAAGAAGCTATTTTTGGCCTACATGAAGGGATGCATGCTCTTCATCTTGCAAGTATGACTCATTCTCGCATTCTTACTTCGCCTTTGCTTCCTGAAATTTTAAGATAAATTGTAAGTACTCATTATCATGTTCTTAAGAAAAGCTACTGTTTTTTGATTGAGTTATAGTGTTTTCTCTGACCTATGTATAGTGTCAATAAAAATCTAAATTACAAGATGGAGATACATTTTTTGGTGGCATCTTACATCACAGTAATTTACAACCAAGAAGGCCTACAAATTTCTTTGATAGCAACGATAATGCATAGCTGCAGATTTTGTCGAATACACATATGTATTTTGTATGCATGAAAAATACTAGGGTCAAATAGAATAACAAGTAAATCATTCATTTTGTCTTCATATTTACTTGAAGGACTGCATGTTCTTCATCTTTGTATGCCCCATGTATTTGCTTGTAAGTTTCAATAGTGTCATCTATCTAGTCTGATTTATACACTACATTCCTAAGCTGAAATATTTTTTGTAACTGAAATATATAGTTTGAGTTTCATCCCATTATTTGTCACTTTTTAACTGAATATCTTTTTGTAACTGAAATATACGTGCACTTACAATTCATGTCTCATAGGGTTTCTTTGTAACTGAAATATAAGCTCTATCCACTAAGCATTTCTTCACCCTTGGACAAATTTGCACAAATGGACTGTGTATTACACTCCGAGTGCTTCTTTTTGTTATGGATGGTTCGGTCTATGAACCTTGTGATCAATGTTTGATTTCATATTGCTCTCTCGTTGTCCTTTGCTGCATTTGATGGACTTGTAAACTATCTCTGAAGCACAAAATTTGACCATGGAGATGACTAACAAGGCTTCTATGTCTTATGCTCTATTTGTTAGTGAAAAATGTTCCACCTTGACCGACCGAATTAAGAGGGACTAGAATGGGGAAGGACCTCTGCTGTATCACGATGGAACTAGTTACTTGAATGTGAATGGCCAACTGCATTCGAGCTATCTTTTAATCTTACTATGCTTTTGCATTATCTTCTTCAGTGAGAAGTTGTTATATGCTAGAAGACTAGCTTCAAACTCAATTTAGAACAGACCTAAATGCATTCTTTATCCTGTAGTTAATTTGGACATGCCACTTTCTGGCTTGCTCATAAATATCTTGGCTATTTTGACCCTCAAGCCATCCATTAGTCCTATGCTGCTGTAGCAATGCACCTGATTTTTATTCTACCAGTTAATTCAAAAAATGTCTCTAGATATATGCTTCATCCACTTACTGCATATGACATCTCCCTATATTTTTCTGAACCATTTAACTGATATTTGCTCCAGTCCAAAATTATATGTTTATGTTTATTGCCTTTTTTAGTGTGTTGATATTTGAAAGGGAATAGGGCAACGTGTTGCACTCTTGCTTTTGTTAGAGCACTATATTTTATTGTTAACCATGCTATGGTCCAAACTCCTTTTTATTATGCTGATATGATATTGCTCATCTTTTGTTTTCTGTACTGATGCCTCCTGTATTTAGAGTAAAAATATTCTTAATTTAGTGTTTCTTGAACATGGCCAGGGCAATGTATAAAATCTACTCTGGAGAGTTGACAGAGGGAGCACATGCTAAGTTGACTTTTTCCTACGGATTTGCTTATCGTGAAAATGCTTGCAAGGATGCAAAGGGAGCAGATCATTTGGAGATATGCCAATGTTTGGTGTTTTTATGCATTTTGGTTTGCTTGTAACTGTGTTTGCACTAGCTGGGAGTAAGTGCCTTGGCAAGAAGTGTAGGTGTTTTATTTGAAGGCCTGAAAACCATGACAATTCTGTATGCTCTTACAGGATGTGCTCTAATGCCGCTGGTTTATTATAAATCCTGGATTAGTAATGATGTTAATGATGCTGGTTTATTGCAAATATGTGTTTGTTTAGTTGTTGGAATTGTATCAATACAATGGAATTGATGGCTTTTATTTTTTTAATTCGTAATTAGTTAGCAGTAATGTGGGAAAAACCAAACACGCTACTACTACTTTGTTAGTAGTAGCATGGGTTTGAAACCGGGCTACTACTAACTTTTTAGTAGTAGCTTGGGGAAAAACCTGCCGCGCTACTACTAACATTTTAGTAGTAGCGTGGGTTTGCACCTGCGCTACTACTAACTATTAGTTGTAGCACGATACTAGTAGCGCGCGTACCCGCGCTGCTAGTAGCCATTTTACGCGTGCTGCTAGTAGCCTTTTTCCTAGTAGTGACCACCCATGAGGCCATGTTGTAGCAGCCGTCAAAGAAGCACGGAAGCTAGAACCAAATGCCAGCGGGCCTCTCCGACCACACCATGAACTCCGGGGGCGTGTTGGCCGAGTGGGAGCGCGGGCGCGGCGGCCAAACGGCTACCGCATGCCTTCCCCCATCGCTAGGGCCGCGGCAGCTCCAGCCGCGGGAAGAAGCATCACCGCAGCTCCCGAAGGCGGCGCCCACCTTCGAAGGGGCGCGTCCGCGCCCTCGAGGAGCCACCACCGGCATAGCGGCGTGCTTGCGGGGCCGCCCGCTGTCGTGGTTCTAAGTCTGATAGTAGATTAGGGGGTACATAATAGGAGGCAAGATCCTAGCTACGATGAAGTTGTGCACGCAAGATTTACGAGTTCAGGCCCTTCGTGGAGGAAGTAACAGCCCTACGTCTCGGTGCCCTGAGGCGGTTGACTGGATTATGCGTGAAGTTACAGGGGGTGAGATCCCTTGTCTCAGTGGAGGGGTTGGCTTATATAGAGTGCACCAGGACCCCAACCAGCCCACGTTACAAGGAGTTCAATGTACATAAAGGTGAGGCGTTACTGGTAACGCGAGCAATAAAGTCATATAGATGATCATTAACACTACCAAGTGAACGACACTATGGAGTGAATGCCTGACCATTGCCATCCTGAGTAAGTTTAGATCTTTTGTACTCCGAGCGGTTTCTTGTACGGTCAAGTGATGGTGTACTGGTTGAATGTAATCGAGATATCCGAGTGGAGTTGTTGGTCGAGTGGGTTGCACTCTGAGGTGATTCCAGTCGGTGGAAATTACTATGCTTTGAATGATGTTGATCTTTGGGTAGTGTCCTTGGGAAGGGCATCTAGGTCAGGTCCATTACCCTACCCTAGGTACATGTCATCGTCATTAGCCCCCGAATGGATCGAAGTCCGAGGAAAGGAAGAGGTTGGAGGTAGTTCCGACTCAATTTTTATGCTCTAGAGGCATCTTGCTTGAGAAGGTGAACTATTTTTGAAACTTCAACCTTATTTTCAGTCGCCTTGATCCATTCAGAACCTGTCGAGTGAACTTATACTGGAACGCCTCGAGTGTTGGAGAGGAACGAAATCTTTGGCGTGATTGACCGCGCTGCCATCCCCGGATCTCATAGGATTCAGAATTTGGGGAAGCGCGCGGGACAGAGTGCGCCGTGTTAATCAGGACGTATTAGGCAAGGGCGCCTTGATTTCCATGCTACCTTTTTCGCCACATACTGAGCGCGCGGCTGTTGTGGGATTTGACAAGATTTCTTGGGCCCACATTTCAGCCACTCGGAAACAGCCAAATAAAAGACTCTGCGGCCGGTGAATCTGCACAGCGTTCCCCATTCTCTTTCTCCTCCCTCTGTTTCCACATCTCGCCCTCCGCCACTCTCAACACCACCGCACCACCTTGTGCGCAGTCCACGGCGATGGGGAAGGACAAGACGGCGACGATGGCGGCAAAGCCGAAAGGGAAGTAGATGAGTCAGGGGGATCCTCCTCGAGGTCCGGCCTGCCGCCCGGTTGGATCCAGGGCGACTGGATCCGCTCCACGATCCAGCTGGAGGCCGTGGAGGATGTTACCTCGGGAGGTTTGATTGCTCATGAATCGTGGGGGCTCCCCGGCAACGAGACCGACCCACAGCTGCAGGAGGGTGAGTGTGTCCTCCTTGGGACTCACATCTACCGCGGATTCTCTCTGCCTCCTCATCCTTTTTCCAGGGCTTTCTGAACTTCTTCGGAGCTTAGCTTCATCACTTTTCCCCCAACACCATCACGTATCTAGCTGCGTTGTTTCCATGTGCGAAAATTTCTTGGGCTGTCGACCGCGTTGGGGTCTCTTCAAACATATCTTCACGTGTCGCTCTCAATCAGTGAAAAAAGCTAATCTGAACGATGAGAAGAATCACGTGATCCAGATGTGTGGAGGCCTAGGTATCCAGACGAGGAGCAAAAGTGCCTTTCTAGCCGTAATCATTCCCGAGTCAGTTAGAGGGTGGCAGTCGACCTGGTCCTACTGGAAGGACCAGCCGACACCTGGTCTCCCTCCCTTCTCCATGGAATGAGTCTAGCAATCCACTTCCTTGAAAGTAACCCCAGCAGAGAGAGCGGAGGTGAACATGCTGATGGAGCGAGTAGTCCAATTGGTTCGGGATGGCATGACTGGTATGGACCAGCCAGAACTGTTCCTCAGTCGACGCGTCCAGCCGCTCCAGGCCCGCGATTATCCTATGTGGATGTATTCAGGCATTGAGGACACCACTCGGATCCACCCAGAGGACATCATCGAGGAGATAGTGGAGCTGTGGTTGTAGGGCATCACCGGGAACAAAGATAACACCCGGGGGTCCAGAAGAGTTCAACCATTCTACGCTGGTCATGAACATGAAATGGTCTGTCTTTTCCTATAGACTACTTCATTGTCAAGTGCTTGTCTATCGAGTTCTTCTCTGTCAAGTGCTTCTTCATTGTGATTTGTAACTGCCTTCATGCCCGACTGACGTCTATGTTAATCTTTGCCTTGTAGGTCTACATTGATACGTATTCAATGCCCAATGGAGATCAGGACTAGGAGGGAGAGGCGAGTGGGGGCGAAAGCACCGATTGGAGATCCGATGACGAGGACATGGAGGAGAGTGAGGATTCAAGCGACGGCGAGGAGGTCGACTCTCCGCCTCGTACTGAAAGACGCTCCGAGCAGATCCATGACCTTGAGAGTATTCGCGGTAAGGCAGATGCGCAAACCTCAAAGCACACTCGGACTTCCTCTCCCGTCCCGACTAAGAAGGCGCTAAAGCAGCCCAAGATTGCTGCTCCTAAGCCTCGGAAGACTCTGCCCAAGATCAAGATCGATGTTCCTGTCGCCTCCGGGTAAGTGTTTTGTTTTCTCCTTTGATACAATGATTTCTTAAGAAGACGTCAACTCGCTTTCTTGCTTCACTGAGTGAATTCGGGAAATTGCAGTGCTGCTACTTCTGGGACCTCAGTGGACATTTAGAGGAATGAGGATGATGCAAAAAATGGAAGATGCGGCCACCTCCAGAGCATGCGTGACTCTGCTATCTTGCTTCCACTCTATTAATTGCCTTGCAGGTCGACTGATAAATTGCGGTCTAAACCCTTGCAGCACCACAGCATGTGATTGAACTTCCAGATGATGATGAAGAAGTTCCACTGAGGCCTTTGGGAAGGAGAGGTAGGAGCTCGAGCAGGAAAGCGCCGATCGGCAAGACAACCCAAATGACATCAGTGCCCGAGCTAGTGGTCCAACAGACTAGAGATCTCAATCGGGCTTCCGTCACTTTTGCTGATCCTGTGTCGACTGAACTCCCATCAGCGTCAACTTCTCAAGACCCTGCTTCATCTGTTCAACCTCATGCCTCAGGCCCTCAAGTTGCTGCTGTCGGATCATGGGTTCTGGCAAAACCCTTAAGGTTCGAACACTGGGGTGCGCACAAAGATCTCCCCACTATCGATTCATGTCCTAATTAGCTAAGATCTCATGAACTAACTCGATGAACTCGCAACACAAAGGGCACAAGATTTATACTGGTTCGGGCCACCGTTGTGGTGTAATACCCTACTCCAGTGTGGTGGTGATGGATTGCCTCTTGGGCTGACGATGAACAGTACAAGGGGAAGAACAGCCTCTTGAAGTTCAGGTGTTCTTGTGCTACGTGGCCAAGGATGTGGTGGCCCCAATCTCCGATCTCCGCTCTTCTAGGGTCGATGCTAGTCCTATTTATAGAGGCCCCTGGTCCTCTCCACAAATATTGAGCGGGAAGGGAGCCAACAACGGTCAAATTGAAAGGGGACAGCTAGTACAAGCTATCCTGACAAAAGAAGTCTTCGCCTGCCAAAGGCTCTGGTGGTGACGCCGTCTTGGGTTCCACGGTGACCTCCGTCTTGCCATCTTTCTAGTCTTGGTTTTGTTGCACCAATATCGAAACCTTTGCTTGATGCCTCGGTACTCCGCGCCTGCGCTTGCTCCCTTAGCACCAAAGAGGAAACAAGGACGCTATGCGAGCATGCGCCTGCCTGGCGCCCTCCTTGTCTCAATCGTCATGGCTTACGTCATGCGAATCTCGCGAGGTTTGCCTGGCCTTGAACTCTCCACCCCTCACGAGCCCGCCTAGTGAGGCCACTCCTGAGGAGGTCTCTTGTCATCCGCCTCGCGAGGCTTGTCCCCTCGCGAGGGTCTTGATTCCTTGTTGATGAAGATGGGCCGTACATGCCTTCTTAGAGAAGCCATGTCGTGGGCCGCAGGCAGGCAAGTCTGGGGACCCCCGTTCCCAGAAAGCCGATAGTAGCCCCCGGGTGCAAGGCACGCTCGGGCTTGGCTTCGAGGCGAAGCGAAAGGTAATGTGCGGAGCGTCGCGGGCCCTAATAGCCTGTAGCCTTGGTCGATGCGTGGCGGTTGATTGGACGTGGGTGTCTCCGCTTCCCCATGCTGCCTCGGCAACTGCCTGACTTGATAAGTCCCTGTGACATGCAAGGAATATCATCATTACCTATGATCTTGGTGGTGCTAGTTGGCCTTCTACTGGTATAAATGGGAGGGGGGCGGAGCCCCCATCGCCCATCTTTCCTCTGCCTCTCCCGCTTCTTCTCCTTCCTTGCTTCTCTCCTTGCTTGGGCAGACATGGCGCCGTTGAGGAGGTTCACCACCGCACATAAGGGGAAGACCCCTCGCGAGGGGCCCGGCTCTCCAGTGCCCAAGCGTGGATGCGGCCGTCCCCGCAAGCACACCGCAACCCCCGCCGCGGTCCGTGGTGGTGCTGCTTCGCAGGGCAGGGGTTGCTCCGGTTGTGGCGGCCCCGTTGATGAAGGGAGACATTCTGTGGTCGCACGGCCTCCCGGCCCACACTTCCACTCGGCGGAGATGCTGCCGGAGTTCGTCATCTGGTCAGAGAACCCAGCCGGCAACTGGCTTCAGCTCCCGCACTTCTTCGCCGACGAGCTGCCGGCCTCAGGTCCTAGCGGGCTTTGGCTACAGGAAGACGGCTGCTGCAGCAGGGCTTCCTGGGTTGTGGTCGAGGTCTCCGCCAGGGGCAATGTATCTCTGGCCCGCGGTTGGCAGACGTTCGCCTGCGCGCGCTGCCTAGGCAGGCGGTGCACCCTTCACTTGAAGTACGACGGCGACGCGACCCTCTATGTGAGGGTGTTTGGGGAAGATGGTCGCTGCGTCGGGTCCTGCCCCGAGGTGAACGACGGTGAGGAGGTGCTCGGCATTGGCGATGGCCGCGATGAGGATGAGGGCGAACTCGCCCTTGGTGCCAACCGCATCTCATCCAGCTATGGCAGCTCTTCCCCCAGCGACAGCTCCGGCAGTGGAGGCTATGACCGGCCGCCACGCCGCCGTGCCCGCTTCGAAGATGGTGGCGGGTAGTCTCATTGCCACGCCTCCATGAAGCGCGAGGAGGGGTCTGGCTGAGCTGAGGAGGGCGCTGGGGCCTGCGCGCGTGGGCCGCTATAGGCGCTGCTTCCATTTTGTTCTTCTTTTCCTTCCTGCATCAGAAACAAACCAAAATGGGCCCGAAGGGGCGTGTATGGAACTATGATCTCAATCGTTATGTTAGGTTTTCCATTCATGTGCCGTGTCGCAACATCGTCGTTTTATGTAGGGATAACTTAGCTCGACTTGTTTTGAGTGGCCTCCTCCTCATGAGGCGCTTGCTTCCTAGTGCCTGCCAAGGCCTCCTTGACCTGATATGCGCTTAGGAACTGCAAAAACTTCGTCAAGAGGTTTATCGCTCACGCGTGGCTTCGTCATATGCGCCGCTGTCCTTGACTCGGTGCTTTGCGTTGCTTCGCGTCACGATACACGTGGGACACGGAAGAGGTGCGCCAACTTGTGGGCTCGAAAGAGGGTGCCTCGCGAAAAGATAGAAGGAGGAAGCTCATGATGGTACCTGTTCAGCCCCCTCGCGAGGGACGTGAGGGAGAGTATAGGTCGACCAAAGAGGCAAAGGCAGAAACAGAGGCGGAAAGTGATAAAACTGGACCAACAAGAGACACCAAAAAGCAAATTTCAATTAAAAGAGGGGTGAGCCAACTTCGGAACGCAAATGAAAAGCCGCGCCCGGCACCTAGTCTAGTCTTCGACGTCTTCTCACCAACGCAGAGCTAAGTGCTGCCACTCAGCCTGGGAGGGAGCCCCCGAGGCCCAAGGGCGGCTCTCCTAAGGCTCCGGGGCATGTACAAACCCACTCATTATTATGTGAGAGTGTCACAGGCGGCGATTCTTCACAGGCACGGGGCCTTGCTTCACATGCACTGGGCCTTTCTTCACAGGCACCAGGCCTTGCTTCACATGCACTGGGCCTTTCTTCACAGGCAACGGGCCTTCTTTACAGGGACTAGGCCTTTCTTCACAGGCACCGGGCCTTCTTCACAGGCACTAGGCCTTTCTTCACGGGTAGAACTTCCGGAGGTGTTTGATGTTCCAGGCGTTTTGGACGGGTACCCCGCCCTGCATCTCCAGGCACACGGCACCAGGCCTGGAGACATGGACGACCTTGAACGGGCCCTCCCACATGGGTGAGAGCTTATGCAGCCCCTCCCTGTAGAGCACCCGCGTTAGGACGAGGTCACCCACCTCAAGAGTCCTGGAGCGGACGCTGCGATAGTGGTACTGCCGTAGCGCCTGCTGGTATCTTGCCGCCCATAGTGCAGCCTCGCGGCGACATTCCTCCCTCGGCACGTGGTCCATCCCCCGCGTGGCGTCCTGCTGCGTCTCATCAAACGCCAGGACCCATGCGGAGCGATGCTTGACCTCGTGAGGGAGGACTGCTTCTGCTCCGTAGACGCAGAAGAACGGGGTTTCGCCCGTTGGCTTGGTAGCGGTGGTGCATATCGACCACAACACGGACTGGAGCTCATCGTGCCAGCCCCTCCTGCAGGCTTCGAGCTTCTTCTTGAATGTCCTGGTCTTGAGGCCCCTCAGGACCGTCACATTGGCGCGTTTGGCCTGGCCATTGATCCCGGGGTGTGCTACTGAGGCGTAGCAGATCTGTGTTCCAAAGTTAGCACAATATGACTTGAAGAGATTACTAGTGAACTGCGAGCCGTTATCGATGATGATGCGGTTGGGGACCCCAAAACGACTCAAGAGGCCCTTGATGAACTTGACCGCAGAGCCAGCTAGGATGGCACGGATGGCTTCAACCTCCGGCCACTTAGTAAACTTGTCGAGGGCGACGTAGAGGTATCGATAGCCCAGGCGCCCGAGGGAATGGGCCCAGAATATCCAGCCCCCAGACCGCGAACGACCACGAGAGTGGAATGGTCTGGAGGCCCTGAGCTGGCTGATGGATCTGCATGGCATGGAATTGGCAGGGCTCGCAGGACTTCACCAGCTCAGCCGCGTAGTTGAGCGTTGTAGGCCAGTAATATCCTCTTCGGAATGCCTTGCCGACGAGGGTTCGCGATGACGAGTGGTGCCCATAGTCCCCTCCGTGTATGCCAGCTATCCGCTCTTTCCCCTGTTCCCTTGAGATACAATGTATTGAAACGTCATTTGGTCGCTTCCTATATAACTCACCGTCCTGGATGCAGTATGTTGTGGCCTGATTGGCCACGCGCTCTGCGCCCTCCTCCTTCTTTGTCAATGCCCCTTGCATCAGGTATTCCTTGAATTCCTCGGTCTAGTATCCCTCCTGGAGCTCGAGCGTAAGGAGTAGGCGCTCTCCTGAGGTCGGGCCACGGGCTGGGGCTCCTGTGGCAGGAGGTTGTGGGAGTTCCTCCCGAGGCTGAGATGTTCTTGAAAGTGGTGGCGTTGGTGATGGCTTGAAGAGCCGCTCCTCGAAGACGACTGGTTCCTAGGGCTATCGCTTGGATGCTCTTATGGCAATGTTGTCGGCTTCCTTGTTAGTGCCACAGGGCATGTGCTGCAAATCCAGGCCCAGAAATTGCTTCTCCATCTTGCACACCTCCGCGAGGTATGCTTCCATGTGCTCGTCCTTCGGCTCGTATACCTTGTTGGAGAAGTTGACGAGGAGCTATGAGTCGCCCCTGATAGTGAGACGCTTCACCCCCAGCGCCGCCGCAACCTTCAAGCCGGCTATGAGGCCCTCGTATTCTGCAATGTTGTTGGAGACCTTCTCGCCCTACTGGAAGCAGAGCTGCATGGCGTAGTAGATCTTGTCCTGAGTGGGCGAGATGAGTACTGCTCCAGACCCCGCTATTAGGCGCCTCGCTTCCCGGTGAGAGGGACTGGTCTTCGCTTTCTTCAAGCGCCGTGGCGTCTATCCATTCTGCCACGAAATTAGCGAGCGCAGCCCCCTTGATGACCCTGGTAGTATTGAACTCCAGCTGGAATGCTTGCAACTTGATGTTCCATTCAGCAACTCTTCCGGCATAGTTGGGGCTCCTGAGCACTCTCTCCAATTGTTAAGCTGAGACAACCCTGATGGGGTGGCCCTGGAAGTAGTGCCGTAGCTTTCGCGAGGCCACTAGGAGCGCGAGTAGGAGCTTCTGAGGCATGGGGTACCGCGCTCTTGCATCCCGCAACACCGTGCTGACGAAGTATACCGGGTGCTCGATGAGGGTAGGCGTGCTGATGAGGTTCGCGTCTTCTAGAAGCCGGGGTGCCTCCTGAGGAGGTAGAGCCCCCGACGCTTGGTGGCTTGCCGAAGTCTTCGCGAGCTTGGGGGCGTCGTCCTGCCGAGCCTGATCCTCTGCCACTGCTGCTGCAGCCCTTGTGGCGCCCTTCTGGTCTTGCATCGTCTCTGCTGGAGGCATGGTACAGCGCGATGCGCCCTTGGCTTGGTGTTCTTCCCGAACCATCACCAGAGTCGCGCTGGCTGAGTGCGGGGTGGTGGCAAGATAGAGCACTAGGGGCTCGTGAGGTTGTGGCGCTGCCATCACTGTAGGGCTGGTCAGGTATCTCTTGAGATCTTGAAAAGCTTGGTCGGCATCAAGGGTCCACTTGAACGGGCCCTTCTTTTTCATCAGCTTGAAGAAGGGTAGGGCGCGCTCTCCTAGCTTGGAGATGAAGCGCCCCAACGCATTCACCCAACTAGCCAATTTCTGTATTTCCTTGAGGGTCTCTGGTGGACTCATGTCTTCAATGGCTTTGACCTTCTCTGGGTTGGCCTCAATCCCCCTGTGGGACACCAGGAAACCCAGCAGCTTGCCGGAAGGGACGCCAAACACGCATTTCTTCTGATTGAGCCACAAGTTCACCTGGCGAAGGCTTTCAAAGGTCTCCTCTAGGTCTTGGATCAAGGTCCCCGCCTCCCGATACTTCACCACGATGTCGTCAACGTAGGCTTCAGCGTTTCTCCCGAGCTGCCGCCCTAAGGCGATGTGCATGAGTCGCTGGAAGGTTGTGCCCGTGTTGCGCAGCCCGAACGTCATGCAAGTGTAGCATTACAACCCACACGGGGTTAGGAAGGCCGTCTTCTCCACATCTTCTACCGCCATCTTGATGTGGTGATATCTTGAGAACGCATCCAGGAAGCATAGCAAGTCGCACTAGGCGGTGGAGTCGACGATCTGGTCGATGCGTGGAAGCGGGAACGGATCTTCGTGGAAGGCCTTGTTGAGGTTGGTGAAGTCGACGCACATCCGCTCCTTCCCGCCTTTCTTGGGGATGACGATGGGGTTCGCTAGCCTTTCGGGGTACCGAACCTCGCGAATGACACCCGCAGCCTTCAACTTGCGGGTTTCTTGGACGTTGAAAGCTTGCTTCTCCGTGGACTGCCGCCTTGCCTTCTACTTCACAGGGCGTACATTGGGGCACACCTTCAGGTGGTGCTCTATTACCTCTCTTGGGACCCCTACCAGCTGATCGGGCTCCCAGGCGAACACTCCCTTGTTTGTAGGCAAAAACTTCACTAGCGCCTCCTCCTGAGCAGGCTCGAGGTTGGCGCCTATGGTAAAGGTTGCCCCTGAGGACCCATCCTCCTCTACAAACACTTGCTTGGTTTCTGCCTTGTCCTGAGTGAAGAACTGCTTCTTCTTGGTTGGTGCGGCTCTCTTGGCCTTGGAGGTATCCACGTCGGCGGGTCGTGCTGTCGCGACGACCTTGAGGGCAAGCTTGAGCACCGCCAGGGCCTCCTTGGCGTCCCCCTTGATGGTGAGGACACCCTGGCTCCCTGGCATCTTCATGAGATTGTAAGCAGGATGGGTTGCTACCATGAACTAGGCCACAGCTGGGTACCCGAGGATGCCATTGTATGGGAGGCCAATGCGGGCGATGTCGAAGTCGATGAGCTCGGTGTGGTAGTTGTCACGCGTGCCGAAGGTCACGGGAAGGCGGATCTACCCCGGGGAGCGAGCGGGGCCTCTGCCAACCCCCGAGAAGGGATTGCTGGGGCGTAGCCGCTCGATCGGTACGTGAAGGAGGCTGAAAGCCTTGACGGAGAGGACATTGAGGCCGGCGCCGCCGTCAACGAGCGTCTTAGTGACAGATACGTGGCAGATGGTGGGCGCGCACAGCATCGGGAGTGCAACCGAGCCGACGATGGAGGTGAGATGATCCTCCAAGTAGAAGGTGAGGTCGGCCTCAGGTGCGGCCCAGCCCGGCGGGGCCCTCGGGCATTTGGAAGCGGCGCTGATCTGGTGAACATATGACTTGACATGCCAATCTGAGGGTGGTGCTTGCGAACCGCCAAGAAGAGCTGCGATGATGGGGGCCTCCGGTTACCCGAAGCGAGCGATGAAGAGGTTGCATAGCTTCTCCCAGGTGGCGACAGAAGACTCCGGCAAGTGGAGGAGCCAGGCGCGCGGCGCGCCTACAGGGGCCATTGGGAACTAGTTGGCCATGATCTTGCCATCGCCCCCGGCATCCAGGACAGCCTCCTTGTATGCTAATAGGAAAGCCGATGGGTCCGCCACGCCGTCGTAGCGCGGCGGAATCTCCGGCTTGAACTTGGGTGGCCACTGCACCTGCCGCAAGGTGGGGGCAAGGGCTCGGAGCCCCCGAGTGCCGCCGTGAGCATAGATAGATCCAGCTGGAGGGGCGCCCGCCATGGGGAGCGGGCCTTGAGATAGTGGAGCGCGAGTCGATAGAAGGAAGACTCTGGCGCAACCCTACCTGGCGCGCCAAATGTCGGATCACGGGTTCCGGCAAAACCCTTAAGGTTCGAACACTAGGATGCATGCGAAGATCTCCCCCCTATCGATCCAAGTCCTAACTTAGCTAATATCTCACGAACTAACTCGACGAACTCGCAACACAAAGGACACAAGATTTATACTGGTTCGGGCCACCGTTGTGGTGTAATACCCTACTCTAGTGTGGTGGTGGTGGATTTCCTCTTGGGATGATGATGAACAGTACAAGGGGATGAACAACCTCCTGAAGTTGAGGTGTTCTTGTGCTTGGTGGCCAAGGATGTGGCGGCTCCAATCTCCGATCGACCCTCTTCTAGGGTGGTGGCTAGTACTATTTACAGAGGCCCTGGTCCTCTCCCCAAATATTGAGCGGGAAGGGAGCCAACAACAGCCAATTTGAAAGGGGACAGCTAGTACTAGCTATCCTGACAAAAGAAGTCTTCCCCTGCCAAAGTCTCTGATGGTGACGCCGTCTTGGGCCCCACGGTGACCTCCATCTTGCCGTCCTTCTAGTCTTGGTCTCATTGCACCAATATGGAAACCTTTGCTTGATGCCTCGATACTCCGCGCCTGCGCTTGCCCTCGTAGCACCAAAGTGAAACAAGGACACTGAACGCGCTGGCGCCCGCCTAGCGCCTGCCTGGTCTCAATCGTCATGGCTTACGTCACGCAAACCTCGCGAGGTTTGCCTGGCCTTGAACTCTCCGCCCCTCATGAGCCAGCCTAGTGAGACCGCTCCTGAGGAGGTCTCGTGTCGTCCGCCTCGCGAGGCTTGGCCCCTCGCGAGGGTCTTGATTCCTTGTTGATGAAGATGGGCCGTACATGCTTTCTTAGCGAAGCCACGCCGTAGGCCGCAGGCAGGCAAGTCTGAGACCCGCATTCCCAGAACACCGATAGCTGCTACTTTTCCACCGTCTCGCTGTTCATCACCCATCAAGTTCAGGAGGATCAGGTAAAGTGCTCCTAAGTAAGCTATATGCCAAGCAGGCTTGATGATGGAGCGGATGAAGATGGTGCATGAGACCAGCCAAGCTGCCTATGATGCCAGTGCAGCTCTCCAAGCCAATATCCCGGGTTGTTGATTTCTGACTGACCCTCCAACTTGATGCTTGAGAACTGCTATTTTCTTATTCGTAAGATGTCTGTGGATGATCATTTTCACACTTTCAAACTTCATGGGCGTCTGTTCACCCACTGGGTGCGTTCTTTTATTACACAATTTTCTTCTCTTGAATCGACGTCGAGTGAACTTTCGAATTAGTGAGAGCACGCAGAGTGCACCCGCTGGGTGTAGTCCCCAAGACCGCCGTCATATGTTTGATTCAGCGGGGGTCTTAAATATCTTTTGATAAAAAATCCACTCGGTCTTGAATGGATCCTGTTGAGTGAATTCTCAAACCAGTGGGGGCATGCCATGTGCACCCACTCGGTATAGTCCCCGAGACCACGGTCGACTGCGGGCAGTCAGTCATGGTCTGCGACATATTTTTTAGCGACTGGACTGACCAAGTTGAGTACATGTGGGGGCACGCCAAGTGCACCCACTGGGTGTAGCCCCCGAGACTACTGTTGAATGTTTGATTCTGTAGTAGTCTTAGAATTCTTTCCACTCGGAAGAAAATAATATTTGATTCAGTCCACTGATATATCTTACTGACTTCAGAAATCCTGTGAGCACATATCCCAATTTGCTGAATTTGAGAGGAAGCAGATCCAGCTCAATCTTGACTTGGAGTTAGCCAAGCAGAACTTGCAGAAGGTGAAAGATGAAATAGCTCGTATAGAAGGTAAAAACTCGTCGACTGTGAGATTGGGCTGTCTCCGGGTCATCTCCTCATTCCCCTTTCTGAACTGAGTGTTGTTTGTTATATATATTTTTTAGAGAAAATGAGGCAGGCTCTGGCACAAAAGAACCTTGATCTTGCCGCAGCACAGAACGAGGCTCCGGAGAAAACATCGCTTGCCAACAAGAACTTGACTTCAGTCGGGGCGTTAGAGGAAGACAACGCCAAGCTGAACACAGCTTTTGCCGAAGCCAACAAAGAAGTGACCCATCTGAAGATGGACAAAGTAACCTTGAATGACAAGATTGAAGATCTCTCTCGGAAGAGAAATGACCTAGAGGCTTATTTGAGGGGACTCGCCAAGAAGTTGTTCCTCATGCTAGAAGGTATTTTCTCCTAGTCGACTGGTTTCACTTACAGCTGTTGGTTCTCCAGACCATTCTTTGACTCGTCATTTTGTTGTGCAGAGTTTTGCCAGAACATTGAAGAGGAAACTGGACGGATCGAGACGAACTTGGTCCCCATCAACTCTCCCATTCGGGATGAAGCCGCCATGAACGTGCTCCGACTGGAATCTCATCTCGCCGGTGTCGTGGATTATCTGGCTCGACTGAAGGTGGCGGTTTCTCGAGTCGACACAGCACTCTCGCCAAAGGAGAGCTTCCAGAATGACCTCGAGTCTCTGATGACTCGACTCAACGAGATTCCCGACTGAGTGCCGAAATGGAAGAAGTCTTCCGCCTGATGTGGTGCTAATGTGGCTCTATGCCTGGTCCGTGTCCATTGCAAGGAGGCCAAGGAAGAGAAACTGGCAGCGCTCAAAGTCAGCAACACCAAACATCGCCAGTTTCAGTCCTTCATGGAGACCTTCATTGATGTGGCCACTCGCATTGCAGACAAAATCGACTTGGACAAGTTTATCGAGCCAGCCAGTCCTCCCCTAGAGGAGTGAACAAACTTTAAGTCTTAATTCAATTTGCGTTAGAATGCCGAGTGATTTTGTAACCGTTAAAACTCCTTCGGGCCGGATGCCTGAGCACTTTTATCTGCGGTTCTGAACTTTGAGATTTATTTGAACTTTGTTGTTTTTGAATCTCTTGACTCTGAGTGGAACTTGATTCTTCAGTCTGAATTGTTACTGACTCTGTGATGCAGCTCTGTCGAGTGGACCATGGACAAGGGCACTTGGTGTTGTCCATGACCTGCACCTCGTCGTCCTTGCGGATCGAGATGGAGCGGACGTTATACTTGTGTCATAGCTCCGTCGAGTGGGGCGTGGACAAGAGCACTTGGGGCTGTGCACGACCTTCACCTCATCGTCCTTGCAGATCGGGATGAAGAAGATGTTATACTTGTGTCGCAGCTCCGTCGAGTGGGTCGTGGACAAGGGCACTTGGTGCTGTTTACGACCTGCACCTCGTCGTCCTTGTGGATCGGGATGGAGTGGGCGTTACACTTTTGTCACAGCTCCGTTGAGTGGGTCGTGGACAAGAGCACTTGGTGTTGTGCACGACCTGCATCTCGTCGTCCATGCAGATCAGGATGGAGCGGACGTTATACTTGTGTCGCAGCTCCGTCGAGTGGGTCGTGGACAAGGGCACTTGGTGTTGTGCACGACCTGCACCTCGTCATCCTTGCGGATCAGGATGGTTTTTAACTCAGGCGAGTACGAGAGTGCAGCTAATCCTCTGAGTGGGAGGATTGCTCTCCACTCGGTAGGATTTAGGAAACTTAGGCGAGTACGGGACTACAGCTAATCCCCCGAGTGGGAGGATTGCTCTCCAATCAGTAGGATTTTTTAAACTTATGCGAGTACGGGACTGGAGCTAAGCCCCGAGTGGGAGGATTGCTCTCCACTTGGTAGGATTTTTTAAACTTACGCGAGTACGGGACTGCAGCTAAGCCCCCGAGTGGGAGGATTTCTCTCCACTCGGTAGGATTTTTTAAACTTAGGCGAGCACGGGACTACAGCTAAGCCCCCGAGTGGAAGGATTGCTCTCCACTCGGTAGGATTTTTTAAACTTATGAGAGCACGGGACTACAGCTAAGATCCTAAGTGGGAGGATTGCTCTCCACTCGGTAGGATTTTTTAAACTTAGGCGAGCACGGGACTACAACTAAGCCCCCAAGTGGGAGGATTGTTCTCCACTCGGTAGGATTGTTTAAACTTAGGTGAGTATGGGACTGCAGCTAAGCCCTGAGTGGGAGGATTGCTCTTCACTCGGTAGGATTTTAAAACATAGGTGAGTACGAGACTGCAGCTAAGCCCCTGAGTGGGAGGATTGCTCTCCACTCGGTAGGATTTTTTAAACTTAGGAGAGTACCGGACTGCAGCTAAGCCCCCGAGTGGGAGGAGTGCTCTCCACTCGGTAGGATTTTTAAAATTTAGGCGAGTACGGGACTGCAGCTAAGCCCCGAATGGTAGGATTGCTCTCCACTTGGTAGGATTTCTTAAACTTAGGCGAGTACGGGACTGCAGCTAAGCCGCCGAGTGGCAGGATTGCTCTCCACTCTATAGGATCTTTTAAACTTAGGCGAGTACGGGACTGCAGCTAAGCCACTGAGTGGGAGGATTGCTCTCCACTCGGTAGGATGTTTTAAACTTAGGCAAGTACGAGTCTGCAGCTAAGCCACCCACTGGGGGATTTTTAACAGACAACTTGACAGGATAATAATCATTAAGGCACCACAAAAATCTTTTTTTTGATAAGCAAAATGAATGATTCTTATTACAACTCGCGGACCCGAGTGCTTAAGTGTTAAAAGGGCGGAGAAGATCCGTGTTCCTGGCACGTGGCTCATCTTTCTTGTGTTCCACATTATAAAGGTGATAAGCTCCATTGTGGAGCACCTTGCTGATGATGAAGGGACCTTCCCAAGAAGGAGGAAGCTTGTGAGGTCGTTGCTGATCCACTCGGAGTACTAGGTCTCCTTCCTGAAATGCTCGACCTCTCACGTTTCTGGCATGGAATCGACAGAGGTCTTGCTGATAAATGGTCGACCGGATCAAAGCCATCTCTCTCTTTGTCCAGGAGGTCGACACCATCTTGCTGATCTTGCTCTGCTTCGGCTTCTGAGAAAAGTTCTGCTCGGGGCGCGTTGTGGAGCAAGTCACTTGGCAGCACATCTTCAGCCCCATATACCATGAAGAAGGGGGTCCGGCTGGTCGACCGATTTGGCGTTGTTCCCAATCCCCAAAGGACAGAAGGCAATTCGTCTACCCAAGCGCCTGCTGCATGCTTGAGGTCACGCATCAACCAGGGTTTCAGCCCTTGGAGGATTAAACCATTTGCTCTCTTTGCCAGTCCATTCTACTGTGGATGCTTGACAGACGCGTAGTCGACCCGAGTACCCTGGGAAGCGCAGAATGCTCTGAACTCATCAGAATCGAAGTTGGATACATTATCCGTGATAATACTGTAAGGGAATCCATATCTTAACATCAACTCTCTGATAAAACTGATGGTAGTTCTTGAGTTGAGATTGTTGATAGGCTTGGCTTCGATCCACTTAGTGAACTTGTCGACTGCTACTAGTAAATGAGTGAAACCACTTCTTCTAGTCCTCAGGGGTCCAATCATATCCAACCCCCAAACAGCGAATGGCCAGACGAGTGGAATGGTCTTCAAAGGTGAAGCAGGCTTGTGAGACATGTTGGAATAGAACTTGCAGCCCTCACACTTGTCGACTATTTCTTTTGCCAGTAAAAACCTACTCGGTATGCTTTGGCCATGATTGTCTGAGAGGACGCATGGTGACCACAGGTCCCTGAGTGGATATCATTGAGGATCATTCGACCTTCCTCTAGGGTAATGCATCTTGAGCAACTCCAGTCACACTCTCCCTGTACAGTCAACCACCTATCGTAGTGAAGGCTTTGGATCGATGGACGATCTGATGGGGCTCATCCTCATCCTCTGGAAGTTCTTTTCTCAGAATATATGCAACATATGGCACCATCCAATCTGGGGTGATAACCAAAACCTCCATGATCAGGTCGATCATGACTGGAATTTCAACCTCAGTCGAGTCGGTGGAAATTTTCGATTGTGGGGGCTTTTTCGTGAAAGGATCCTCTTGAACTAACGGAGTCTAGAGATGTTCCAAAAACATATTGCTGGGAATAGACTCGCGCTTGGAACCTATCTTCGCCAAATCATCAGCTGCTTGATTCTTAACTCGGGGTATGTGGTGTAGCTCTAACCCCTCGAACTTCTTTTCCAACTTCCTCACTACATTGCAATAGCCAGTCATAGCTGGCATCCTGATATCCCATTCCTTCATCACTTGATTGACCACCAAATCTGAGTCGCCATAAACCATCAGGCGGCGGACGCCGAGTGAAATGGCCATACGCAACCCGTACAGAAGTGCCTCATATTCAGCCTCATTGTTGGAGGAATCAAAGTGAATTTGGAGAACATAACTGAGTTTTTCGTCTCGTGGGGATACTAGGACCACCCCAGTACCAGAATCATTCAGCATCTTGGACCCGTCAAAGAACATAGTCCAATGTTCCGAATGAACTTGAGTCGGTTGTTGTTGCTCACTCCACTCGGCGAGAAAATCTTCTATTGCTTGGGACTTGACTCCTTCCTTTGACTCAAACATGATATCGAACGGAAGGAGTTCAATCACCCACTTAGCCACTCGACCAGTTGCATCTCTGTTGTTCAAATTTTTTGATAATGGAGCTTCACTGACAACTAAAACCAAGTGATCTGAGAAGTAATGTGCAAGTGGGTCGCTCCGCAGACGGGGAGCGCCTCGACGTCGAGGGGTGCTTCCTGAAGCCAAGCGGAGTCGTCGGCAATGAAAACAAGTGCACCGAGACGGATCTCGCGACCCTCAATCAAACCTCCGCCGGAAACCATGATGATAGGACTCGGAGAAATCACAACTTCACCGGAAGTCGCTAAGACACCTGCTCCAAGGTGAGCGCCAACTGTCGTGGTTCTAAGTCTGACAGTAGATTAGGGGGTACGTAAGAGGAGGCCAGATGCTAGCTATGATGAATTTGTGCACGCAAAATTTACGAGTTCAGGCCCTTCATGGAGGAAGTAACATCCCTACGTCTCGGTGCCCTGAGGCGGTCCACTGGATTATGCATGAGGTTACAGGGGGTGTGAACCCTTGTCTCGGCGGAGGGGGTGGCTTACATAGAGTGTGCCAGGACCCCAGCTAGCCCACATTACAAGGAGTTCAATGTACATAAAGGTGAGACGTTACTGGTAACACCAGCGATAAAGCTATATAAATGATCATTAACACTATGGAGTGAACGACACTACGGAGTGAATGCCTGACCATTGCCATCCTGGGTGACTTTCGATATTCTGTACTCCGAGTGGTTTCTTGTATAGTCGAGTGATGGTGTACTCGTCGAATGGAATTGGGCTATCCGAGTGGAGTTGTTGGTGAAGTGGGTTGCACTCTGAGGTGATTCCAGTCGGTGGAAATTACTGTGCTTTGAATGATGCTGATCTTTGGGTAGTGTCCTTGGGAAGGGCGTCTAGGTTAGGCCCATTACCCTACCCTAGGTACATGCCATTGTCACCCGCGGCCTCTCTTGGGTGGCGATGAGCCTGGCCCCTCCTTTTGAGCTTTCCCTTTTTCGCAGCGGAAAGCCTCCTAACTGGCGCCATGACTGCTTTGGCAAGACGGTGGACATAGAGTAAGAAGATGGAGCAAGCGACGAGAAGATGAAGATGAGTTGGGGGCTCTGCCCCCTCTCCCATTTATAGCTAGAGGGAGGCCGACTGCCGGCTTCCACGATTCCGAGTAATGATGGTTTTTACTGCATGTAGCAGGCAGTTGTCAAGTCGGGAAGTTGCCGAGGTGGCATGGGGAAGTGGAGACGCCCATGTCCCATCAAGCATGAAGGAAATATGCCCTAGAGGCAATAATAAAGTTGTTATTTTATATTTCCTTATATCATGATAAATGTTTATTATTCATGCTAGAATTGTACTAACCAGAAACTTGATACATGTGTGGATAGATAGACAAAACACTGTGTCCCAAGTAAGCCTCTACTAGACTAGCTTGTTAATGAAAGATGGTTAAGTTTCCTAACCATAGACATGTGTTGTGATTTTATGAATGGGATCACATCATTAGGAGAATGATGTGATGGACAAGACCCATCCATTTGCTTAGCATATTGATCATTTTGTGTTATTGCTATTGCTTTTTTCATGTCAAATACATGTTCCTTTAACTATGAGATTATGCATCTCCCGGTTACTGGAGGAATACCTTGTGTGCTATCAAACGTCACAACGTAACTGGGTGATTATAAAGATGCTCTACAGGTATCTCTGAAGGTGTTTGTTGGGTTGGCATAGATCGAGATTAGGATTTGTCACTCCGAGTATCGGAGAGGTATCTCTGGGCCCTCTCAGTAATACACATCATAAGAAGCCTTGCAAGGAAAGTGACTAAGGAGTTGTTTGCAAGATGATGTATTACGGAACGAGTAAAGAGACTTGCTGGTAACGAGATGGAAATAGGTATAGAGATACCGACGATCGAATCTCGGGCATGTAACATACTGACAGACAAAGGGAATTACGTATGTTGTCATAAAGGTTCAACCGATAAAATATCTTCGTGTAATATGTAGGATTTAATATGGGCATCCAGGTCCTGCTATTGGTAATTGACTCGTGAGATGTCTCGGTCATGACTACATAATTCCCGAACCCGCAGGGTCGCACGCTTAACGTTCGTTGACGCTAAAGTAGTATTGGGATATTTGATGAGTGGTATCCAAATGTTGTTCTGAGTCCTGGATGAGATCCCGGACATCACTGGGAGTCTCAAAATGGTTGAGAGGTAAAGATTTATATATGGGAAGTCATATTTTGGGTTCCGGAAAAATGTGCAGTTTTTTCGATATTGTACCCGAAAGCTTCTGGAATTTTCAGGAGGATTCCAGAGGGGTCCGGAAGTCTACAAGTGGGTCCACCATGACCCAAGGGCTAGAATTTGTAATGGGGAGCCCCCCTGGCCTTATTGATCTAGGCGCACCATGTCCTCAAAATCCTATGTGGCTAGGGAAGGCAAAAAGGCAGGAGGACTTGGAGTCCAAGTTCTCTCCCCCTTAGCTGCACCCTACGGCTTGGAGGGGCTGTTTCCCACGCCCCTCCACCTATATACAGAGGGGTGGGGCGCCCCAAGAGGACACACCGTGCCCTTGGTGCCCCTCTCTGTCCCGTTACTCCGTAGTTCCACTGCCACGTCCCGGCCAGGCTTAGCGAAGTTTTGTCGGTATGCCACCACCACCATGACCAGCACGCCATCGTGTTGGTTGTGATACCATCTACTTCTCCTCTCTCGCTTGCTGGATCAAGAAGGAGATGTCATTGAGCCACACATGTGCTAAACTGGGAGGTGTCGTCCATTCGACACTAGATCAGTTGGATCATGATCGGATCGTGAAGAGTACGACTACATCAACCGCAATGTTAAACGCTTTTGCTTACGGTCCATGAGGGATGTAGACACACTCTCCCCTCTCATTGCTATGCATCTCCATGGATAGATCATTGATGTGCGTAGAAATTTTTGTTTTCCATGCAACATTTCTCAAAAGTGGCATCTGAGCCAGATCTATGCGTAGATGATATGCATGAGTAGAGCACAAAGAGTTGTGGGCGTTGATCGTCATACTGCTTACCACCAATGTATTATTTTGATTCGGTGGTATTGTTGGATGAAGCGGCCCGGCCATCCTTACATGACCACGTTCATGAGACCGGTTCGACCGACAGACATGCTACTAGTTTTGCATAAAGGTGGCTGGCGGTTGTATGTTTCTCCAACTTTAGTTGAATCGAATTTGACTGCGGCTGGTCCTTATTGAAGGTTAAAACAACAAACTTGACAAATCACCATTGTGGTTTTGATGCGTAGGTAAGAACGATTCTAGCTAGAAGCCCGTAGCAGCCACGTAAAACTTGCAACAACAAAGTAGAGGATGTCTAACTTGTTTTTGCAGGGCATGTTGTGATGTGATATGGTCAAGACATGATGTGATAAATGTCATTGTATGAGATGATCATGTTTTGTAAGACATCTAACAACCGGTAGGAGCCTTATGGTTGTCTCTTTATTGTATGAAATGCAAATGCCATGTAATTGCTTTACTTTATCACCATGCGTTAGCGATAGTTGTAGAAGCAATAGTTGGCGGGACGACCATGATGCTATGATGGAGATCAAGGTGTCACGTCGGTGACGATGGAAATCATGACGATGCTTTGGAGATGGAGATCAAAAGCACAAGATGATGATGGCCATATCGTGTCACATATTTTGATTGCATGTGATGTTTATCTTATATGCATCTTATTTTGCTTAGAACAACGGTAGCATTATAAGATGATCCCTTAACTAAATTTCAAGGTATAAGTATTCTCCCCGAGTATGCATTATTGCGACAGTTCATCGTGCTGAGACACCATGTGATGATCGGGTGTGATAGACTCTACGTTCACATACAATGGGTGCAAGACAGTTTTGTACATGCAGAATACTCGGGTTAAACTTGACGAGCCTGGCATGTACAGACATGGCCTCATAACACTGGAGACCAAAAGGTCAAGCGTGAATAATATAGTAGATATGATCAACATAGAGATGTTCACCATTAATGACTACTCCATCTCACGTGATGATTGGACATGGTTTTGTTGATTTGGATCACGTATCATTTAGATGACTCGAGGGATGTCTGTCAAAGTGGTAATTGAACTTAATCAACATTGATCCACAGAAAGCTAAGCCGCCCAGCCCCGCTTAGCTGGTTCAAGAAACCGAAGATGTCATAGTTACTGGGACGACTTTCACAGCACCAGGTAACCCCACCATCTTGTCCAAGCATAGAGCCAAAGAGGAATTCTCCGCTGTTAACAAAGGCAAGTGGAAACTGGATCCGGAGATCTGCGCTCAATTCAACTCCCAAGAGATTCACGCGGGTTACTTGAATCACCTCCACACCAGCCATGACTTTGAAGCCGGCTTGTTTAATCTCATGAAAGATCATTTTGAGGTTAGCAAAAAACTTGTCCCATACAAATGTATATCTGTCAGCCGCCAAGTCTACTATATATGATAAACTTGAATATGCTATAGAATTTAAATATCCTTGTTGACCTTGATATCCATGTCATAGCATGTTAGAATCGCATAATAACACAAGTAGCCCCTAAGGTCCGACTTTTGCTGAATAGCTAAAGCCGGGACTTTAATATTGTAGTTTCTCAAATTCACATATGTAGCTCCCAAGGGCTGGCTTAAACTGAGAAGTTAAGCTGGGACTTCAAATAATAGTGCTCTAGTTTGCACCTGTAGAACCCAAGGGCCGGCTTAGTAAGCATGGCTAAGCTGGGACATATCACCATAATTATGAACAAAATCCAAATATGTAGCTGCCATGAGCCGGCTTTAATCATCATGGCTAAGCCGGGTCATGAAATATTTGTCTTCAAAAAAGAGCAATATGCATTAGCCCCCAAGTGCGAAGTAAAATACTTATATTGTGAATTACAGGATAACACAGGTAGTAGTCCCTCATTGATTCGGTTTATCTACCGGAGATGACCCCTAAAAATGTATGAAGACATTGAAGACAATGGTGGTATGTGAAGATATTCACATTGAAGACTATGACAAGAGAAGACATTGCGTGAAGACTATGGGGCGCGAAGACTTAGTTGTTTCGTTGTCTCCTTTTCTTCTTTGTTGCGTCATAGGAACCACCGTACTGTTAAGTGGGGTCCAAGTGAACAAAGTCAGAGTGACTGAAGTGATGCTCAACCAAAATCCTATATCTTCGAGCAAAGACAATGAGAGCAAATCTTATCCAGAGCTGGATAAGTTAGCTTTGCTTGTAGCCCAAGTAAAGTTGTCGCGTGTGTTTGAAATCTGACCATTGGAACACGTGTCCGTTCCTTAGTGACCCAGGGTCATTTCAGAAAAATCAAGTCGGGTTGCCTAGTGGCTATAAATAGCCCACCCCCTACAACCATAAACGGTTGGCTGCTCAGAGTTAGTGTACGGCTTTTGTCGTTTGAGAGCAACCCACCTCGAAGCCTTTGAGAGAGAATTCCTTGCGAGGATAAAGCCCTAACCACCCACAGCCAAAGAGTGTTAGGCATCACTGACGTCTTCCTGTCTGTGTGATCTGAAGACTTATTACACTTGAGGACTGTGAATCCTCCAGCCGGTTAGGCGTCGTGTTCTGAGCATCCAAGAGTCATTGTGGATCGCCGGTGAACGAAGTCTGTGAAGGTTTGGGAGTATACCTTGAAGACTTACCAGAGTGATTGGGCGAGGACTGGGTGTCCTTAGCTCAAGGGGAATAAGGTGAAGACGCAGTCTTCTGAGTTGAATCTCAGCCTCCCTAACCAGACATACAGTTGTCACAGCAACTGGAACTGGTCCAACAAATCATTGTCTTCAACGAGCCACTGGTTTCGTCCTTCCCATTCCTTTACTTACTATTGGCCCTGGTGAAGTCATTGTATGATTGCATTATCTTTTGTCTTCACTAAGTAACTGATTGTTGTGATTGGCTTCACACTATCTTCCTACCTGATCTATACTGCCTAGCTGCTATTAGTCATTGTGCTTTCACTTCATTGAATACTTGACTATGGCTTTCTTAGTGTAGTCTACCTTCCGCTGCATGGTAATAGGTTTATTTCTATCTTTTGTCTTCGAAACTTCCATGTTTTGAAGACTTTCATGAAAATCGCCTATTCACCCCCCCTCTAGTCTATCACTAGCACTTTCAATTGGTATCAGAGCAAGGTACTCCCTTGTTCTGTGTGATTCGGTTTAACCACCTGGAGTTTTAGCTACGTCGACTGCAGGGATAATCAAAGTCTCCGCTGCGTGCCCAGTCTTCGATGGAACTGAATATCCCTACTAGAAGAATAAGATGCGCATGCATCTTGAAGCCATTGATGTAGACCTATGGTATGTCGTCAAGAATGGCGTTCCCAAGGCTGGTGAAGGTGTCACCGCTGTTGATGTCAAGAAGTTCGTTCAACTGGACTCCACTACCAAGAACATCATCTGTGGTCATCTGACCAAAGGACAGTATGGCCATGTGAGTGCTTTGGAAACATCTAAGCTAGTCTGGGACTGGCTCTCCAAGGTCAACGAAGGCGTCTCAACCCAGAGAGATCAGAGAATCAGTGTCCTTCGCAACCTCTTCAACCGCTTCAAGAGAAATGACAATGAGAATGTCTAGCTCACGTTCGATCGACTCACTGACATCACAAATGAGCTTCAAGCCCTCGGCGCTACTGACATCACCAAGCATGAAGTCGTCAAGACACTCCTGAGATCACTTGATAGCTCGTTTGACACCCTAGCCCTGATGATTCAAGAACGTCCTGACTTCAAGACACTCGATCCGTCTGACATACTTGAGAGTCTCAACACACATGAGTTTCAGCTTTCTGAGAAAAGAGACATCTATGGTCCCAACTATGGGAGAACTCGTGCCTTGAAGGCAAAAGCTGTCTCCTCATCTGAAGAAGAATCTGACAGCAGTTCTGATGATCCTGAAGACATTGGAAAGGAGCTTGCTATGCTTGTGAAGAAGTTCCAAAAATTCACCAAGAAGAAAGGCTTCAGAAAGTCTTCACGATCAAGCTCAAGGAATGATGAAGCTTCTGCTCATGACTACAAGAAGAGAACATGCCACAAGTGCAAGAACCCTGGCCACTACATCTCTGAGTGTCCGCAGTGGGACAATGAGAACAACAAGAAGAAGAAGAGCAAGGATTATGATTCTGACGACAAGAAGAAGAAGAAATACTCAAAGTCTTCTTCCAAGTCTTCCTCAAAGTCTTCATCACACAACAAGAGCTCATCTGGCAAGGCCCGCGCATTTGTCGGCAATGAAATGGATTCAGAGGGCGAGTCTGCTTCTGAGGAGGCAGAGGTGGAGTCTGAGGAGGAGTCCGATTCTGGCATTGCAAGTCTGGCTACAGCCTACGTTGCAAAGTCCATCTTCAATACTGAAGATAATGGCTCCGTCACCAACGCCGATGCTAATGACAAGGACAACTCCACTCCCACCTACTGCTTCATGGCACGTGGTGCCAAGGTAAACTCACGCGCCACTCACTATCAAACATCAAGTGAAGATGACTCTGATTGTGTTTCCAAACCCAGCTACAAAACACTTGCTAAAATTGCAACTGAACAACAGAAAGCTATGGAACATATTCAAAAACTATTAGACAAAAGCGATGACCTGTTAGACGCTGAAATGACTCGATCTCAGTCCTTAATTGAAGACATAAAAAATCTTCATGTTAAGTATGAGGAACTTGAAAGTCGTCATGAAACGCTCTCAACAACTCATGAAAAGCTTTCCTATGATTATCTTCAAAGGAAGCAAGATCTTGAGAAATTGAAAGCGGCTCATGAAGATCTTCAAAATGAAAACGAGTCACTTCGTGACAAACAGATCAGTTCCGCTCAGGAAGGATTTGAACCACCATGTCTTAAATGCATTGAGCATGATAACGCTACTTTTGTTGCTGAATGTTCTACTGCTGCTACTGTTGCAATATCTTCAACTGTTGATGTGGTAACTAACCCCTCTGCTGAGGATGCCACTGCTATTGCTGATGAGAATGCTAGGTTGAATACATTGCTTGAAACAGGGATGTTCAAAAGTCTCAAAGGGCATCAGACACTATGTGATGTCCTCAAAAGGCAGATCCTGAACCGAAACCCTAGGAAAGAGGGTGTTGGGTTCGAAAGGAAAATGAATGCTGATGGCTCTTACTGGAAACCTGAGCAGTACCCCAAAACCACATGGGTTGCTGCAAAGGAACCTTCAGCGGATCCATCCACCCTATCTGGCTTCACTTGTGCTAATCCCATTGTTATTGATGAATCCTTTGATGCAAACTATAAACTATTTAAGAATCAGAATGGTGAAGTGTTTGCCAGGTATATTGGTACTAACTGCAGGAATGGACCTCCTATGAAGAAAGTCTGGGTGCCGAAAAGATTTTTGGAGAATCTTCCTATGAATGTCGTCATGACACCACACATGAAGAAGACAAACCCCAGACCACAGGCCTCATACGGTCCAAAGGCTTCATATAGACAGAGGACTCACCTGAGTCGCACTAACGCAAATGTTTTGTAGGGAAACCTTACTCAGGCCTATGAATACAAGCGTGCTTCATCAAACCGCCATGTTCATAAAACCAAGAACTACTCTGCTTATTCTTATGAGTACTATTGTCCACCTACGAGACTTTTTGCTAGGGCTCCGAAGCCAAAGTTCTCAGATGCTACACTTAGACTCATTGCTTCGAAGCCACCGTTGAAGATGTGGGTGGCTAAGAAAGCTTAACTTTCTTTTGCAGGGAAAGGTCTCCAGCCGAAAACCAAAATCGTCTGAAGCTATTGCTGGGGACCTTAAACATCTTGTAGGGCGCAAGATCAAATGCCCAAATGGTCTTATTATGTATTTTGTTCCTGAGTCGCTTGCTACTTGCCCTATCAGTCCTAACCTTGATCTAAGCTTTCATAATCCACTTGCTCGTAAAATGTTTATGCTTCACAATTCTCTTCGTGAAGCCTATCCCCCTAACTGCACTGTAGGGTACGACACCAGCTGCTTCAGAATGGATTATTGATAGTGGGTGTACTAATCACATGACTGGCAAGCGAAGTCTTCTTATGGACTCAACCTTACGCCCATCTGACAGAAGTCACATCACATTTGCTGACACTGGTAAAAGCAAGGTATTGGGTCTAGGTAGAGTTGCAATATCAAGGGATCAACACATGGATAAAGTCATGCTTGTTCAATCCCTTGGTTTCAACTTAATGTTTGTCTCAATGCTTTGCGATTTAAACATGATTGTGATGTTTGGAAAATATCGTTTCCTCGTTCTAATGGAATCTGACAAGTCTCTAGTTTTTGAAGGGTATCAGAAAGATGATTTGTACATGGTAGATTTCTCAGAAGGATCACAACTTGCCGTATGTCTTCTAGCAAAAGCTTCAGAATGCTGGCTCTGGCATCGGAGGCTAGGGCATGTGGGCATGAGGAACTTGCACACTCTTGCAAGAAAGAAGCATGTCATAGGCATCGAGGGCGTCAAGTTCAAGAAGGATCACTTATGCGGTGCTTGTGAAGCAGGAAAGATGACGAGGGCCAAGCATCCCTCGAAGACAATCATGACAGCGACTCAACCCTTCGAACTGCTCCACATGGACCTTTTCGGTCCCACTCGTTACTCAACTCTTACTACTACTGCTTGTCTCTATGGCTTTGTCATTGTTGATGATTATTCAAGAAAGTTGATGAAGCCTTCATGGAACCTGAATGGATTCAAGCTATGCAAGAAGAGCTTCAACAGTTTGAGCTGAATAATGTATCGGAACTGGTTAAGCGTCTTGATCCTCGTAAGCACAATATAATAGGCACTAAATGGATATATCGCAACAAGCAAGATGAGCATGGTCAAGTTGTCAGAAACAAAGCTCATCTCGTTGCTCAAGGATACACTCAAGTTGAAGGGATTGACTTCGATGAAACATTTGCTCCTGTGGCTAGGCTTGAAGCCATACGCATACCGCTGGCCTATGCAAATCATCATAACATTCTTCTGCATCAAATGGATGTGAAGAGCGCTTTTCTCAATGACAAGATTGAAGAAGAAGTGTATGTTGCACAACCGCCTGGCTTTGCAGATCCAAAACATCCTGACATGGTGTACAAGCTCAATAAGGCACTGTATGGCCTCAAACAAGCCCCTCGGGCTTGGTATGACACACTCAAAGACTTCCTGAAGAGCAAAGGCTTCAAACCTGGTTCCCTCAACCCCACTCTCTTCACGAAGACATATGATGGTGAATTGTTTGTGTGCCAAATATATGTGGATGACATTATCCTCGGCTGCACGAATCAGAAATATAGTGATGAGTTTGGATACATGATGCAAGAGCAATATCAGATGTCCATGATGGGAGAGTTGAAGTTCTTCCTTGGTCTTCAAATACGTCAGCAACGCAACGGCATCTTTATATCTCAAGAGAAATACCTCAAAGATTGCCTGAAGAAATTTGGGATGAAAGATTGTAAAGGCTTCACGACGCCAATGCATCTAGGTCCGGTTCCAAGCGGCACCAAAGGAACCGACGACAATGGTAAAGAGTTCGATCAAAAGGTATACCGCTCCATGATTGGTTCTTTGCTTTTTTTATGTGCATCTAGGCCAGATATCATGCTTAGTGTTTGCATGTGTGCCCGGTTCCAAGCGGCACCAAAGGAATCACATCACTTAGCTGTGAAGCGAATTCTTAGATATTTGGCTCACACCCCAACACTAGGATTATGGTATCCAAAGGGCTCAGAGTTTGATCTAGTTGGATTCTCGGATGCTGATTATGCTGGTGACAAGGTGGATCACAATTCTACATCAGGCACATGTCATTTTCTGGGACGATCACTTGTATGTTGGTCTTCAAAGAAGCAGAACTGTGTATGTCTCTCCACTGCTGAATCTGAGTACATTGCTGCTGGATCTTGCTGCGCTCAGCTTCTATGGATGAAGCAAACACTCAAAGACTATGGCATTCATCTGAAGCATGTGCCACTCTACTGCGACAAGGAAAGCACTATCAAGATTGCCAACAACCCAGTTCAGCACTCGAAGACAAAGCACATTGAAATTCGTCATCACTTTCTCAGAGATCATGTTATGAAGGAAGATATTGATATCATACACGTCAACACTGAAGAGCAATTGGCAGATATCTTCACCAAGCCCTTGGATGAGAAGAGGTTTTGCAAGTTACGGTGTGAGCTAAATATCTTGGAATCCTCAAATGTCTTGTGATCAGGCACACATCCTAACACTTAAGCATGATGATGACTTAGATGTGCAACACACGAAGTAAAGTATATCTTCAATCAATGAAGACTTACATTCTGAGTGTGAATACATTAACGTGGAATTTTACTTCGGAGCGCCACGATAATTGTGCGCCGTGTCTGGGTCTAATACTTCCTATACGGTGGCTAACGCCACCACCAAATTCTTCTGTTTGAAGTGTTTACTCATGGCGTTACATTTGCTATGTCTTCACATTTGGTTTGTCTTCAATTTCAACTTGTCTTCATGATTATCTTCACTATGTTGATTTGATTGTCTTCTGATATATACATATTAGTATTCTGTCCTCTACAGCATTCACTTATAGCTATGTCTTCCTTGTTGAATCTTTTGAATTAAGTGAATGTGATCGGACCCTAATCTCTCTATGCTTTCTATCTCAAACTCTATATGTCCAAATCATATGCATTCTATTGAAACTGTCGAATGTCTTCTCCGCGTCCTTGTAATCAGAAGATACAGAGACAAACATTAAGTCTGTTTTAAATGCTCTATCCTTATTGCCTGAAATCTGGAGAAGCCGGAACTACCATCTGACAGTTCGGGCGGGCGTGGGAACGTGGGACAACTCCGAGTATTTTGCATGCTCGCCACGTGTCCCTCAGATGTGAACCGCCAGGGGCACCTGCGTAATTACGCTGTGTCGCATACTTCCTTATAAATACATGTCCCTGCGGTCAAGAAAACCTTCTTCCACCTCTCCACCTCATCAAAACCCTAGCGCCACCGCTAGCTCTCGACGACGCCGGCGACGAAGCGCTTAGCTGCCGCGACTTCACCGACGCCGTCCTCACGCCGGCCGCGGTCATCGTCCTCTCCGCCACCGTCGTAGGTGTCCTCCGTCGCCAAGTTAGGGCATGGTGGATTGAACTGCTCGGTCTCCTACTCTTCCCATATAGCAGTTCATTGTGTGGTAAATAAAACTCTCTTTTTACCATCTTTTTGATCCTAAAAGATTCATCCTGTTTACCGAAAGTGGTTTCTGCCTACTCAATGTTAGATCTATCTTGTCTGCATCTCATATAATGCCTAGTATATTCACTTAAGCTTCATAACGAGTTAGATTCCTCACTTGTACCTATTCCTGGATTCGTACAAATATGGAACCAACTTCAAACACATAAGTGAATGTCTTTGCACCATGAGGTCAATGTCTTCAAACTGATTTATCTTCAAAATCTTCTGAGAATGCATATGACCTCTCCCCTTCCCTCGCATCTCTAATGCTGTCACAGGTACATGTCCGTGGGAGAATCCCTTGGTTCTCATAGTCTGCATTCGTTTGCAGAATTCTTACAGCATCACATTAACTCTCCCTAAGCCAGTTCCTGTTTGACGAGCAAGCAGAAGCCTTTGAAGCCTTTGAACGTGTTGAAGCCATTCAGTTTGAAGTTCATGTCTACAGAGAAATCAGCAAGAAAGGGTGGCAGACAGCATCGAGGGGGAACATCAAGAGATCTGCTTGATGAACTCTCAGAGCTGTACAAGACAGATCCAGAAGAGAATTACAATCAGCGCAAGACACGAATCCAATGGATTCGAAAATATTGGGCCGAACAATGGTTTAAATACAAGTTTGTGACCCAGGAGTATGCTGAGAAGAATTCCATCAAGAGTCCTTGGGGTGACATTCTCTTCCGAAGCCTTCCACCCAAGATTAGAGTTGAAGCTATTGCTCAGGGTTTCTATCCCTGTATGTTCCGTGGACCACAGCCTGAAAATGCCGACCCATCATCAGTGCTCTGGTGTCGTGACGATAATCTCTTCAAGCGCAACTTCCAGCACGCAAAGGCATCGGCCAAGGAAAACAAGAATTCATTGGGACTAGACTTCAACCCTGGTCCTTCTTCTCCCCGGGCTGACGGCACACGCGATGCTGAACCCAATATCGTCGGACCTTTCTACAACCTTGATGGCCTTATCACTCACATTTCTGTTCAAGGTGCCAAAGTGGATCATTCTGATGATGATGCCGACACTGATGAAGCCCCAGCTCCTACTCCAAAGCCGCAGAAGCAAAAGAAGGCTAAAGCTTCAAAGTCAGCTGCTCCTCCAAAAGCTTCACGTGCGAAGCCACTGGCTACTGCACCTCCTGAAGACAGTGTGCAGTCTGAAGATCTATCACGTATCTCCAAGAAGACGAAGATGAAAAAGAATACTGATCAGGCATTGACCCCTGCTGCCATTTTGCGAGACGAACACATTGATCTGTCTAGTGATGAAGATCTTGCAGATGACGCTCTTGAGCAATTGATTAAGAGCAAGGAAGAATAAGAAATCGTTAATGATTTGCCTCTCTTTGACGTGGCAATCCTCCACAACTTCATTGATGAGTGGTTTGAAACCCCCAATCTCAGCTTTGAAGATCTGCAACTTCCAATTGGCCTCAGCGTCTCTTTCACTGGCGTCATTGCTTCTGAGCTAGCTCTAGCTCAGCGAATCGTTGAACTGAAGCACAAGATCGACTATGAGAAAGCTCAGTTCAAGAAGCACATGGAAAAGCTCAGCGTGCAAGATGTCAAAAACTTCAAGGTTATGTTGCACGAGCTCAAGGAAGCTTTTCTCAAGAAACAAGAAGAAGCTAAAAGTTCTCGTGAGTGCATGAAGAGTCTGGCTGACAAGTGCGTGCAAGCCTACAATCAAGCTGAGAAGCGCAGGGCTCTTGGGCATCCTAGCATTGACCCCAGAATGGCTGCAAAGAAGAAGAAGCCATCGACTGACAAATCTGCACCTTCAAGGCGGGAAGAACCTCGCATTGTCTTCCCAAGCAGCATGTCTGGCTCGAAGCCGAAGGTCAAGTCAACCTCTTCAGAACTCAAGAAGACAAGGGCTGCCGAGGCTGAAGCCAGAAAGAGGAAAAATCCTGAAGCTTCTGATGTCGCTCCCTCCAAGAAGAAGCGCAAAACCAAGAAAGATCGGGCTGCTCCCACAGAGTGCCTTGTTGTCGAGCCCATCTCGGTTGCTCATCCCGACTCTTTGCATCAAGAACGATGAATGGTAGTTCATGAGCCTGCTTCCGCAGAGGCTCCTGAAGCTGATGACATTCCAGCAGTTGACCCCACCGCTGCTGAAGACATTGGTCACCATGACAATGTTGATGATGATGTAGTTCTTCCTCAGATCGAGTACAACTTGGTATCATCGCCTGTTCTCACGAACAGCAAACTCATCAGCATTGGTCTTGACACTGAAGCCATAACTGGTCTGCCCTGTTTGGAAGAAGCGCTGGATTGCTTCAGAGAGTCTGGCTTGTTGCAGTTCGTCATTGACAAGGAGCATTGGAACGAAGAATTGCTGCTCCAATTCTATGCCACTCTTCATATTCGTGGCTACAACAAGGATCCGAAGACTTGGGTCCTCGAGTGGATGACAAGCAATGTTCATCATGAAGCCAAAGCCTTTGATGTCATTGAGCTCACTGGCCAGCCCACTCCAGGTGATCTTTATGAACCTGGTTGTCAGCTTCACCGTGCCGCTATGGAAAGCATTTTTCACAAGCCTAAACCCAACATGAGTCAGATGCTTAGCATGATGAAGCCTTTGCCTCCCGATGCTGAATATCCTAAGGAGTTCTTTGTCGAAGACCTTGAGTATCTGCCACATACTATCTATCACATTATAAGGTGAACTCTCTCACCCATCAAAGGACATTCTCCACATGCAAAGCTTGAAGGTGCAATGAAGACTTTGGTCTTCCATATTCTTCACGGCAAAAGCTTCAATGCATAAGACTTCTTCATCCGCCAACTTGCTGCATCAGGATCTGATCTCTTTGGCGTGAAGTTTTATGCTCCATGGATTATGCGTCTGATCAAACTACACTCAGTTGTCACCTATCAGCCCTCTGCTCGCAATCATCTGATTTTTCTGCCTGACGTTGATATGTCAGTTGAAGCCATCTATCCAGAGCCTGCCAAGGAGCCCCTTAGTCTTCAAAATGCTGATAATCAAAGCTTCTCACAACACATTGAAGGAGTCCCAGCAGTCACTCATGTTTATCCTCTGGCTGGTACTACCCGTGCACCTCATCGTGCCCTCACTGAAGCCACTGAAAGCACCATTGCACAATGGCCTAAGAAGTGATCTCGTGTTCTCAATGACCGAGAGCTTCTGGTTGCCCTTCATCAGAAACAGGATAAGCATCATGACTAGCTGAAGCGCCAAATGCAAGGCCTCTTCGTGGACGTAAACAGGATTCGCAACCTTGCCACAAAGAATGCCTTTGTCGCCCATGAAACTTGTGGGCGTACATGGAAAGGGCTGACGCTGAAGATGATCTTCAAGATGATGGCTTCTCTGAACGCTTCAAGTTCGACTCAGCACCTCCGAGAAGGACTGTGCTGCGGCATACTCCGTCTCTTGAAGACTCTGAGTTCTCCTCCTTTGCTGCAACACTGAATGCACGTGTCATCGATGATGAAGACGATGCTACTTCACCACCTTCTGCGCGAATCGACATTGCACCAAGTTCGTCTGCACCGCCAACCAACACCTACGACCCTGCTGCTTCACCAACTCCTCATGGGAACGAGTAGGTGCTCTATGTCTTCAAACCTTCTTGGTCCTTACTGACAAAAGGGGGAGAAGCATATGAGTTTGATAGTCTTCAAGCGGGTCCATACGGGCGGTGGTTTTATATTTTGCCTAGTGTTTAGAACTCTCGCTTTTTGATACATTTGGTTCTTTGAGTTGTAACACTTAAACTTGATGGTCGTCCGCTACTTATTTGCTATTCTATGATGCGATGATAAATTCCGCATGTGCGTGATAACTTCCGCACTTAGGTCATTCTACGAACATCCATTTTTCATTATGCATGTCATTATCTTCACATACTTTTCATGCATGATGAATTGTCGTCATAAGTTGAAGAGGATCTCCACAAGTACAACCTGCCATGTGCATTTGCATTCCAAAAGCAAATTACTTATATGCAAATCTTCAGGGGGAGCCTTTGCCACTTATGAAGACAATACCTAAATGCTTTAAATTTCACATACTTTTATCCCCGTTGAAAACTTCAACCAGTTTGTCATCAATCACCAAAAAGGGGGAGATTGTAAGTGCATCTAGTGCCACCCCTAGTTGGTTTTGGAGTATTGACGACAAAACTGGTTGAGGGACTAATGTGTTTGTGAGAATTACAGGATAACACAGGTAGTAGTCCCTCATTGATTCAGTTTATCTACCGGAGATGACCCCTAAAAAATGTATGAAGACATTGAAGACAATGGTGGTATGTGAAGATATTCACATTGAAGACTATGACAAGAGAAGACATTGCGTGAAGACTATGGGGCGCGAAGACTTAGTTGTTTCGTTGTCTCCTTTTCTTATTTGTTGGGTCATAGGAACCACCGTACTGTTAAGTGGGGTCCAAGTGAACAAAGTCAGAGTGACTGAAGTGATGCTCAACCAAAATCCTATGTCTTCAAGCGAAGACAATGAGAGCAAATCTTATCCAGAGATGGATAAGTCAGCTTTGCATGTAGCCCAAGTAAAGTTGTAGCGTGTGTTTGAAATCTGACCGTTGGAACATGTGTCAGTTCCTTAGTAACCTAGGGTCATTTCAGACAAATCAGGTCGGGTTGCCTAGTGGCTATAAATAGCCCACCCCCTACAACCATAAACGGTTGGCTGCTCAGAGTTAGTGTACGGCTTTTGTCGTTTGAGAGCAACCCACCTTGAAGCCTTTGAGAGAGAATTCCTTGCGAGGATAAAGCCCTAACCACCCAGAACCAAAGAGTGTTAGGCATCACTCAAGTCTTCCTGTCTGTGTGATCTGAAGACTTATTACACTTGAGGACTGTGAATCCTCCAGCCAGTTAGGCGTCGCGTTCTGAGCATCCAAGAGTCATTGTGGATCGCCGGTGAACGAAGTCTGTGAAGGTTTGGGAGTCTACCTTGAAGACTTACCAGAGTGATTGGGTGAGGACTGGGTGTCCTTAGCTCAAGGGGAATAAGGTGAAGACGCAGTCTTCTGAGTTGAGTCTCAGCCTCCCTAACCAGACGTACAGTTGTCACAGCAACTCGAACTGGTCCAACAAATCATTGTCTTCAACGAGCCACTGGTTTCGTCCTTCCCATTCCTTTAGTAACTGTTGGCCCTGGTGAAGTCATTGTATGATTGCATTATCTTTTGTCTTCACTGAGTAACTGATTGTTGTGATTGGCTTCACACTATCTTCCTACCTGATCTATACTGCCTAACTGCTATTAGTCATTGTGCTTTCACTTCATTGAATACTTGACTATGGCTTGCTTAGTGTAGTCTACCTTCTGCTGCATGGTAATAGGTTTATTTCTATCGTTTGTCTTCAAAACTTCCATGTTTTTAAGACTTTCATATAAATCGCCTATTCACCCCCCCTCTAGTCCATCACTAGCACTTTCAGCTGTATATACCCTTGTCGAGCAGTTGTACATTGGTGCTCAACGGGCTATTTCTGCTGCCTTGCATAAGAAACAAGCACCTTCCCTCATCAAGGAAGTGCTGGGGAGGTTGTCTGTGCTACCACAAAGGGTGGAAGAATTAAAGCGATCAGCCTCCAGAGCCAGTGCCTTCACTTCTTTGATCCGGGCAAAGGCATGGCAAGCTGAACTTGACCCGGAAGAGATAGCAACCGGTTGTTCCAGTTTAAAAGAGGATGGGTCTCCCTTTAGCGCTGATGAGCAAGAGAGATGCGTCCTTGGGCAAGCAAATTGGTTGAGGAAACTGATATCTCCAAATATCACCCGGTTTATGATGCTGAAAATGCCAAAGTGAAGGCACCGGTTCATCAGGCCATGGACCTTATCCCACGAACACGTAAGCACAGCTTCACTCCTGACATTGACCCGTCAACCCTTGTAGATGATGAAGCTGTTTTCAAAGCTTTGACTAGGATTGATTATTCATCGCCTAACTTCCAGACAACGGAGGAAGAAGAAGAGCAAGTGCAAGATGACCCAGAAGCCTCAACCCGCAAAGACCAGGAGTCCTGACCCATGAGCCGGTTTACCAGCCACAACATTTGGATGCCATGTGTCTCAAAACACTTATTCTTTTGGGCCACATGACGCCTTGTAATAGGCTAGTTGAAAACAATGATCTACCATGTCGTCATGCATGTTTATTTGCGTAACACTTTTGAACCGCCGGTCTGATGTTGAAGATCTTCCACTTATGCTTATAATATCATCAATCATGTAGTCCGTACTTACCATATTCCCTACACACAAGCAGATAACATGTACCCTGGTGGTTTACCCAAGGGCGGGTCATAATGCCCCATATAAAATTGTTGGTGACTGTATGGTCCTTAACCAGGGCGGGTTATGAAAACCTCACATATTCGTGGAACAAGTAAGTAACATACATGTGCTATTTATTCATACTTCTAGCTTACCACGCCATAGGCAGCAAGGGTAACAACCCCAAGACTTAGAGCACAATGCCCAAAGTGCATAATCAAATCATACTCACGATTTATCATCCAAAGCCAAGCCGGGTTATCAAAACTTTGGATATACTCAAATATGAGTCATAAAGATCAGGCCTACATGGCCTGAATCATTTTTAAACCATATACCAATATGGCACAAAAGATGGACCCAAAAATATTCAAAGAAAAAACAAAATCAGACAAGACAAAGGCCTTCATAGGCTGCCAGGACTCAATATCAAGTGCTCTTCAAGGGCCGCACGACCACTGATTTAATCCCTAATTCCAGCCTGTAAGCCGGGCCTCACATGACCATTCTCCATTTTAACCTTGAGAAGTTTAGGGTCTTTGTAAGATTGACTGTAAAGAGTACGACAAGTCATTCCAGGATTACCTGGTCGGAGTGGCAGGCATATAAAGGCAGGATAATCCAGATTTTTGCTGAATACACCTGGCATCCAAGCCATTCAAAAGGGTAAATATAGCTATGTTCATTGAACAGGAAGCCCCCAAGTGACCTTTAACAAGCCATCAAGGCTGGTTACCTATGTTTGAACTACTCATTATAGCAAGTTCTCTTTCGCAACCATTCAATGTGAGCAAAAAATCCCCCAAGTTATTTGCAACAAGGCATACAAGCCGGTTCAAAGGGTAATCATAGCTATGCTCAGTGAGCAGGAAGCCCACATGTTTTTTGTAACAAGGCGTGCAAGCCGGATCAAGAGGGTTATCATAGCTATGCTCAATGAGCAGGAAGTCCCCAAGTGATCTTATGAATTGACAATAAAGACTCGGATTCTCAGAAATGAAACGATAGAGGCCTTGAATTATCAGGGATGCCGGCTTCATTATACTAATCGTAATATATACATTGGTCGAAGTATGTACATCACAAGAGCCGGTGGCTCAGGTGTAATAAGGCCGAAGATGAGCAATATCCCACGGCCGACCGGTCTCCTCCTCCGATGTGCATGAGCCCTTGTGGTCTCAAATATCAATAAGTTCGTATGACCCGTTTGTTTAGATTCTTGCTGACCACAGAGGGCCCTTCCCAAGGTGGGGATAACTTGTGCATGTCTGTTTGATCCTGGATGACCCAGAGTACCAAATCACCTTCTTGAAAGGTCCGGGTTTTAACCCGGTGGCTATGATAACGACGCAGATCTTGTTGGTAAATCTCCGAATGAGCCGCCACAAGGTCATGCTCCTCATCCAGAAGGTCAAGAGCATCCTGACGTGCTTTCTAATTATCAGCTTCAACATAAGCCAACACATGGGGCGAGTTGTGACGGATGTCTTTAGGCAAAACCGCGTCTGCTCTGTAAACCATGAAGAAAGGCGTGTAACCCATAGATCTGTCGGGGTCAGTATTGATACTCCACAGCACTGAGGGCAACTCCTCCACCCAACAACCTGGCATCCTCTACAAAGGGACCGTAAGCCGGGGCCTTATGCCTCTCAATATTTCTTGATTGGCTCTTTCAGCTTGACCATTGGACTGGGGGTGGGCCACAGATGAAACATCAAGACGGATATGTTCACGTTGACAAAATTCTTTCATAGCACCTTTAAACATATTATTTCCATTATCAGTGATGATGCTGTGAGGATAACCAAAATGGAAAATCACTTTTTTGATGAATTGAACCGGCATTGCCGCATCACACTTGCTGACCGGCTCTACCTCAACCCACTTTGTAAACTTGTCAAACAAGGATAACCAAAATGGAAAATAACTTTTTTGATGAATTGAACCGGTAGTGCCGCATCACACTTGTTGACCGGCTCTACCTCAACCCACTTTGTAAACTTGTCAACCGCCACCAAGAGGTGAGTCTGTTGGTCCTTGGATCTTTTAAACAGTCTGACCATATCCAGCCCCCAGAATGCAAATGGCCAAGTAGTTGGAATCATCCTCAATTCTTGAGCCGGCACATGAGCTCATCTTCAAAATTTCTCACAACCATCACATTTGCTGACCAAATCCCCTGCATCAGCATGAGCCGTCAGCCAATAGAACCCATAACGATAAGCCTTAGCCACGAGAGAGTTAGAGACGGCATGATGGCCACAACATCCTTCATGAATCTCTCGTAGAATATCATGGCCCTTCTCAGGACAAACACAATGTTGAAACGCCCCTGTGACACTGCATCGGTGCAAGTCTCCATTGACAATAGTCATTGACTTAGACCGCTGGGTTATCTTCCTGGCCAAAGTTTCATCTTCAAGTAACTCACCCAGAGTCATATAATCCAAATATGGAACTGTCCAATCCGTAATAGCATGAAGAGCCGCCACCAATTGTGCCTCCGGGTTAGGAACAACAAGATCTTCCTCCGTAAGCAATTTAACTGAAGGATTATGCAAAATATCAATGAAAAAAATAGGTGGTACCGGCTTACGCTGGGACCCTAGCTGGCTTAAAGCATCAGCCGCCTCATTTTTTCTGCGGTCAACATGTTCAACTTGATAACCTTTGAAATGACTAGCAATATTATCAACCTCTTGGTGATAAGCCGCCATTAGTGGATCTTTGGAATCCCAAGTTCGTGAAACTTGCCGAGACACCAAATCTGAGTCGCCAAAACACCTTACCCGGCTTAGATTCATCACTTTAGCCATCAGAAGACCATGGAGCAAGGCTTCATACTCAGCTGCATTATTAGTACAAGGGATCATTAAGCCCCCGAGCCTTCCAACTGCCTGGATCCATCAAAGTGAATAGTCCAATATGTGCTATCCGGCTTCTCCTCAGGCATCTGCAACTCTGTCTAGTCATTGATGAAATCCACAAGTGCTTGAGACTTGATAGCTGTCCGAGGCATATACTTCATACCATGGGGTCCAAGCTCAATCGCCCACTTGGCCACCCGACCTGTGGCTTCTCTGTTTTGAATAATATTGCCTAAAGGAGCAGAACTAACCACAGTGATGGGACGACCAAGGAAATAATGTTTCAACTTACGGCTAGCCATGAACACACCATAAACCAGCTTCTGCCAATGTGGGTATCTCTGTTTAGATTCAATGAGTACCTCACTGACATAATAAACCGGCCGCTGAACTGGATGTTCTTTGCCTCATTCTTTCCTTTCCACAACAACCGCTACACTGGCGGCTCTGCTATTAGCAGCGACATATAACAGCAAGGTCTCCTTATCAATAGGAGTTGCAAGGATCGGTAGCTCGTCCAACTGCTTTTTCAACGCCTCAAACGCCAGATTGGCAGCATCACCCCAGACAAAGTGATCTTTTTTCTTCATCATCTGATACAGAGGGATAGCCGTTTCGCCCAAACGGCTTATAAACCGGCTTAAGGCCGCAATACGACCTGCCAAATGTTGGACATCATTAATACATGCCGGTTTAACCAAAGAAGTGATAGCCTTGATTTTCTCTGGGTTAGCTCCAATGCCTCTTTCAGAAACCAAAAAAACCCAAGAGCTTGCCTGCTGGCACACCAAAGACACACTTGGCCGGGTTAAGCATCATCTTGTAGAACCGGAGATTGTCAAAGGTCTCTTTCAGATCGTCTATCAAGGTATCCTTTTTCCTGGATTTCACAATAATATTGTAACGCCCCGAATCTGATGCGCCAGGTGTCTTCTAGTTATTCGTCATCACTGCCATGTCATTTGCTTGAGTGTTGCATCTTGACATGCATGTGCATCTTGACATGTCATCTTGACATGCCATGTCATTTGCTTGCGTGTTGCATATTGACATGTCATCATGTCCTGATAGTATTTATATATCTATGTTGTAGATCAATAGATCGCGATATAGCTCCTATATATATATTTATATGTTCCTAGAGAAAAGTTTAAAGATGATAGTAGCATGATACGGACTGGGTCCGTAATTTGAGGATTATCCTTGTTGCTGCACAGAAGAATTATGTCCTTGATGCACCGATAGGTGATAGACCTATTGCATGAGCAGATGTAGACGTTATGAACGTTTTGCAAGCTCGATATGATGACTACTTGATAGTTTAGTGCGCCATGCTTTACGGCTTACAACCGGGACATAAAAAAATTTGAATGCCATGGAGCATATGAGATGTTCCAAGAACTGAAAATTAGAATTTCAGATTGATGCCTGTGTCGAGAGGTATGAGACCTCTTGTCGCGGGATATCCATGACCAGCTATGGGAGTAGGAGGCCCCTTGCTGGTTCGACAGGGGGACGTCGCGTTGCGCAAAGAGCAGACTAGTGCAAGGCAGCATGGCAGAGAACACACAAGCAATTTACCCAGCTTGGGGCTGCTGCGAGGTGTAAGACCCTACTCCTGCTTTAGTGGATTGATGGTGGAATGGGAATGGTGGAGCACAATACACTTGCCCGGCAGGGGTTGCCGTAGGGCAGCAGCGACTATGCGTGTATTGGTTTGTTGGTTCGTCAACTTCCCAACCCTTTCTACCGGTGTCGTGGGCCTCCTTTTATAGATCAAGGGGTCACCACAATGGCATAGTAGTCATTATCCACTGATATGATAGTGAACCATGCTATCATACCTAACTCTGCGAGCTGATAGGGTGCATTAAATGCACTACTTAGTGTCACATCACTGGTTGCCCAGCAAGGCTTGCCGGGCTATCTTGCCAGCTCTGCACCTGTTCTCTTGACACGTCACAGGATGAGTGTCATCTGTGGGTTTCTTCTGTAGGAAATGGCTGCCATGTGGCAAATGGCTGCCACTTAATCACCCTGCGTCTTGACACCGCACTGATTGACGATGTGGGTCGTGCTTGAGTGGTTGGTGCGGTGGTTCTGCCCCCGCGAGCCCCGTCAGACCTTGCCGTGGTGCCTGGTTTGCCTACTTCTGGTGGTGGCCTCGTCCCTTGCTAGGCTCGCCTGCTCGACAAGGGAGGCCCTTCTCTTGTTGATATATTGCTCCACTGGCTTGACCTTGGTTCCTCTGAGCTGTATGTTGGTTCTTCAAATCTCTTTGTCCCTCAATCTCTGACTTAAGCTGGTCCTTCAATCTTGTTCTTGTGCCTGTGCATAGTCTAGGCAATGGACCGATGGTTTGTTGCACTGACAGAAGCCCCCGGGCCTGCCCCAAACGCGCCGCTGAGCGTCGTCGAGGTAGGCCCTGATAAGTGCACTGGCAGAGTTGCTGAAGAGGCTGCCCCCTTGAGGTTTCCATTGCTGCTTCATTAGCCTTGATTTCGGGCCAGTTTCTGGTTTCCTCGCACATGGTGTAAAGCCAATAGTGGTGGGGGCGCTCCAGTGATGGCACGTGAATGACTTTAACGCATGGGGTAGAAACTGCCAATTTACACTTCCTACAACGCGCCCTTATCCTTGGACACATATGCTACATGCATCATGCGGGGTAGGTAACGGTGGCGCGCGGCGCGGGGAGCATCTTTGAGAGGGTCCGTCCGCCTTGAATTGGCAGAGGAGGGCGGAGGAGGACAGAGGAAACAGACTTGTGTTGGAGCACTACGGTTGATACAGGGTTCCAGTTCATCGGGAGGGTTGTGGCATAGAGCAAAACTGGAGTCCACAAGATACTATTCATCTCCACCGTCAACCTCCTCCAGCCACCACGGGCTACTGTTCATCCACCGTCGACCTCCTCCAGCCTCCACTTGCTACTGTTCATCCACGGGCTCCTGTTCATCCAGCCTCCACCGCGCGCTCCTCCACCGGCTACTATTCAACCATCCCTCTCCACGGGGGTCCGGTTCAACAACCCCTCCATGGGCTACTGTTCATCCAACCCTCCACCGGCTACTGTTCAGTCATCCCTCCACCGGCTACTATTCAACCAGACCTCCACAGGGTCTTGTTCATCCAGCCCTCCATGGGGTCCTGTTCATTCACCGGCTCAATCGATCGGGCTACTGTTCATCCAGCAGCAACGGCCTCTACTACCACGGGTTCCTGTTCATCCAACCCCCACCAGGAACTGTTCATCCAAACCCCCCAACAACGCTCACTATTCATCCAAAGGCAACTTCGAGTATAATTCGGTGTTAATAATTCTTAATGCTTGTGGTGCATTATTCGGTGTTAATAATGCTTAATGCTTTCTTATGAGATTATTCATTTCTTTGCGGGCCTTAATTTTGCACCAAGTATGACCTCTACTGGTGCATCCAAAATTCTTTAAACCAGTTTTGCCACATGAGTCCACTATATCTACCTATCTGCGGTATTCTTTTGCTGTTCTAAGCGAATTTGCATGTGCCATCTCTAATTTTCAAAATAAACTTCTCTTTTGTGTATTTCTTTCAATCGCGGAGCGGTGAGGGGTGGCTAACATTTTCCATGCTAGATGTGTTATTCTCAAGATGAGTGTTTATTCACTTGTCATTGCACGAGAGTAAGGCAAAGGTATTAGGGATGCCCAGTCCCAAAATGAAAAAAGAAATCAATTTACTTTATGTTGTCAAATAATAAATTCCTTGGAAAGTGTTGGTATGGAGAGCACCCGTGGATACGGTTAGCCATGGAAAGTGAAAGTTATGGTGGAAAAAGGAATGAACTTTATTTTCTATTTGGGAACCGCCTATGATATATCTATGCATGGAAAGTATTGGGAACTCTAAGACGTTTTCGTTGGTGGGATGGATTCACCTCCCAAAATGTTTTTATCTAAATTTTTTTGCTTTGAGCTCTGGCACCACCACAAATCCCTACTTCACTCTGCGAAGGGACTTTCTTTTACTTTATGCAATTTTTATTTTGAAATTTGAGTCTCCATCTTCTCTTATAAAAAGCACAACTAGGAGGCAATACGATCGTGCTCAAGTATTGGGTGTAGTTAATATTCGAGTATGTTTCATGAATGGATCAATGTTTGAGCATGATGGGCTAGGGATAACTTCTTTTAGCATTGATATTTTGAAACATGGTTGCTTGTTTATATGCTTGAGTATCTAAATTGTTATGGCAAAATTAGACTATTGCTTTGAATCACATAAATGTCCATGCTATAAAGAAAAGAATATGATATGACTTGATGAACAACACTCCACATCAAAAATTCTGTTTTTATCACTTACCTACTCGAGGACGAGTAGGAGTTAAGCTTGGGGATGCTGATACGTCTCCAACGTATCTATAATTTTTGATTGTTCCATGCTGTTTTATTATCAATCATGGATGTTTTATAATCATTTTATAGTCATTTTATATCATGGTGCCCATTCCATGTTTTTTACGTTGCAGAAAATCAATATCAAACGGAGTCCAAATGCCACGAAACTTTACGGAAAACCAATATCGAACGGAGTGCAATGGGCCTAGTTGCACCTAGGGGGTGCCCCTAGGGGGGCACAACCCACCAGGGCGCCCTAGGAAGCCCTGGCGCGCCTCGGTGGGTTGTGCCCACCTCGGGTGCCCCCGGACCGCCTCTTTGCTCTATAAATACCCAAATATTCCCGAAACCATAGGGGACTCGACAAAATATTCATCCAGCCGCCGCAGAGTCCAGAATCACCCTATCCAATCTAGACACCATCACGGAGGGGTTCACCACTTCCATTGGTGCCTCTCCGATGATGTGTGAGTATTTCTTTCTAAACCTTTGGGTCCGTAGTTACTAGCTAGATGGCTTCATCTCTCTCTTAATTCTCAACACAATGGTCTCTTGGAGATCCATATGATGTAACTCTTTTGCGGTGTATTTGTTGGGATTGATGAACTTCGAGTTTATGATCAAATCTATGTTTTTATATCCATGAAAGTATTTGAGTTTTTTTGATATCTTTTATGCATGATCTCTTATAGCCTCGTATTTCTTCTCCAGTATTTGGGTTTTCTCTGGCCAACTCAATATATTTATCTTGCAATGGGAAGAGGTGCCCGGTAGTGGGCTCCATCTTACGGTGCTTGATCCCAGTGAGAGAAAGGGAACTGACACGTATGTATCGTTGCCACTAAGGATAAAAAGACGAGATCCATATATACCGCCATATAGATAAACGGATCTTGTCTACATCATGTCACCATTCTTATTGCATTACTCCATTTTTCCATGAACTTAATACACTAGATGCATGCTGGATAGCAGTCGATGTGTGGAGTAATAGTAGTAGATGCAGGCAGGAGTCGGTCTACTAATCTTAGACGTGATGCCTATGTAATGATCATTGCCTGTATATTGTCATAATTATTTGAAGTTCTATCAATTTCCCAACAGTAATTTGTTTACCCACCGTTTCAGAGAAGCCACTAGTGAAACCTACGGCCCCCGGGTTTTATTTCTCGTATATTTGCCATGGCGATCTACTTTTGCCTTTAATTTTATTTTTAGATCTATTAAACCAAAAATACAAAAATACTTTGCTGCACTTTATTTTATTTGCGATCTATTTATTCAATCTATTACAACCTTTTTACCATCACGCACCGATTTCTAGCGCTGTTACCCGAAAGGGATTGACAACCCCTTTAACACGTCGGGTTGCGAGGTGTTGTTATTTGTGTGCGGGGGCTGTTTACGTTGTGTTGCTTGGTTCTCCTACTGGTTCGATAACCTTGGTTTCATAACTGAGGGAAATACCTACTGCTACTGTGCTACATCACTCCTCCCTCTCCGGGGAAATACCGACGTAGGTCCAGCTGCCATCACCGTCCTGGCAAGGATCTTGCCGGAGGTCCAGCTTGCCCTCTGTCTTTTGGTCTCTGGCTTGGATGCCTCTCCTCACCTTGTATCTTGTTCTCGGTCGCCCCCTTTAGGCCCTGCGGCGGATGTGGCTACGACTACCCGTGCAAAAGTATGGGGTGCTAAAGTGCCCAAACTTTAGTACACCGACACTCATGATCAGGTAGAGAAGGTGTATTTCTCTCTTGAAAATCGTTGATAGTGAAGCCATTGTCAATATAATCATAGAGCTCTTGGAGATTGACATTGGTGAGTTCTTTCTTGGTGAAGAACTTGTGAAGCAATTTCCAGAGCGTCTTCTTGTTTTCATCCGCAATCAGATGTGCGATTCTTGTTCGATTATTGGCAGCAAGGTGCTCTTTGTCATGTCGATCCTCAGCGATATGCTGCAATAGTAGTTGTTGAGTGCGCAAGATTACTTCGAGTTGTAATGGAGGTTGAAGTGAAATCTTTCAGTCGCACTGAGGGAGACGAGGGCCATCAAATTGCTTGTGATAATCATGAGGGCTTGACGCGGGTGATTTACACGAACAAATATCTTCCATGACTTGCAGGGTATCGCGAATTGGAGGAATGAAGCTATTATGGCTTTCCTTTGCCAGATATTAAGTGCGCATAGCATGATCAATAATCTTCTGGATCCATGGCGCGAAAACTTTGAGGCAGAAGGGATATTGAGTTGAATCCTTCAAAATATGTAGAAACATATCCTCAACATCGAAGATATAGCACTCAGAGATTGCATAGATGGTATTCCGAAGAACACCTGAAATGGAATTATCTAAGTTCATCCCGGCCAGAGGGCACATAGTGTATGATAGCATGTGATACAGCGTGTGATTCTCGAAAGTTAGGTGCTCAGGACGTGGAGGACCAGTGTAGCCATGAATCTTGTCTTGATCCATTGTGCATCGAAATATTTCATCTAATATGACATCAATGTTGTGCACACGAATTTCATTATCACCATGCTCAAAGCAAGGGAAATGGGAGTGCGACGCAAGATCTATTGCAGTGCATTTCATGCGTTTGCCTTCGTTATCCACTTCATAATCCATTTCGAGTTATCTGATTCATCACAAGTGATATACATAGTGGCATAAAACTAAAGTACAATCTCTCCATTCCAAGGGTGCTCGAATTCAAATACCTTGGTGAGGCAGAAATCATCAAGATGTTGCAACACTTGACTAAAGCAGCCAATATTGCGCATAGCTGGGATGTTTGGATATTCACGAGGAAAATCTTTCTGCTCTCATTGAAGACCCGAGAGTAATAGATGGCCTATGCTTTTGTCCAGAAGTGAGGTGATTCTGAAGTGCGTGACTGAGGGAGTCCAGCATTAAGGGGTCCTCGAGCGCCCGACCTGTGTGACATGGGCCGGACTATTGGGCCATGAAGTTACAAGATAGAATATTTCCTCCTGTGTCTGGATGGGACTCTCCATTGCGTGGGAGGCAAGCTAGGCATCCGGATGTATTATTTCCTTCTCTGTAACCGACTTTGTGTAACCCTAGGCCCCTCCGGTGTCTATATAAACTAGAGGGTTTAGTCTGTAGAGACGGTCACAATCAAACAGGCTAGACCTCTAGGGTTTAGCGACAACAATCCCGTGGTGGATCAACTCTTGTAATCCTCATACTCATCAAGACCAATCAAGAAGGATGTAGGGTATTACCTCCATCAAGGGGGGCCCGAACCTGGGTAAAACATCATGTCCCCTTCCTCCTATTACCATCGACCTTAGACGCACAGTTCGGGACCCCCTACCCGAGATCCACCGGTTTTGACACTGACATTGGTGCTTTCATTGAGAGTTCCACTTTGACGTCAAAGTTAGGGTTGATGGCTCGCCTTGTTATCAAAGGCAGTATCACCTCCGGAGGAGCTCTGGCCTCAGGCCAAGCCCTCCAGCTGGGCGGCTTTACCATGATTGCCAGTTCGGCCGTTAAGCCGACTATGACTTCTCGGGTCATCGAAAATTGCCTCCGTGTTGACTCCGAATACTCCAGATGGATGGATTCAGGGGAGTGGTCGTCTTTAAACGAACTCCTGGATCGCATCTCCACCATGGGGTTCGCTACTGACTATGATCAGATTGGGCTTAAAACCGATAAGAGAGAAATCAAATCTCTGTCAATCACCCATCACATAGCGGTCGTAGAAGACCAAAACAATAATTCTTCCCCTATACTGAAGACGAACTATGTTTGGATTTCTGAGCTCGCAGAGCTGGATACCTGTCTGCGGAACGACACTCCAAGCCCTCCGAATCCAGAATCGGGCATGGGGCCCGGAAAATCATTGGACATCCCGGAACCCAAACTAACAAGCTTGGAAGCTTCTCAAACTCAGGACTCTAAATTGGGCCAAGGTTCGGATATAAAGCCACCCACCCACCACATGCAATATTCAACAAAAAATTCCAGTCATCCGGATATATGCGACCTCACGTGCATATGACAGCAGTCTTAGGAAACAGTCCATCACTTTGGGCCAGGTTCCTACTTGTCAAAGACAAGATTAAAGATTGCCGCGACGAGGATGCGATTTCAGTATTCTGCAATAATTGCACGGATGAAGGAATCCTCAACGCCATCAACCGCTGTCGCGTATTACACTTCGCAGACTTGGAAACTATAGTACATAAGTACTACGCTATGGAAAGCACCTGGAAAACTCCGACAACTCGCTGGGAGCCACTGGTCTCCACCCAACCCCTCGGGCGAGCAAAATGGATGCACCCTCGCAGGGCACCCGAACCCATAGTAAAGAAAACTAAACTCACTATGGGACGCGGAACCGTTCTGGAGGGATGGCTCGATAGGCCATGCAAAATTCACATGACACCGGATACAGTAACCAACAACCTTAGAGCATGTTTGATACTTTGGCAACTGGCCAAGAGCAGCAAGGATATCCTCACCAAAAACACCACAGAGCAACTCCCCCCGAAATACAACGACCACAAAGTATTGACAATCTTTGAGACTTTTGCTTCAAACAATCGGCGCGAGAGGGCACTCCGCAACCTCGCCGAAGTCTGCCAAGTCGCAACAATAAATCCCTGGAACGACACGGCCATAACTTTCAATGCCAGTGACGAACCAAAAATCCGGTTAGTCTCGGCACCAGCCACCTTGCTCCTCAACCCAATTGTGGATGGCTTTCAGCACACTAAAATTCTCATGGACAGCGGCAGCAGACTAAATCTCATCTACGAGGACACACTGAATAAAATGGAAATAGACAAGAGCCGCATCGAGCATAGTAATACGACCTTCCGAGGGATCATTCCTAGCCAGGAGGCATGATGCGCAGGGAAAATTACACTCGATGTGGTATTCAGAACACGGGAGAACTATCGGTCTGAAGAGATAACCTTCCAAGTGGCCCCTTTAAACATTGGATATCATGCCCTGTTGGGGCGAGATGCATTCACACGCTTTCAAGCTATACCTCATTATGGGTATATGAAGCATAAGATGCCCGAGCCCAATGGTATTATCACTCTTGCTAGTGATCCGGACATAGCCCTCCACGCCGAAAACAAAACAACATCCCTAGGCCTCGAGGCACTATCTGAGGCCCTCGCGGCCGAAGAGTTAACCGCACTATGCTCTACGGTGGATAGGGGCGACGTAATCCTTGATAAACGTCCCAAATCCACCTCCTTCAAACCAGCAGACGAAATAATCAAATTTCAAGTCCACCCGATGGACCCCAAGAAGACAGTTTCCATCGGCGCACGGCTGGACCCAACGGTTGACGCTGCACTATGAACATTCCTGCGTGAGAACTAGGACATATTAGCCTGGCACCCTTCTGATATGCCAAGAATCCCACGCAGGCTGGCCGGACACAGCCTCAATATATTCAAGGGATATAAGATGGTCAAGCAAACACTATGGTGCTTTTCCGAACCTAAACGACAAGCTATAGGGGAGGAGCTAGCCAAGTTAATCAAGGCCGGATTCATGAGAGAAATAAAACACCCGGACTGGCTAGCAAACCTGGTGATGGTACCAAAGAAGGACAAATCCTGGCGCCTGTGAGTCGATTTGAAAGACCTCAATAAGGCTTGCCCTAAGGATCCTCTCCCCTCCCTCGCATCGATAAGATTATTGATGCTACTACAGGACACGACTCACTGTGTTTCCTCGACGCATACTCCGGATACCATCAAATTAAAATGAAGGAATCCGATCAGGCCGCAACAGCATTCATTACCCCATACGGGCCTTTCTGCTTCAACACTATGCCCTTTGGGCTTAAAAACGCCGGCGCCACCTACCAACGGATGATTCAAACATGCCTGGAGAAACAAATCAACAAGACAGTGGAAGCATACGTGGATGACGTCGTCATCAAGACTAAGCATGTCGAGTCGCTAATAGATGACCTTCGTCTCACATTCGACAACCTCCGAACATATTACATCAAGCTCAATCCGGAAAAGTGTGTTTTCGGCGTTCCCACCGGAAAGCTGCTGGGCTTCATCGTTTCCAATAGAGGAATTGAGGCAAATCCATCCAAAATCCAAGCTTTGTCACAATTATCTACACCAACCGACCTTAAACGGGTCCAAAAACTAGCCGGATGCATGGCAGCATTAAGCCGCTTTATCTCTAGACTAGGAGAAAAAGCATTGCCACTTTATCGCCTTCTCCAACGTACAGACCACTTCGAGTGGACAGAAGCGGCAACTGCCGGATTGGAGGAAATAAAGGCTCTTTTAGAGAGGGACCCAATCCTGGCCGCGCCAAACGTCGATGAACCAATGTTATTATACATCTCTGCAACACAACAGGTTGCGAACGCAGTGCTCGTCATTGAGCAAAAGGAGGACGAACACAAGTTCCCACTTCAGAAACCGGTATACTACGTATCCACCATCCTCACACCATGCAAATCCCGGTACCCTCATTACCAAAAGATAGCATACGCAGTCTTCATGGCATCCCAGAAGCTACGACACTACTTCCAAGAGTCTTCGATCATGGTGGCTTCCGAAGTACCACTCAATGATATAATAAATAACCGCGACGCTACGGGTCGGATTGCCAAGTGGGCTATCGAGCTCTTACCATTCGACATAACATACAAACCACGCCAAGCCATTAAATCCCAAGTATTGGCTGACTTCGTCGCCGAATGGACAGAGGCTGAACTCCCTAAAGAGTATGGTACATATTCCTACTAGGTCATGCACTTCGATGGCTCTAAAATGCTGGATGACTTAGGAGCGGGCTTCGTCTTGATGTCCCCCACTGGAGACACAGTCCAATACGTACTCCAGATATTATGCACAGACTCCAACAACGCAGCCGAATATGAGGCCCTATTGCAAGGTCTTCGGATGGCCGCCTCCATGGGCATACAACGCCTAGAGGTGCGCGTGTATATCCCAAATAAATGGAGACTTTGATGCCAAAGATCCAAAGATGGCGGCCTATCGTAATGCCGTACTCAAAATATCAGCTCGGTTCGAGGGATTTGAGTTTCATCATGTGGCTCGAGAAAGTAATCAAGCAGCGGATGTCCTTTTTCACATGGGCACCAAGCGTGACCCAGTCCCACCTAACATCTTTCTGGAAAGGCCCTTCAAGCCATCTGTGGTGTGGCAGGACGAGAGCAGCAACGCCAGTCCGGATCCGATCATACCCCCAGATTCCGCACAGAATACAGATATCATCAAGGGCTCAGCCACCGAGATAACACCATCGGCCCATCTAATAATGGCAGTAATTGCCCCCATGGACCGAACCCTTCTTGGCCTACCTTAATAGGCGAGAGCTCCCTGAGGACCAGAATGAGGCTCGCTGCATTGTTCGGCACTCGAAAGCCTACAAGGTCCATGCCGGAGAGCTCTACAAGAAAAGTGCTACCGGAGTCCTTCAAATATGTATCTCCAAATAAGAGGGGTGGCAGCTCCTGGCTGAAATCCATGCTGGTCTCGGCGGTCACCACGCCATAGCTCGGGCCCTTATAAGCAAGGCCTTCCATACATGTTTCTTTTGGTCAACGGCCCAAGTAGATGCACAGGACCTGGTCCAACGTTGTGTCGGATGCCAGCTCTTCGCCAATCAAAGCCTTATGCCGCCTACTGCTTTACAAGCAATCCCCGTTACTTGGCCTTTTGCGGTCTGGGGGCTTGATATGGTCGGACACTTAAAGGAGGAAGCCATAAGAAAATATATTTGCTAGTCATGGTAGATAAATTAACCAAATGGATAGAGGCCAAACCAGTGAAAACGACCGAAGCTGGACCGGTGATAGACTTTATATATGATGTCGTGCACCATTATGGTGTCCCACACAGCATCATCACCGATAACGGCTCCAATTACACAGCTGATGAAGTGAAATCCTGGTGTACTAAGTTGGGCATTAACCTCGATTACGCCTTGGTCTATCATCCACAAACAAACGGTCAGGTCGAATGAGCTAATGGTCTTATTATGAGCGGCATTAAGCCTAGACTAGTGCGGTCGTTGAAAGAATCAGACAAGCACTGGATTGAGGAGGTCGACTCCATACTCTGGGGGCTGCGGACCACACCCAATCGCACTACCGGATACACACCATTCTTCATGGTGTATGGAGCAGAGGTCATTTTGCCCTGCGACATCATTCATGACACACCTTGAGTGCGCTGTATGAAGAGAGAGAAGCCGAGTTGGATCGGCAGGACAGTCTAGATACCTTGGAGGAGGAGCGCGATGTTGGAAAGGCCTGTTATGCATTCTATCAACAACAGGCTCGCATATATCAAAGCAGAGAGGTGCGGGCCAAGACTTATAATATTGGTGAACTCGTTCTAAGAAGGATAGAAAAGAAAATGGACAAACTCAAGCCCATGTGGGAGGGTCCCTTCATCATTGATGAAGTTCTCACTGGAGGAGCGTACCGCCTGCGTGATGCATCGGACAATCGCCTAGAGCCAAACCCGTGGAATGCGGCCAGACTCCGAAGATTCTACGCCTAGAGCTGGACTCATTGTTTGTTTTCTTCTCCCTTTGTCTCCATTTTTCCTCTCTTTAACCTTTTTGTCTAGATCTTTAGCTCTTGTGCGGCCAGACCGCACACCTATGATGTGCACATCCTTAAATGTATATAGTCATAATACCTAGGGGCTTCTTTTACAGAAGCTTATTATTATTTTCCGAGCATCAAGCTCAACACATATGTTTCCTCTTCCGCATATGTACCTTTTCTTCACCATTATATGCATCGTTATGACTTAAGTTTTTGCCAAGCTGAGTTGCCTGGCTCCTATGCTTATGCCCTACGTTCCCATTTGTTTGGCTAAGGCATAAAGGGAGCACCTCTGCGATTGTTACAGCTGGGTCATCCGGAAATGTATCTCACTCTTGGTGAAGCTGAAAGACGTTTTACCTTCATCACACCATGAACCCCCAGATGTTACTGATACGTCTCCAACGTATCTACTTTTCCAAACACTTTTGCCCTTGTTTTGGACTCTAACTTGCATGATTTGAATGGAACTAACCCGGACTGACCTTGTTGTCAGCAGAATTGCCATGGTGTTATTTTTGTGCAGAAATAAAAGTTCTCAGAATGACCTGAAAATCAACAGAGATTATTTTTGGAATATATAAAAATACTGGAAGAAGAATCCACGTCAGGAGGCCCACACCCTGTCCATGAGGGTGGGGGGCGCGCCTACCCCCTGGGGGCGCCCCCTGCCTCGTGGGCCCCCTGACGCTCCACCGACCTCAACTCCAACTCCATATATTCGTGTTCAGGGAGAAAAAAATTCAGAGAGAAGGATTCATCGCGTTTTATGATACAAAGCCGACTCCAAGCCCTAAACTCTCTCATGAGGGCTGATCTGGAGTCCGTTCGGGGCTCCGGAGAGGGGAATCCATCGCCATAGTCATCACCAACCTTCCTCCATCACCAATTTCATGATGCTCACCGCCGTGTGTGAGTAATTCCATTGTAGGCTTGCTGGATGGTGATGGGTTGGATGAGATTTATCATGTAATCGAGTTAGTTTTGTTAGGGTTTGATCCCTAGTATCCACTATGTTCTGAGATTGATGTTGCTATGGCTTTGCTATGATTAATGCTTGTCACTAGGGCCCGAGTGCCATGATTTCAGATCTAAAACTATTATGTTTTCATGAATATATATGAGTTCTTGATCCTATATTGCAAGTCTATAGTGACCTACTATGTGTTATGATCCGGCAACCCCGAAGTGACAATAATCGGGACCACTCCCGGTGATGATCATAGTTTGAGGAGTTGATGTATTCACTATGTGTTAATGCTTTGGTCTAGTACTCTATTAAAAGAAGGCCTTAATATCCCTTAGTTTCCAATAGGACCCCGCTGCCACGGGAGGGTAGGACACAAGCATGCAAGTTCTTTTCCATAAGCATGTATGATTATATTCGGAATATATGCCTACATTACATTGATGAACTGGAGCTAGTTCTGTGTCGCCCTATGTTATAACTATTGCATGATCGATTGCATCTGACATAATTCTCCATCACTGATTCATTGCCTACGAGCTTTTCCTATATTGTTCTTCGCTTTTTTACTTTTTCGCTGCTACTGTTACAATCACTATAAAACCAAAAATATTACTTTTGCTACCGTTACCATTATTATCATATTACTTTGCTACTAAATACCTTGCTGCAGATATTAAGTTTCCAGGTGTGGTTGAATTGACAACTCAGCTGCAAATACTTGAGAATATTCTTCGGCTCCCCTTGTGTCGAATCAATAAATTTGGGTTGAATACTCTACCCTCGAAAACTGTTGTGATCCCCTATACTTTTGGGTTATCAAGACCATTTTCTGGCGCCGTTGCCGGGGAGCATAGCTCTATTCTTTGAGTCACTTGGGATTTATATCTGCTTATCATTATGTAGAACTTGAAAGATCAAAGAACCAAGATTTTTCCCTCAACTACGAAGGGAGGTAAGGAACTGCCATCTAGCTCTGCACTTGATTCACCTTCTATTTTCAGTAAGCTTGCGACACCTACACCTACACATCATATTAATTCTAATATGTTGCATGTTATTGATGATGCCACTTCTGCTATGCATGATACTTATGATGAAACTACTTCTATGCTTGATACTACTGTGCCACTTGGTGAATTTCTTGATGAACAACTTGCTAGGGCTAGAGAGATGATGAAGATTCTCCCCCTAGATATGAATTGCCTGTTGTTCCTGAGGGTTATGTTATTGATGAATAAACTGCTAGATACCTTCTTGCCTGCAATGATAGAAGTGATCTTAAGAAACTATTAGCTAAGCTGAATGAAAAATCTCTGAATGCTAGAATGAAATATGATCCTGCTTATGCTACTTCACCTATCTTTATTACTGATAAGTATTATGATTTCTCTATTCATACTGAGATAATTACTTTGGTTGAATCTGATCCTTTCTATGGGTATGAATCTAAAACTGTTGTGGCACATCTTACTAAATTAAATGATATAGCTACCCTGTTCACTAATGATGAGAAAACTCGCTACTATTATATCCTTAAATTATTTCCGTTCTCATTAAAGGTTGATGCTAAGATATGGTTTAATTCTCTTGATCCTGGTTGTGTGCGTAGTCCCTAGGATATGATTTACTACTTCTCTGCTAAATATTTCCCCGCTCATAAGAAACAAGCTGCTTTAAGGGAAATATATAATTTTGTGCAAATTGAAGAAGAGAGTCTCTCACAAGCTTGGGGGAGGCTTCTCCATTTACTTAATGATTTGCCTGATCATCCTCTCAAGAAAAATTAAATACTTGATATCTTTTATAATGGACTAACCGATGCTTCCAGAGACCACCTAGATAGTTGCGCTGGTTGTGTTTTCAGGGAAAGAACAGTTGATCAAGCTGAAATTCCTGAACCAACTCCTATGTTGACCAATGAAAATAATTGGACACTTCCTGAACCAACTCCTAAGCCAACTCCAAAGAAAAGGGGTATTCTATTTCTCAGTCCTGAAGATATGCAAGAGGCAAAGAAATCTATGAAAGAAAAAGGTATAAAAGCTGAAGATGTTAAGAATTTACATCCTGTTGAAGAAATACATGGTCTTAGTTCATCACATATTGAAGAAACACACGGTCTCGATAACCCGACACAGGTAGTAAAGGTAGACTCTCTCTATAGACTTTGATAAGTTTATGGTTAAGCAAGAAGATATTAATGCTTATTTTGGTAGACAACTGAAACGCAACGATTATATGATTGAACACTTGGGTGATTATATGTCTAGAGTTAAAGGTGAACTTAAACTCATTAGTAAACATGCTTCTATGGTTACCACTCAAGTAGAACAAGTACTTAAAGCTCAAAATGATTTGCTCAATGAATTGAATAGTAAGAATAATGACTTTGCTGTTAGAGTTGCAACTAGAGGAGGTAAAGTGACTCAGGAACCTTTTAATCCTGAGGGCCACCCTTAGAGAATTGAGCAGGATTCTCAGAGAAATAACATTGATGCACCAAGTCCTTCTAAGATGAAGAAAAAGAAAAATGATAGAACTTTGCATGTTTCTAGTGAACCTGTTGTAAACACACCTGAGAATCCTAATGATATTTCTATCTATGATGCTGAAACACAATCTGGTAATGAACATGATCCTAGTGATAATGTTAATGATGATGTTCATGTTGATGCTCAAACTAGCAATAATAATGATGTAGAAATTGAACCTGTTGTTGATCTTGATAACCCACTATCAAAGAATCAACATTATGATAAGAGAGACTTTCACTACTAGGGAAAAGCCCAGCAGTAGCACGGGTAAAATGCTTATCTGTAGCGTGGGCAGCTGCACTACTGATACGGCACTACAACTAATGCTTAGCAGTAGTGCATGCTGACCCACGCTATTGCTATCTAGGGATAGCAGCAACGGTCATTGTAAAAACGCGCTGCTACTAATATCTATAGCGCCCTAGTATAAAAGGCGCTACTGCTAAGACCTCACTGCTACTACGGCCATACCCCGGGCTACTGTTATTAGTTTCTGGAAAAAAAATCTGCTCCATATTTTGTGCTGCTGAATTTTGTTTAGTGTTTTATACAATAGTCTCTAGCATATCATACACATACAAATCTGATCATATCAGACACATACAAATAGCCTCATCAAATCGATCATGTCATCAACATAATCATCATCCAACACAAAATGACGTCTCTCTCGAAATAGCGATACAAGTTATGAGATGCCTCAAATACTTGCAACTACATCATCATCCATCTAAACAATGATATAGACAAGAAGAGCTATCACTATGAGTGAGAGTGGAACTATGCAGTACATGAGGCGGTGGTTATGAGTCCTCTCTCGCGTTAGCATGAACCTCAAGTAACTAGCTTCTGCTTCATGTCTGCTTTTGAACCATTTATGGCTGTCGCCCGAGAACCGCTCGGATCATTTACCCTGCACATAATCATCATTTTTTGAATATAACATGTCCAAAACATCACATGTACAAATATGACATGTCCAAATTCCAAATGTGACATGTCCACATATCACATGTCCACTTCAAATTTGCATATAGCAGGAAGAAAAATATAGAACTTGAAGAAAAATGCAAGAAGTTTTTTTAAATAGCAACAATTGCTTTAACTAAAAAATAATAAATAGCAAAAATTGCTTTAATTAAAAAATAGCAATAGTTTGAAACCTAGGATTCATACTAAGTACCACTAAAAAATAGCCAATAATCTATCCTAGGTTTTTTAACTAGGGTTCATACTAATTGTAATTAACTAACTAGCACTAAAAATAGCCTAGGGTTCATACTAACAGAGAGAGAGAGAGAGCAGAGCAGAAAGCAGAGAAGAGGGGAGGGGAGGGGAGAGTTCTTACAGAGGGCGGAGAGAGAGATGGGGTCGGGGGAGACGACGGCACCGAGGTGCGGCGCGGAGGAGCCGGGGAAGACGGCGGCGAGGCGGGGTCGGGGGAGACGGCGGCGAGGAAGGGTCGAGGGAGACGGCGGCGAGGCGGGGTCAAGGGAGATGGCGACGGAGAGTGAGGGCAGGGGCTCCGTCAAGGTCGAGGTCGAGGGGGAGGAGCACGGTGCACAGCGACATTGAGGGCAGACTCTGACGAAGAGCGAGGGCAGGGGCTCCGGCGAGGGCGAGGGCGAGGGCAGGGGCTACGACGGCGGCGAAGAGGGGAGAAGAGAGAGTGGGGAATTGGGGGAGAAAGCAGAGGAGGGAAGCCCGCGTGTATGTCAAAATAGCTTTAGCAATAGCGTGGGAAAAGAAAACGCGTTGCTGCTAAAATCCGTAGCAGTAGCGCGCTCCTCACAAACTCGCTACTGCTAAGCTGGGCCCGTCCTGTGGACAAGTTCAAACTTAGCAGTAGCGCCCTACCCTAAAAGCACGCTACTACTAATTTGATAGCGGTAGCGCGGTTTGTCGAAGGGCGCTACTACTATACCTAGCGTGTCGGCAACGGTGTGGGAATTATAGTAGTAGCGTGTTTTATTCCTGTCGCGCTACTGCTAAGTGGATAGCAGTAGTGCCCTTTCTGACCACGCGCTACTGCTAAGTAGCAGTAGCGCCTCGTTCTAACACGCGCTACTGGTAAGATTCTGTGTATAAGGTTTTTCCTAGTAGTGTTTGTTGCTAGGAAGCACGGTAAATAAAGAGAACCATGGGTTCAGAAACCCATGCCTTTTCCTCCTAAACCATCCAAGAAAAAGGATGATGGGGATTTTGAGCGCTTTGCTGAAATGATTAGACCTATCTTCTTGCGTATGCATTTGAGTGATATGCTTAAAATGAATCCTTATGCTAAGTATATGAAGGATATTGTTACAAATAAGAGAAAGATACCAGAAGATGAAATTTCCACCATGCTTGCTAATTATATTTTTAAGGGTGGAATACCTAAGAAACTTGGAGAACCAGGAGTACCAACTATACCATGCTCCATTAAAAGAAACTATGTTAAAACTGCTTTATGTGATATTTGAGCCGGTGTTAGTGTTATGCCTCTCTCTATATATCGTAGACTTGATTTGAATAAGTTGACACCTACTGAAATATCTTTGCAAATGGTTGACAAATCAACTGCTATACCTGTCGGTATTGGTGAGGATGTGACTGTTGTGGTTGCAAACGTTACTATTTTAATAGACTTTGTTATTCTTGATATTCCTGAGGACGATAGTATGTCTATTATTCTTGGAAGTCCCTTTTTGAATACTGCAGGGGCTGTTATTGATTGCACCAAAGGCAATGTCACTTTTCATGTTAATGGTAATGAGCATACGGTACACTTTCCGAGGAAACAACCTCAAGTCCACAGTATCAATTCTATTGGGAAAATTTCAACAATCCCTATTGGAGGTTTTGAATTTCCTCTTCCTACTGTCAAGAAGAAATATAATATTCTTATTGTTTGGTACATGCATATCGCCGTTGAGGTAACCTAGTGTTATTCAAAAATTCTCCGGTTTCATGTTATTCGAAATGAGTTTGTTAACAAGACCTGATCAACCTTGTTAGTGGATTCCTTTTGATGAGCATGAGATGGGTCAATTTATAAAACACAACCTTCTGTACCCTCCTTTTACTTTCTGTTACTTAGATTAAATAAAGCAAAATTAGTAATTTCTGTCAGTTTTCTGAATTATCCGTGCAATAAAAAATAACCCAAAAATAAAAGTTCTCCAAATGCCCTGAAATTTGAATATGATTTTTTATGGAATATTTGAGAATATCTGGCACAGAGAACACATCAGGGGGAGCCAGCACCTGGCCACGAGGGTCCAGGGCGGGCCCTACCCCCTGGGCGCGCTCCCCTACCTCCTGGGCCCCTGGTGGCCCCCTCCACTTATTCCACTCACCACACACTCCTTCTTCCTCCCAAATAATCACCAACCAGCTCAAGCACGAGTTCTAGCTCATCTTGCTGCCATTTTCGATCTCCTAGCTCAAAGCTCCATTCACAAAACTGCTTTGGGGGATTGTTCTTTGGTATGTGACTCCTCCAATGGTCCAATTAGTTTTTGTTCTAGTGCTTTATTCATTGCAATTTTTTGCTGCTTAGGTGACCTTGTTCTTGAGCTTGCATGTCAAATTTATATGCTCCAAAGTAGTTCTAATGCATGATATAGTCTCTAGGAACTTGTGGGAGTAGTTGCTATAAATTTTGTTGAGTTTGGTTCACTTTTATTTTGAGTTACTAAAAATTTTAGAAATTTTCAGAAAATGATGAAGAGATTTCTGAGGGGTTCTTCGAGCCGAACCTCGAAGGATAATCAAAGTGAAGAAGACGAGAGGCCCAAATATAATCTCCCTCGCACCGCGGAGGTTCGGCCTTGTGAATGGCCTTATGATGATTTCTTGAGAGCAGCCGGGACTTATGATGATTTCTATGAGTTGGCTGAGAATGCAGGCCTCACCAACTTCCTCCGCAATCAGCACGAATAGTTTCTCCTACTCACTAATACTTTTGTGCAAAATTTTCATTTCCATGCTAGGATATCTCCACCTTCGGTGGATTTCTATTTATATGATGAGTATAACGAGATGTCCCTCTACGAATTTTTTGAGGTCTGCAAGTTGCCCTTTTCAGGCAGTGTAGAGGAACCACATCGTAATGATCTAGAGAGGTTTATTGATACAATTGATGTAGGGGAAATGAGGAAGGTTTCCGATGTAAGAATTACTAGCATGCATTTTCCTGTTCTACGTTAATTTGCATTATTAGCTAGTAGATGCTTAATTGGCCATGGAAACTGTGGCAACCTTAGTGCCCCTGATATTGTTATTTTTTGCCATGCCTTGTTCTGTGATGACACATTTAGTCTGGGCGCTATTGTTGCAAAGTAGTTAAATCTTAACCGTATGAAGGGCCCCATCTTGGGAGGTATCTTCGCCTCGCGCCTCGCTGCACATTTTAACATACCTATTAGGCTTTATGAGAAAGAAGAAAAGTTGTTGCCTCCTATTTTTCTAGACTATAAGAGTATGGTAGCACATGATTTTATCGTTAAGAATAAGGAAAAGATGCTTAAGTACAAGCTGATATTTGATAAAAATCACCCTAAGACTATTACTTTGCCTGCTCCTTCCTTGTATGACTTATCTGCAGGCTAGTACCTTGTTCCACTGGAGGCCATTCACGCCTACCGAAACCCCACACCAGCTACAAAGCCAGAGCCGAAACCACAAATTGATCCTCACCGACAGTCTGTTTATCAGTGGAATCCGGAAGAGATCGCCAATCAGTGGCACTAGGAGGATCCATCTCAGTACGACCCCAACTATAACTTTGGATATCCACCAGGCCAGCCTTGGCCATAGACCAACTTAGGCCAAAAGCCTAAGCTTTGGGGAGTACGTATTTCTCACCGACATTACATTCATGTTCACACACTCATGCTAGTTTGTCGGTGCTCATACTTTTTCATTGTATCATCCATGATAGTTTATTTCCTTTTGAGTTTTCTTCTTGTGTGCCTTAATAGTATTTAAGAAAAACAAAAAAATTAGTTGTATCTTTTAGTTAGTTTACTTTCCATGCGTGTAGTAGTAGTAATTAAAAAGAAAACCCAAAAAGATTTCTCGTTCTTCTTTTGCTTGTTGGGAGGTTTCCCGTGTAAATAGTTTTATTTCTTTTCTTTTCTTTTGGGGTCGAGAGGAGAAGACCATAATGAAAATGTTGAGTGGCTCTCGTATGCATTATTGTTGATCTAACAAAGAGCCCATATTACCTTGTCTTCTCTCTTGAATTGAATGCTTGCAGATTCCAGCTTAGTCCAATGCACGTGCACTATTATTATTATCCACATTGTTCGGTCGTGCAAGTGAAAGGCAATAATGATGTTTATATGATGAACTTATTGAGATGAGAAAAGCTGGTATGAACTCAACCTCTCTTGTTTTTGTAAATATGAATAGTTCATCGTTCCTGATTCAGCCTATTATGAAAGAAACATATTTGCAATGACAATTAGAGATTGTAGTTGCTTATGCCATGCTTAATCAGCTAGGAGCTTATAATGGTTTACCTTGCGTGCCAACATGCTATTAAAATGGTTGTGATGTGGTATGATAGGGTGGTATCTTCTTTTGAACAATTCGAGTGGCTTGACTTGGCACATGTTCATGCATGTAGTTGAAACAAAATCAACATAGCCTCTACGATATTTATGTTCATGGTGAATTATATCCTACTCATGTTTGCATTCGGTGTTGATTAATTTTAATGCATGTTCATGACTGTTGTCGCTCTGTAGCTGGTCACTTCCCAGTGTTTTTCAAGACTTCACTTGTACTAAGAGGGAATACTTCTTGTGCATCCAACTCCATAAACCCCAAAGTTGTTCCATATGAGTCCACCATATCTACCTATATACGGTATCTACCTGCCGTCCCAAGTAAATTTGTATGTGCCAAACTCTAAACCTTCAAATAAACATTCTGTTTTGTATGCTCGAATAGCTCATGTATCAACTAGGGTTGTCTGTATCCTCCATGCTAGGTGGGTTATTCTCAAGAGGAGTGGACTCCTCTCCGCACTCACGAGAAAATGGCTGGTCACCGGGATGCCCACTCCCATGCTTTAAGCAAATCAAACCAAAATAATTGCAAACAAAACTCCCCCAGGATTGTTGTTAGTTGGAGGCACCCATTGTTTCGGGCAAGCCATGGATTGATGCTTGTTGGTGGTGGGGGAGTATAAACTTTACCATTCTGCTTGGGAACCGCCTATAATGTGTGCAGCATGGAAGATATCAAGATCTCTGGGTTGTTGTGTTGAGAATGAAAGTATACCGCTCAAAATATTATTCATATCTATTTCGAAATTGAGCTCTGGCACCTCTACGAATCCTTGTTCTGGACTCTAACTTGCATGATTTGAATGGAACTAACCCGGACTGACGCTGTTTTCAGCAGAATTGCCATGGTGTTATTTTTGTGCAGAAATAAAAGTTCTCGCAATGACCTAAGAATCAACAGAGATTATTCTTGGAATATAAAAAAAATTGTGATACCCGGATAGTTAAGCTACAGTAATTCCATGCAATGATAACACGTCACTGCGATTACTGATGTTAGACTCACGATGATTCAATCCCGTTCAAAATCAAAATTCAAAATCAAGTCAAACGGTAAATTTTTCAAACGTTAAAACTAAAATTTTCAGAATGGGATAAATAAATCCTAAGTCATAATTGTGGAGGAACCACATTTTAGTAAAAAGATTAAAAGCACTAAAGTGATTTAAATAGTAGCAAAACAACTATTTGTACGACTTTGGTATTTTATGAAATACTAAACTATTTTATATTAGGGTAAAACTTTTTGTAGTGGTGGATTGTTCTGCAGCGTTATTTTAGGGGCTATAGATATATTTTACTAAGTTAAAATTAATGTGTAACTAAAATAAAACAGAAAAGAAAAATTAAGAAAAATAAAATATAAAGAAAAGAAAACACCTCCCCCTCGCTGGGCCACGGCCCAGATGGCCTCGGGGCCAATCGGGCTGGCCCGGCGGCACCTCTCCTGGCCAATATGGCCCCTCCCTCGTGAACTAGCCCCCGAACGACCCACTCCCCTCACGATCCCCACCTCCCCTCATATCCCACACCGCCGCCACCACACGCAACACACGCGCGTGCACACACACACACACGCACGCCTCGTGCCTGGGGGAGGGGCGCCCCTGCTCGATCCCCTCCTCCCGCACGGCCGCGCCCGACGCAAGTCACCGCGTCGCTAAGGCCACCGCCAGCCGGGCTCGGCGCCGCCCCTCAGGGACTCCTCTGCGCCCCCTCCTCTCCCTCGCGCGGCACCCGTGTGACACCGCGGCCTCGCCTCATCACCGACCACGACCCCGTCGCACCTCGCCGGCGCCTCGACGCCCACCGCCGTCGCCGCCCGTCTTCATCCTCCTCCACAACCGGAGCTCCTACGCCTCGTCGGACGCCGTCGTCCTCTTCGTCGCCGGACCTCCCTGAGCCCTCCCTCAGCTCACTCTCGCACACTTGCAGGGCCCAGTGAGCCACCACCCCTCCCCTTCTCCTCTGCCTCTCATAGCGTCTCTCCCCATCGCCGCTCACCGTCGGAACGCGCCCCAACCGCGGTCACCCCGCGCTAGCCGCGCCCATCAGTGCGTGCCCCACCACTGCTCCCCTCCCCTACCCTGCAGCGGATGCTGCCTGCTGCTGCTGCGCAACAAATGCTGCTGCCCAGCGCCACCTCGCTCGCCGGCCCCGCCGCCTCCTTGCTCCGCCGCCCGCACACCATCGCTGCTCACCCTCCGCCCTGCGTCGTCTGCGGCCGGCCACACGCGTGCGCGCTGCAGTCCGCCATCCAGCTTCGCTCCGCTCGCGGGCGCGCCCTGCCTCGCGCGGCCTCCCGCCCGTGCCACTCGCTGGCCTCGCCCCACTTCACATCCCCTCCCCCGCGCGCGACCTGGCCACTCCGGCCACCGCTCGCTCGGCCCCGCCCCACAGCCGCCCTGCTCGCTAGCTCCCGCTCGGGCGACGCCACGCCCGCCGCTCGCGCCCATCGGGCGCCCTGTGCCCCTTCCCCCACACACTACTAGGGAAAAGGCTAGCAGCAGCGCGGGTTTTAGACCTATCAGTAGCGCGGGGTGGTGCGCTACTGATAAGGCGCTACAGCTAACGAATAGCAGTAGCGTGCCTCCACCCACGCTACGGCTAAATCGACTTAGTAGCAGCGAGTTCCAGGAGGAGCGCTGCTGGTAATTAGTAGGAGCGCTTCTCTCTGCCCGCGCTGCTACTATTATTTCGTATTTTATTTCTTTTTTATTTCATGTTGTATTCGTACACCTTTATACAAATTTTCATACAACAGGAATTTACAAATTGTTTTTACATCATAATGAGTTATTACATCATGGGGTGAAAGAACCGTGTGGACTAGTTTCAAGTGGACGGACATCCACTTGAAACTAATCCGTGGTTCTTTCACCCAATGATATAATAAATATCATCATCATCATATCATTAACAACTTATCATCATCATCATCATCATCATCATCATATCATTGGTCACTAGTCATAATCACAAGTACTCCTCACATCTTCAACTCTAACACATTGTATCACATAATAAACATATTGTACCTCATAGGACCTACTACATTCTCTTAGGACCTACTATATTCTCTAAGGTAAAATAGCAAAAAACAAGATAGCCCCTCACTCTCCATTATGGAGAATGCAGATTATCCTTTCTCCAATTCTTTCCTTTCGCTTAATGTTGCTTCCAAGAACCTCCTTACGAATGTCCAAACATTTTTTCCACTCTTTGATTAGCATGTGTTCACCGGTTTTAGAAATTTGATATGCACAGGTGAGATCTGTAGGATGACCTGGCTGTAGGTTCAGAACTTCAAGGCGACCATTGTAATACATCAGATGAGGCACACAATCCATCAGGATTTTCTGTCGAAAAACATAGTAATAACTTCGTAGTTAGCAATGATGTACTAGTTTTAGAAGTATGCAAAAGATGCACGGATGTTGTAATAGTAAAATATCTTACCAGGGTATCTCCATAGAAGTTATCGTGGTTCAACACGTGCGCTAGTAGCACGTATTCACCATAATTTGGAGGAGTTGGATAATAGGTATTGTAATTCTCAAAAAAAGTACAATAAGCAATCAGATGATTTTTCTCCTTATAAGTTAATTCGGAGCCATCAGTGTAGTGGGTTTTGTCTACCATCCTCTGCACATTCTTTGAAGATTCAAAATAAGCTGTCAATGGAAATAAGCTGTCAACTATTTTGAAATAAATAATATAAATTAGTTAATAACTATGTTTGAGAAACTCACATTGCGGTAGAATCGGAAGCGTATCAACAAGGACCCAAATGTCCATATTGTCTTGCTCGATGTCAGGATCACCAAGATCCATGCTGACAATCATACCCTCATAAAAACCATACATTTTGCAAAGTGCTTCCCAATTTTGGCAACCAAAATGGGTTACGCTCTGAGAATTGTACAGTTTTACTTCAAAATCGATATCATGATGGGTCCTTAGGTTTATTTTCTTTGTTTGAAAATTTTCATGGTCTTCAAAACCCATCCTCTCCAAGACATAGCGTCTTGCATGGCATGGGATAAGCTAGTCGAATTGTAAAAGATGAAAATTAGACGTTGAAATAGTTGAAGTCATGCTTAATTACGAAAAAAACACTTGTCGTTGTCGCGTACCATTTCAACATCGAAGGTCTCCTCGAGCTTAATGCTGAAGCGCCGATCTTCATCCAGCTGAACGAACCTGTCGCACATACCTCGATCATGGTGGCACCAACTGCACTCCCCCGGGAGACTATCGTCGTCCGAGTACGACATTTCCTACGTTCATAATTCAAAGATTAAACTTGTACATATTCTAGCACAAGTCATGCCAGAATTCACGGAAAAATCCGGCATGACCTTTGCTAAAAAAGGACATATCGAGCGCCTGAAATTTGCCGGAACGGAAATTAATCAACACTCCGGCAAAACATAGGCCACTCGGAGGTGTAACCAAAACATGAAATAATTGCTTAAACTAAAAAATAACACCAAATATGGCATGTTCAACTAGTTCTATTAATTCAACTAGTTCTATTAATTCAACTAGTTCTTACTAAATATAAACTTAGTATAAAAAGAAAAAAACTAGTTCTTTCTAAAAATGAAGTAGTTCAACTAGTTATTAATTTACTTACTATACTAGTTCAACTAAAACTTAACTAGTTCAACTAAAACTAAACTAGTTCTATTAATTCAACTAGTTCTTACTAAATATAAACTTACTATAAATAGAAAGAAACTAGCACATCTACTACTACTAATTAACATCTAACTACTACATCTACTACTTATTAACATGTACTACTGCTAATTATACAACTAGTTTACCATCACTAATAGTAATTAATATCCACTACTTTTAAAAATCATTATCTATGAACCCTAAATTAACATCTACTACCACTAAAATCATCTACTAACTAAGCAAAGAGAGAGGGGTTGGGGAGGGGTGGGGGGCTTACAGAGGGAGAGACGGTGGCGGGGAGGTGCTCGGCGATGGAGGGGCGGCGAGGGCGGGCTCGGGATCGGGAGGGCGGCGGTCCTGGGCGGCGGGCTCGGTCGAGGGCAGCGGCGGTGAGGTCGAGGGCGGCGACAGTGTGGTCGAGGGCGGGCGGCGGCGGCGGCGGTGAGGGCGCAGGCGCGCTCGGGCTCGGGCGGCGGCGACAGGGAGTAGGGGAACATGCCGGTGGGGGGGGGGAAGGAGGACTTAGCGAAATTTTGATGCGGGGGGGGGTTAACTCGAACTTGCAGTAGCGCATGTACAGAAAACGCGCTATAGCTAACTTATCTACATCGCGTTTTGGGGAAAACCGCTACTGCTAATGGAAACAGTTATTTCTTTTGTTTAGTGAAAACATCAAAAATATACATTGGTCATCATTGATCTTTTTGTGTATAATCTAAATAGTCAACATGAATCCTCACTGTACCTGTATAGGTACAGGCGAGGATTCATATTGCAACCACAAATCATACACATATAGTTCAATGAAGACCAAGTGCTCGAGATATGTTGAGAAGCAACATATTTAAGGTGGTAAACACCTTGTTCGCTTAGCAGTATGGGACTAAACTTAATTAGTTGCGGTCATACTTAGCAGCAGTGAGTTTTGAGCAAAACCGCTGCTACTAAGTTCTTTAGCAGTAGCGCGTCCACGGGAAGGGCGCTACTACTATATCTAGCCCGAAGGCAACACCGTGGCAATTATAGTAGTAGCGCTCTTTTCACCTAGAGCGCTACTGCTACTCAGTCATTAGCAGCGCTCTTTTCTAAAGCTCGTTGCTGCTAATTAGCAGTAGCGTCTGTTTTTAGACCGCGCTGCTGCTAAGATTCTGTGTATAAGGTTTTCCCTACTAGTGACAACGCCCGTGTGCCCGTTAGGCCCCGCTGGCCCTATGATGGGGGGGGGCACGCCCAAAACGTTTTAACAAAAAAAGGATAAAAAATAATAAATAAAATTAATAGTTAATTAACTAATTAACTTAATTAATTAATTAAAGAATTAATTGAAATAATTAATCCTGATTAGATTAACCTAACCACTAATTAAACTAATTGACCCTGTTTAATTAACCTGCTAATTAAATGTGTCAATGACGAACGGGACCCACCTGTCAGGTTGACCAGGTCAACTGTTGACGTCATGCTGACGTCATGATGACGTCAGCAAACACTATTCTGGATAATGTTGCATTAAAGTAATTAAATAAATCATAAAAATGATTTAATCCTTTTAAAATTAATATAAAATAAACCGTAGCTCGGATGAAAAAACTTTGTACATGAAAGTTGCTCAGAACGATGAGACGAATTCGGATACGCAGCCCGTTCGTCCGCCACACATCCCTAGCATAGCGAACACACAACTTTCCCCTTCCATTTCATCTGTCCGAAAACACGAAACACCAGGGATATTTTCCCGGATGTTTCCCCCTTCACTAGTACCACCTCTTACCGCGTTAGGGCACCCCTAGCACCGCTGCTTGTCATGTAATGCATCGCTATGCATCTGTTTGCATAATATTTATTGTTTCTTCCCCCCTCTTCTCTCGCTAGACACCGAGACCGACGCCGCTGCTACCCAGTACGACTATGGTTTTGACAACCCCTCATTCTTGCCAGAGCAACCTGGCAAGCCCCCCTTGATCACCAGATATCGCCTACTCTCCTCTATACTGCTTGCATTAGAGTAGTGTAGCACGTTACTGCTTTCCGTTAATCCTATTCTGATGCATAGCCTGTCATTGTTGCCACAACTGTTGATACCTTACCTGCAATCATAAATGCTTAGTATAGGATGCTAGATTATCATCAGTGGCCCTACATTCTTGTCTGTCTGCCATGCTATACTATCAGGCCGTGATCACTTGGGAGGTGGTCACGGGTATATACTTATACATAATATATGATACTTGTGGTGACAAAAGACGGGTCGACTCAAGGAGTACCCGCGGTGGATTCACGAATTGGGGGCTGGAAGGACATACTTTCCCGACAGCCCTCTGTGTGGATCTTTGTGGTGAAGCGACAGGGCAGGTTGAGACCACCTAGGAGAGAGGTGGGCCTTTCCCTGGTCGGTGTTCGCGATTATTTAAAGATAACACATTTAACGAGATCTTGGTATTTGATCTTAGTCTGGCCAGTGGCCTATACACACTAACCATCTATGCGGGGACAGTTATGGGCACTCGACGTCGTGGTATCAGCCGAAGCCTTCGTGATGTCAGTGACTGAGCGGCGCGCGCCGGAATGGACCATAAGCCTGATCTGGTATTAAGGGGGCTAGTTCGCCTTCCGGCCGTGTACGCAACGTGCAGGTGTGCAATGGGCGATGGGCCCAGACCCCTGCGCCATAGGATTTAGACCGGTGTGTTGACCTCTCTGTTGTGCCTAGGTAGGGCTGCGACGTGTTGATCTTCCGAGGCCGGGCATGACCCAGGAAAGTGTGTCCGGACAAAGGGGATCGAGCGTGTTGGGAAATGTGGTGCACCCCTGTAGGGAAGTTAATCTATTCGAATAGCCGTGATCTTCGGTAACAAGACGACTTGGAGTTGTACCTTGACCTTATGAAAACTAGAACCTGATACTTAATAAAACACACCCTTCCAAGTGCCAGATACAACCCGGTGGTCGCTCTCTAACAGGGCGACGAGGAGAGGACCGCCGGGTAGGATTATGCTACACGATGCTACTTGGTGAACTTACCATCTACTCTCTTCTCCTGCTGCAAGATAGATGTTACCAGAAGCGTAGTCTTCGAAAGGACTAGCTATCCCCCTCTTAGTCCGGCATTCTGCAGTTCAGTCCACATATGATACCCTTAATCCATTTGATACCAATGCATACATATGTAGTGTAGCTCCTTGCTTGCGAGTACTTTCAATGAGTACTCATGGTTGCTTTGCTCCCCCTTTCCCCCCTTCCTATACCCGATTGTAGCGACCAGACGTTGGAGCCCAGGAGCCATACGCCACTGTCGATGACGACTACTACTACTCAGGAGGTGCCTACTACTACGTGCAGCCCGCTGACGGCGACCAGGAGTAGTTTAGGAGGATCCCAGGCAGGAGGCCTGCGCCTCTTTCGATCTGTATTCCAGTTTGTGCTAGCCTTCTTAAGGAAAACTTGTTTAAATTATGTCTGTACTCAGATATTGTTGCTTCCGCTGACTCGTCTATGATCGAGCTCTTGTATTCGAGCCCTCGAGGCCCCCACTACTAGAAAAAGGGCTATAGATGGGATTGACACTAATGGCGCACCAGACAAGCGGTGCGCCATTAGTATATTAGTATTGTGCCGCCCCCATCCATATTTCCTCCCCGGCCCAAACCTATCCCCTCTCTCTCCCTCGCCCTCGCCCTCGATCCCCTTCCCCTCTCCTCTCCCGACGCTGCTGCCCCGCTGCCTCGACGCCGCCCCGATGCCGCGACGCTGCCCCATCGTCCTCGTCTCCGCCCCGACGCCTCGACGCCGCGACGCCGCCCTCTCCTCTCCCGACGCCGCCGCCCCGTCGTCCTCGTCTCCTCGGCGCCGCTCTCCCCGTCGCCCCACCTCGTTGGACGCCATCGCCCCGCCGCCCTCATCGCCGGTGGCCCGGACACCGCCCCGTCCACACCACTGTCGCCGGAGCACCACCACCACCCGGACCTCGTCGCCTCTCGGACCTCGTCGCACCACCACCACCCGGACCTCGTCGCCCCACCTCGTCGCCCCGTCCACACCACCGCCCCCGTGAGCTCCCCCTCCTCTCCCCCTCCCCCCCTCGCAAGCTGGATCTTCCTGCCGGTAGGAGGATTTCTGAGGTCATCTTGATCCTGCAATTCTTGCTCTTGCAGCTCATTTTGTTAGGCATTAAATAAACAATAGTAACAGAAGGAGCATACTATCTGGGGTGAGGATTGTACGAAGTTCCTGATCCATCAGTACCTTATTTCTGAGGTCAAATAGCTCATCAAGGAATACCTTATTCTCCAAAAATATGCGGCTTTGAAATAAGCAAGGCAGAACCACTAACAACACTGTCATATATAGTGAACCTAACTCTATAGAATTTTTTTTCTTAAAAGTTGAGCTAAATCCTAACTACAGTGGATACATCACCATTTAGATGCTCTGAAGTAGGTTTTCACTAAGAGAATTCAAAACTAAGACATGTTCTTAAACGGAAGCAGTATTTGTATCACAGAAAAAGTTCTGAAGCTGTTGAACCTTACCTTATGTAACAAGTTTTTTGCCTTCTTTGACCTGATATGCTTGACGATATTTCTGTTTGATTCTCAATTTGATCAAGCTCCTTCATGCTAAGTGGAACCATAAATACACCAAGTATATTGTACTACTATGACTGAGAGCTGATAAATTGGAGAAACATTGCAATATATATACAACAAGTAACTGTTCTGCCCCGTCTCTGTAAACTAGTACAAAGTAATCCTTGATGTTCAGACCCAAAATTTAAGCATCAAGTTTGTTCGACAAAAAAAGGCAAGGAACATCATGAACAACTCTCCATGACTTAATTTTCCTATATGCATTGGCCTGTACAGCAGGTTCACTTTTCCTATATGCATTGGCCAGTACAGCAGGTTCACTTTTCAAAACAAATTAGAGCAGACCTCATACACCCAAGAAAACCTGAAAAAAATGAAGTTCAACCCCTCACTTTTCCTATATGCATTGGCCTGTACAGTTGGATTTGTTTCTAATTTTAGTGTTTTCTGTCTATTTTTCTATTTCTGCTTTAACATAACGGAATAACTAATGGTGGCTGCCTAATGATGACAGACTAAGTTTCTGATTTATTTTCTTATATAAGTGTAGATTCATTGGTAGCAATTGTTTTCAGTGTCTCATGTTGCTTGTAGTGGTTTGTCCAAAATGTTGAATGATACTGCTTGGAGATGCATATATTGTTTCACCTCTTCACATGCCAATGTATTTTCCATGTTGTGATGGAGGCCTTTTTTGCCTTGTCCACCCGAGAGGCCCTTGAGTTTGCCGGAATGTCGATTAACTTCCGTTCCGGCAAATTCGGGTACTCCATATGTCCTATTTTCAGCAAAGGTCATGCTGAAATTTTCCGTGAATTTTAGCATGACTTTGCTAAAAATAGGACATATGGGGTACTTGTGACTAATGCATGGGCCGGGGTATCTTAGTAGTTAATTAAGTAGGATCAAGTGCCCCGGCGTACTTGTGACTAATGCATGGCTTTTAGGGTGCCTCGGTGTCGATAAAAACCGAAATGATGAAAGCTTAGGCTTTTAGGGTGCCTCGGCGTCGAAAACCCCTCAATGATAAAAGCTTAGCTTTTAGGATGCCTCGGTGTCGACAAACCCTAAATGATCAGACCATGATCTTGTTCCTTGACAATAACCAACTTTTTGACCAAACTTTGTTCCTATTTAGAGAGAAACATGGCCAGCAATGATGAGGCCGGGGGTTCGGGCGGCAAGGCATTCTGGAAGCTGTCCCAGGAGATGGAGGAACAACCTCACTTGTATGAGGACGCCGCCTTCCCCACCGATCCTGAGACCACTGATGGTACCGCCAAGGATGACCCCACTGATGCCACCACTGATGGTGCCGCCGAGGATGCCACCACTGATGATGGCGGCGCACGCACAGATGGCAGCCAACCGAAGAGGCAACGGAAGGACCGGCGCCCGACCATGCTCCGCACCCTCAAGGAGGAAGTTACTGAAGTGGACTCCGACGGGAATCCAACGGCGCCCGAACGAATAGTCAAGGGGTACTCGCTTCAGCTCGGGTGCATTCTCCGGAGCACCGTCTCGATCAACACCGAGAACCTGAGGCATCCTAACCGAGGGAATTTGCACAACCTCCTCTTCACGAAGCTGCACGAACGATACAACTTCCCCGCTGAATTTTAAAACACAAGCCTCAAAGGGAATAAAGTGAACAATGTTGCCGTCACGAAGATGAGCAAGGCCCTGTCTACTTGGAAAAGCAATGTGAAGAGAATGATCGAGAAAGGTGAGAGTTATAAGAAGATCAAGGAGAAAAATCCTTCGATCACCGAAGATGACTACAACGACTTCAAGATCAATTGCTCGAGCACCGCAAACTCCGAATCAAGTAAGTGGGGGAAAGAAATGCGGGAGCTGAACTTAGGGGAACACACACTCGGTCCCGGCGGTTACAGAGTGGCGGAGCCTATATGGGACAAGGAGGAGGCGGACCGTGCCGAGCAAGGCCTACCGCCCCTCTTCGATAAATACGGTGACAAGCAGTCCAGGAACTTTGTCAGGGCCTAGTACAAGAAGGACCCGAAAACAAAGGAGCTTACCACGGATCCGAAGACCAGGGCGCTTGAGCTTGTTCTGGTAAGGAATACACCCCCGTGTAATTAGCTCCATATGGTTGCATTCTAATTAATGAAGCCAAATTTCTAAATGGTTCACATTCCTTCCGCAGGCGACTGAAAGCAGTAGCGCGGGGTTGACTAAGAGCAACCCTTGGGACACCACTCTAAATAGGGCGTTGAATGTAATGAAGAACAAGGATAAGCTCAGTAAGCCGACGTCAGCTGGTCGTGTGGCCGGCAAAGGCTTGTCGACAAAATGGTCGTCATACTATAACACTGGTGGGCGAAAGGAGAAAAAGACCAGCTCGGAAAGCCAGCCGCGCGAGGTTCAAGAACTCAGGGCACAGGTGGCGCGGATTCCGGAGATTGTCCAAGAGCATGTGCAACAACAACTCGGAGCGACGATCACCGCCATTGTGCCTACCTTGATTCAGGGGATTAGTGCGTGGATTGCGGGCGGCCAACAGGGGCCGCCCCCGATTCCTAGCTTCACGGCCAGCAACTCGCAGAACACGATGGCGGGGCCATTGGTGTCTCCGACACCGGCACGGGAGCTTAATGCACTCGGGTGTACGTCGGCCGGCACCTCTGTAGCAAGCGGCCCTTCCGTCAACTGCACGCCCGCCGTTGGCGGTGCCTCGACATTAGCCGAGCTCGACGCCATCATCACGGTAACTAATTAATCCTCTCTCGGCCGAGGACTTCATCTCCTTGCCTTTGAATGGGCATCCCTGAAGCCCTACATGTTTTCGCAGGGCGCCGCTGATGTTTCGTGCACTCTCCTGCACTTCGTGAACAACGAGTTTGTCGATGTCGCCAAGGGAAAAATCGTTCAACTGGGCAACCCCTTGTTCCACGGTACCCAGATGCCACCCAACTTGTTTAGGGTTCAACTGGTTCGGGTGCTGCCAGGCTGCGACGAGTTGTTACCTCCGATTCGACCCGTCGGGGCCGACGATGATGACGTGATGACCCTCAGCGCCTGCCTGAGCTGGCCCCTGCTTTGGCCGAAGAGCCAGATTCGTTTGGGGGCGGGGGACACCACCCCAAAGACAACACCGCCAGTCGTGCCGGCGCCAAGTCGGCCCCATGGCAAGACCGCCGCAACGATGTCGGACATCCCTATGCCACTGGATCCAAACATGCATATGGAACAGGATCAGAACGACGACGACGACGATACATTTGCCAACGTCGATCAGTACTGTGCCGATCATGGGTACGGTGGCGACTTCATGGGGCCTCCTTCTCAAGAACCCAACCCAACAAAAGACGTGCGCGATCTAGCTGGTACCACGGAGAAGCCAAGTTGCAACAGGCGTCGTCTGCCGTTCAGCTCACAGGAAACGCCTCCAGCTGCCGACTTCACCGAGCCTCAGATAGGCGAGGTGCGAAATATTATCAGCCCCAACACACTCAAGAAGGCGGTCTGTGAGCAGAACTCGGTCCCATTATAGGAGAAGAAGAAGGCACGCAAAAGAAAGACTAACAAGGGTGCGGGCCAGCCGGCACCGAGTACGATCCGTGCTCAGGACGGGCCACCTTCACCTGAGGATATCTCGAGGAGGGTGCATGTGGCGGGTAGGCCGATGCTACCGAGAAATATGCTCGTTGCTGCAACCGGTGCTATGCCGAGTCTGCATGACAGTGTTCTTTCTTTGGAGAAGCGGCGTCTCGGAGAGAAGGATGTGGCATACCCGGTTTTCGCGGCCAAGGTGCCAGAGGGAAAGGGCTTTGTGGATAACTCCATCGGGGGTACGATCGTCCTGCGGTTTGATGACATCCACGCTATGTTGAACCTTCATCCGCTGCACTACACCTTCGTTCGGCTATTTTCACTGAGTATGGAGATGCGGATCATTCGCACAAGACCCAGGACATCGTGATAGTCGACCCCTTCTACATGCTGCCAAGATCTTGGGCAGCGCTGGGGACCGGCAAGTCACGACTTCTTACCTTGAAGGCGTCATTCTGGCAAACCAAGATAAGGATAACTTCCTCGTGCCTTACTTTCCCGAGTAAGTCCTCCCCTCAACCGCCCCGTAACATATGAATTCTTAGATTTTGATCATTTTTCTTTTAACATTCCGTGTTTTCTGCAGTGACACACATTGCACGCTCATCCTCCTAAGCCCCAAATATTCCATGGCCACGTATTTCGACCCGGACCGTCAGTCGAACGTAGACTACACAAATGTCAAGAAGGTTCTTGATGATGTTCTCCCCAGCTACGTCAAATCTGGAGGCACCTTCACCAGGCCTATTTGTAAGTACGGCAAGCACGTGTTCTCCCACAATACGACGTTCTGCTGTGTCAAGCAGCCGCCTGGCGGTCAGAAGGGTGCCTACTACGCCATCCATCACATGCGGGCGATCGTACGGGACCATGATCAACTTCTGCTACCGAGTAAACTCAAAGATTGGGCCGCGAGCGTGTCGGCAATCCATGACGCAGACATCAGACAAGAATTCTTTCGCATCCAGTCGGAGTTTGCGGAAATCATCTATCAAGATGTCCTTCATACCTCGGGGCAGTTCTACCTCAGAAATCAACCGTCCAACAGTGACATCGACACAATGCTACAAATGCAGGCTGACAACGACCGTTATTTCATGACTCCCACGATAGACGGCAGCTTCATCCACGCTCCGGTCCCTTGAGTCGAGTCAAAAGCAGTGATGCTGTGTCTAGTTCTGAAACATCGATTGGATCATGTTGTAATTAAACTTTAATGAACTTGTAGTATGTCTCTTTGGTTTCGAGAGTCGTTCAACTTAGATGTAATCGATGCTATTAATGTCTTGCTTTTCTCTTTTGATCGTTCTGTTGCATACTTATATATTGCTTATGTATTGTCTGTGAATTGGTACTAACGTTTCGTTTGGCTACTGCATAGCGATGCCGTCGTATGTCGTGTACAAGGGTAAGGTTCCCGGAGTCTACGACGACTGGGAGGAGTGTCGGAGACAGGTTCACCGATTCAGCGGTAACAGTTACAAAGGGTACACCACTAGGGCCGAGGCCGAATCTAGATACGCCCGCTATCTAGCGGGAGAGGGGAGGGAGCGCTGGAGGAACCGGATGAAGACGAGTTTCATCGTGATGATGCTCATCGTGATGACCGCAGCTCTCTTCTATGTGATGGTAGTTTAGATGATCGATATCGACTTGTAATGTGAAGACAAACTCGCTACTCGCGGTCTCGAGACTTGTAATATAATGTTCTATCTTTGTTCGGTCTTTTCAATTCGGAGACTAATATGATGAATTGTATTCGGAGACTAATATGATGAATTGTATTCAGAGACTAATCTTCTATTGTATTCGATGAATCTGTTGTTGATGTGTGCTGTCTATATTTTGTCCAATTATACATTTTGTAACCTGTGCAAAAAACAGAAAATAAAAAAATAAAAAAAACCTAATATTCATACTAATGGCGCATCACATCACAGTGCGCCATTAGTATGCCAAAGGATACTAATGGCGCATCATTAAACAGTGCGCCATTAGTATGCCGAAGTTACTAATGGCGCATCTTGTTGTTGTGCGCCATTAGTATGCCAAAGCACCTGGGTATACATGGCCCCCTGGGAGGCATACTAATGGCGCACTGTTGTATATACTAATGGCGCATCTGAGGTGCGCCATTAGTAAAATATACTAATGGCGTGGTACTAATGGCGCACCACTAATGCGCCATTAATGGCCAAATTAGGTGCGCCATTAGTAGGCCTTTTCCTAGTAGTGACCTGGCTTGTAATATGATGCTTGTATGACTTATTTTATTTGTAGTGTTGTGTTGTGATATCTTCCCGTGAGTCCCTGAGCTTGATCGTACACCTTTGTGTGTATGATTGAATCGGGGGCGCCACAAGTTGGTATCAGAGCCGACTGCCTGTAGGAATCCCCCTTCCACACTCCTTGGCTGAAGTCGAGTCTAGACATTGCAAAACTTTTTACTAACTTGGCTGTGTGTCTTACGGACCCATGTCGCCATTTGGGTGGTATTAGGATCTTTTATTTATCATCTATACTCTGGGACTCTGATCTCTCTTCTATTCGGGTTAAATGATTTTGCTAAAATCTAACATTAGGATCTCGTTATCACTTTCATCCGGAGAGCCCCTTATTACTGATCATCGTCTGCTGCACGTGAAGACCCTGAAGATACTCTCTGCTGTTAACCCGAGAACTTGTGTTCATCGCGTTTGCAATTCCCCTTCCACCGTCAACCCTTATGGATAACTACTTGCAGTTGTTATTCTTACATTCATCCACAGTTGGTCTTGTTATTATAAGAAACCCCGAAATACTCATCGTTGTTTCGATAATCCTTTGAGCTTACCGCCTTGCTGTTCTTTCTCACCTGAATACCCCTACGGATAATTCCTCGCACTTATCGAGTATCCGCTCATTCCCAGTTGTTCATGTGTTTCACAAAAGACTTCTAAATAACATTCGATCTTCCAAAAATCCCGAGCAGCCTATTGCTCTTGAAATTCTTGCTTGCTTGCATTATGGTTAATCACATAAGTGTCATAATCTTATTGGCATCCCTTTTCTTTATCATTTTAAGTCTGTTGATTCAATATGTTGAGGATGATCGCATCCCTCAGTCGAATCCTAGAATTCATCCTTCCGGCTCAGTGTCAGTTTGAACATGAGCTGGTTCTCAACCAATTAAATTGCCATCGGTTGTACCCCTAAGTCTATTCAACTATTCCATCCTTAATCAAAGCATTTGCTTCTGATCCCTTGAATTGGAAATCATAAATCCTTGGCGATTGAGCTTTGAATTAGTGAGTTGTTTCTATCATATGATCTCCTTGCATTCTTTCTTCTTTTGGTTGAGTATCGATGCTCACATCAGATCCCTTATGGACCACCAGATCCTTTGTTGGATTTTATCTAACAACGCCCATTCATATTCAATAACCTTGTGAGCCTTTCCTCGGATACATAATGCCTTTGGTAAATTGTATCCTCTACTTTCTCAACCATGCTCTGCCTTCGATCTTGAGTTAAATTACTCTTAAAGATTGTGGTATATGATTCTAAGATGCCCCGGTGTGTTGAACCTATACCTTTTCTAATTTGTGTAAACCCAGAAACTTCTACGGGTCATACTGTACTGGTGTTATGCCAGATAAAATTTCAACACTGCAACTTCATCAAAAACGAGAAGTGAATGAAAGTTTATGCATTGGAAAAGTGGGAGTCGACCTTGAACTTTGTGTTCATGCCCATGGACACGATGTAGATCTTATCATGAAAGCTTCTCTTAAATTAATTATTCCCCGGGTATAAGTTCATCTTATATCTGGGATCTGGCCTTTGCAAGCGTGGTTCCGGCCATGTTCTCCTTTAAATACCATTTCTCATGCAAGTTTAAGCACTTTTCTTCTGCAGAGCAATGCCCTAGTCAAACCTCTACTTTGATATATCGTCGAGCATTACCCCCCTGGTATCTCGAGATTATCATGGAACTGCATAACCTCTTATGAGTTCTTCATCACGTATTACATTCTCACTGATTCCAATTTTCATGGGCTCTGAGTTATGAAACACTCAAAGACATCGGTAACTGAACCGAGTCCGACTACGGTTCAACAACTCTTAGTAATCTTATTTATGTACGAGTTTGTACCCGATCACACCATTCCTAGCATGTTTGGCTATAATATTGTCGTGATGATTTTAACTATGCTACCTGGTCCTTCTTCTCGGAGCACAAATTTTGACGATGAGCTAATCTTACGTCGATCTTCCTCGTCATATCATTTCTCCCTGAACAACAAACTTGATTTCGAGTTTGTGTTGTACCCATGGTTCCAATAACATTTCGCTTCATCATCCCTTCAACTTGATGTCATCGCCGATCGATTACATCTTCATGAGGTCTCTTGACAAATGTGTCGTGATCATCATCAGCATTCTGAGCTCTTCCAGTATATCAATTGAATTCTTGATGAGAAATACCATCCTTGCCCCTTGATGATTTGTGTTACCATGAACAACATTATTGCCTTCCCTCCAACACAAACTTGTTCATGTTATGGAGCTCCTTGCTATCCATAATTTGTTCTTTATCTTGGAGTATTACCATCTTTTATGTCAAGAATGTCATGAGAATTTCACCACCTCTTAAGAATTCTTGATACAGGTGATACTTCTTGCCATATCCGTTCACTCCTGGCCCTATTTCTTTGAAGATTAATGGTCGATGTTTCACTCTAAGTCTATTGCTTATTGAATCATCATTCAAACATTGATCGCGCTACCTAGTCCAGATTTCTGGGTGCACCCTTCTATCATTGTTAAATTGTGTATGTTTTCCTCGAGCATACATCATTATATCATTTGATCCGACAAATATTATCTCCTTGTTCACATAATTGTGGAAATCCATCCTTTGGAAATCTCGATGATTTGTCGCTGAGTCCATCATCCACCTCCTAATCCTCTCCTTGGTTTACTGATGAATTCTTGTTTTGGAACTCACTTCCATAGTTCATTTCCTGATAATCTTATGCCGACTTCTCGTCAATTCATGTCGCACCTTTCTATCTCAGGTTCCTGAGTCTGAGGTATCCTGGCACCAATCAGATCTGAATCTCGGTCAGATATGATGGTTGGAACATATTTCCAAGAGTTATAACATTGGTCCTTATATGGCCGGTAAGGTGATGTCATGCCTAGCACACCTGGCCGGAGGACCTATTGTTATAGTTTCCTTTTGGCAAGGTTAGTCATTCTTCCGTGAGGAAATTGTAAGACTTATTCTATAAGTTGTTTCTGATGGATCCTTTTTGTTTCGAAAGTCTGATCTTCACCTGTTGACAATGTCAATGCTATCTCCAAGCATGTCTATGGTACTCCGATTTTCAACAGGAACATTTGAAGCCCAATGTTAAATGTTTCCTCCTCAATTTTCCAAACATCGCTGTATGGGTAATGTCATGAAAATTCACTCCCGTACCTAAAGAGTTTTCTACATTATATCCTGTCACGGGTATCATGCTCTATTTGTCCTTGGGAAGGAAATACCCCTGAATTATGTGTTTTAACACATTTTCCTTTCCATTGTTCTGTTTAATCTGATAATCATACTTTCCTTTCCATTGTTTGGTTTAACCTTTCTTGTGATCTACATGATCTAAGCAGTAATATTCTCCTTCTTATGTAAACACCTCGTTGTACAATTCTGTCAGCAAGACCCTGTTACTATTGTTAATGACATTCCGGTAGCCACCGATGGACGAGAACTTTGCCTATTGGTCCGCCTTGTTCAACGAGCAGGAAAATGGTTCTCTTCGTCCCTCGCCCTTGGTATCGATGTTGTTGCCGACACAACATGATCACGCAAGACGTCTCCGCCCTTCCTACTTTTAACCCACATGGTGGGCTCATAACCCACAGTTCCACATGATCGAAACCTGACTCTAGGGTACACCCCCTGTTCCCAAGGTTGTTCCTTGCGTGTGGCCTCACATGTAATTCACGAGCCACCTTCCGAGGGATCATCAATCCTGTTATCAAACATAATACTTATCCCTGTTGCTCTGGACCCCTTTCGCATGTTGTTTCAGACATCGAACGATTGCCTATCGGTTTTGAAACTTCTCATGGTACCTTCTTACTTTACTCTTGATATTTTCTTAAGTATCTATTCGAGAGTTACTTTCTACCACATTCCCTGAGTTATCTGCTAGATAGCCCACCTTGTAAGGTCCATTCTTCCGCAGTTACCCCTTACCAATTTGTAAGTACGTTGGAGTTCCCAAAGAAAAGGATGACTTCACCATGATGACCTGAAGCAGAGAAATGAAGACGTCAATGTAATGGATCGACTTGTTCGAGAAGAGCAACCAAGACTGAGAAGATCCGTTAGATTTTTCGTAACCCAATCCCTTCCCCCTTACTCCCCTCCTAAATCTCGGGACGAGATTTCTTGTAGTGGAGCAGAATTGTGATGCCCGGATAGTTAAGCTATAGTAATTCCATGCAATGATGACACGTCACCGCGATTACTGATGTTAGACTCACGATGATTCAATCCCGTTCAAAATCAAAATTCAAAATCAAGTCAAACGGTAAAATTTTCAAACGTTAAAACTAAAATGTTCAGAATGGGATAAATAAATCCTAAGTCATAATTGTGGAGGAACCACATTTTAGTAAAAAGATTAAATGCACTAAAGTGATTTAAACAGTAGCAAAACAACTATTTGTATGACTTTGGTATTTTATAAAATACTAAACTATTTTATATCAGGGTAAAACTTTTTGTAGTAGTGGATTGTTCTGCAACGTTATTTTAGGGGCTACAGATATATTTTACTAAGTTAAAATTAATGTGTAACTAAAATAAAATAGAAAAGAAAAATTAAGAAAAACAAAATACAAAGAAAAGAGAACACCCCCCCTCGCTGGGCCATGGCCCAGATGGCCTCGGGGCCAATCGGACCGGCCCGGCCGCACCTCTCCTGGCCTATATGGCCCCTCCCTCTTGACCTAACCCCCGAACGACCCACTCCCCTCACGATCCCCACGTCCCCCTCGTCTCCCACACCTCCGCCACCACACGCAACACACGCGAACACACACACGCACGCCTCGTGCCTGGGGGAGGGGCACCCCTGTTCGATCCCCTCCTCCCGCACAGCCGCGCCCGACGCAAGTCGCCACGCCGCTAAGGCCACCGCCAGCCGGGCTCGGCGCCGCCCCTCAAGGACTCCTCTACGCCCCCCCCCTCTCCCTCGCGTGGCACCCGTCTGACGCCGCGGCCTCGCCTCATCACCGACCCCGACCCCGTCGCACCTCGCCGGCGCCTCGACGCCCACCGCCGTCGCCGCCCGTCATCGTCCTCCTCCACGACCGAAGCTCCTACGCCTCGTCGGACGCCGTCGTCCTCTTCGTGGTCAGACCTCCCCGAGCCCTCCCCGAGCTCACACTCGCACACCTGCATGGCCCAGTGAGCCACCACCCCTCCCCTTCTCCTCTGCCTCTCATAGCGTCTCTCCCCATCGCCGCTCACCGTTTGAACGCGCCCCGACCGCGGTCACCCCGTGCTGGCCGCGCCCATCCGTGCGTGCCCCGCCACTGCTCCCCTCCCCTACCCTGCAGCGGATGCTACCTGCTGCTGCTGCGCGGCTGATGCTGCTGCCCAGCGCCGCCTCGCTCGCCGGCCCCGCAGCCGCCTTACTCCGCCGCCCGCACACCGCCGCTGCTCGCCCCCCGCCCTGCGTCGTCCACGGCCGGCCACATGTGTGCACGCTGCAGTCCGCCGTGCCGCTTCGCCCCGCTCGCAGGCGCGCCCTGCCTCACACGGCCTCCCGCCCCTGCCACTCGCTGGCCTCGCCCCACTTCACATCCCGTCCCCCGCGCGTGACCTGGCCACTCCGGCCACCGCTTGCTCGGCCCGGCACCGCAGCCGCCCTGCTCGCTGGCACTCCCGCTCGGGCGATGCCACGCCCGGCGCTTGCGCCCATCGGGCTCCCTGTGCCGGTTCACCCACAACGCATGTGTGCCCGTTAGGCCCCGCTGGCCCTATGACAGGGGGGCCCCACGCCCAGAATGTTTTAATAAAAAAAGGATAAAAAACAATTAATTAATTAATTAATTAATCTTAATTAATCTTAATTAATTAATTAAAGAATTAATTAAACTAATTAGTCCTAATTAGATTAACCTAACCACTAATTAAACTAATTGACCCTGTTTAATTAACCTGCTAATTAAATGTGTCAATGACAAACGGGACCCACCTATCAGGTTGACCAGGTCAACTGATGACGTCATGCTCACATCATGATGACGTCAGCAAACACTATTCTGGATAATGTTGCATTAAAATAATTAAATAAATCATAAAAATGATTTGATCCTTTTAAAATTAATATAAAATAAACCGTAGCTCGGATGAAAAAACTTTGTACATGAAAGTTGCTCAGAACGATGAGACGAATTCGGATACGCAGCCCGTTCGTCCGCCACACATCCCTAGCATAGCGAACACACAACTTTCCCCTTCCAGTTCATCTGTCCGAAAACACGAAACACCGGGGATATTTTCCCGGATGTTTCCCCCTTCACTAGTACCACCTCTTACCGCGTTAGGGCACCCCTAGCACCGCTGCTTGTCATGTCATGCATCGCTATGCATCTGTTTGCATAATATTTATTGTTTCTTCCCCCCTCTTCTCTCGCTAGACACCGAGACCGACGCCGCTGCTACCCAGTACGACTATGGTTTTGACGACCCCTCATTCTTGCCAGAGCAACCTGGCAAGCCCCCCTTGATCACCAGATATCGCCTACTCTCCTCTATACTGCTTGCATTAGAGTAGTGTAGCACGTTACTGCTTTCCGTTAATCCTATTCTGATGCATAACCTGTCATTGTTGCTACAACTGTTGATACCTTACCTGCAATCATAAATGCTTAGTATAGGATGCTAGATTATCATTAGTGGCCCTACATTCTTGTCTGTCTGCCATGCTATACTATCGGGTCGTGATCACTTGGGAGGTGGTCACGGGTATATATTTATACATAATATATGATACTTGTGGTGACAAAAGACGGGTCGGCTCGAGGAGTACCCGCGGTGGATTCACGAATTGGGGGCTGGAAGGACATACTTTCCCGACAGCCCGCTGTGTGGGTCTTTGTGACGAAGCGACAGGGCAGGTTGAGACCACCTAGGAGAGAGGTGGGCCTAGCCCTGGTCGGCGTTCGCGGTTATTTCAAGATAACACGTTTAACGAGATCTTGGTATTTGATCTGAGTCTGGCCACTGGCCTATACGCACTAACCAAGTACACGGGGACAGTTATGGGCACTCCACGTCGTGGTATCAGCCAAAGCCTTCGTGAAGTCAGTGACTGAGCGGCGCGCGCCGGATTGGACCATAAGCCTGATCTGGTATTAAGGGGGCTAGTTCTGCTTCCGGCCGTGTACGCAATGTGCAGGTGTGCAATGGGCGATGGGCCCAGACCCTTGCGCAATAGGATTTAGACCGGTGTGTTGACCTCTCTGTTGTGCCTAGGTAGGGCTGCGACGTGTTGATCTTCCGAGGCCGGGCATGACCCAGGAAAGTGTGTCCGGACAAAGGGGATCGAGCGTGTTGGGAAATGTGGTGCACCCCTGCAAGGAAGTTAATCTATTCGAATAGCCGTGATCTTCGGTAACATGACGACTTGGAGTTGTACCTTGACCTTATGACAACTAGAACCAGATACTTAATAAAACACACCCTTCCAAGTGCCAGATACAACCCGGTGGTCGCTCTCTAATAGGGCGACGAGGACAGGACCGCCGGGTAGGATTATGCTACACGATGCTACTTGATGAACGTACCATCTACTCTCTTCTCTTGCTGCAAGATGGAGGTTACCAGAAGCGTAGTCTTCGAAAGGACTAGCTATCCCCCTCTTATTCTGGCATTCTGCAGTTCAGTCCACATATGATACCCTTAATCCATTTGATACCAATGCATACATATGTAGTGTAGCTCCTTGCTTGCGTGTACTTTGGATGAGTACTCACAGTTGCTTTGCTCCCCCTTTTCCCCCTTCCTATACCCGATTGTTGCAACCAGACGTTGGAGCCCAGGATCCAGACGCCACTGTCGATGACGACTACTACTACTCGGGAGGTGCCTACTACTACGTGCAGCCCGCTGACGGCGACCAGGAGTAGTTTAGGAGGAACCCAGGCAGCAGGTCTGCGCCTCTTTCGATCTGTATTCTAGTTTGTGCTCACCTTCTTAAGGAAAACTTGTTTAACTTATGTCTGTACTCAGATATTGTTGCTTCCGCTGACTCGTCTATGATCGAGCTCTTGTATTCGAGCCCTCGCGGCCCCTGGCTTGTAATATGATGCTTGTATGACTTATTTTATTTGTAGTGTTGAATTGTGATATCTTCCCGTGAGTCCCTGAGCTTGATCGTACACGTTTGTGTGTATGAGTGTACGATTGAATCGGGGGCGTCACAAAAATACTAGAAGAAGAATCCATGCCGGGGGACCCACACCCTGTCCACGAGGGTGGGGGCGCGCCTACCCCCTGGGTGCACCCCCTGCCTCGTGGGCCCCCTGATGCTCCACCGACCTCAACTCCAACTCCATATATTCATGTTCAGGGAGAAAAAAATCAGAGAGAAGGATTCATCACGTTTTACGATATGGAGCCGCCGCCAAGCCCTAAACTCTCTCCGGGGGGCTGATCTGGAGTCCGTTCGAAGCTCCGGAGAGGGGAATACATCGCCATCGTCATCATCAACCTTCCTCCAACACTAATTTCATGATGCTCACCGATGTGCATGCGTAATTCCATCGCAGGCTTGCTGGACGGTGATGGGTTGGATGAGATTTATCATGTAGTCGAGTTAGTTTTGTTAGGGTTTGATCCCTAGTATCTGATACGTCTCCAATGTATCTATAATTTTTTATTGTTCCATGCTATATTATATTCTGTTTTGGACATTATTGGGATTTATTATACAATTTTATATTATTTTTGGGACTAACCTATTAACCGGAGGCCCAGCCCAGAATTGCTATTTTTGCCTATTTCAGAGTTTCGCAGAAAAAGAAAATTAAACGGAGTCCAAACGGAATGAAACCTTCGAGAATGTGATTTTCAGAACGTACGTGATCCAGAGGACTTGGACCCTACGTCAAGACATCAACTAGGAGGCCACAAGGTAGGGGGGCGCGCCTACCCCCCTGGGCGCGCCCTCCACCCTCGTGGGCCCCCTGTTGCTCCACCGACGTACTCCTTCCTCCTATATATACCTACGTACCCCCAAACTACCAGATACGGAGCCAAAACCCTAATTCCACAGCTGTAACTTTCTGTATCCATGAGATCCCATCTTGGGGCCTTTTCCAGAGCTCCGCCGGAGGGGGCATCGGTCATGGAGGGCTTCTACATCAACACCATAGCACCTCCGATGAAGTGTGAGTAGTTTACTTCAGACCTACGAGTCCATAGTTATTAGCTAGATGGCTTCTTCTATCTTTTTTGGATCTCAATACAAAGTTATCCCCCTCTCTTGTGGAGATCTATTCGATGTAATCTTCTTTTGCGGTGTGTTTGTTGAGACCGATGAATTGTGGGTTTATGATCAAGTTTATCTATGAACAATATTTGAATCTTCTCTGAATTATTTTATGTATGATTGGTTATCTTTGCAAGTCTCTTCGAATTATCAGTTTGGTCTGGCCTACTAGATTGATCTTTCTTGCAATGGGAGAAGTGCTTAACATTGGGTTCAATCTTGCGGTGTCCTTTCCCAGTGACAGTAGGGGTAGCAAGGCACGTACTGTATTGTTGCCATCGAGGATAACAAGATGGGGTTTTGTTCGCACATGAACACATCACCGTGTACCCTCGACGCCGGGGGTGATGCACCGCAGCTCGCGTCGAAGGAGGTCCGACCGGCAGCGCGATACGAAGGACAGCCGACAAACGCTTTTGTAGACCCGAAGCCCCGCTTACCCGGGAAGGACCCCGTCAGGGCTCGCGGCGGCTATGGGATGCTCCAGGTCGATTGGCTCGCCCCTAGAGCCTCGTGATTCCAAAACCCTCTGGCATGAAGAACTAGCGAAGAACGAGAAGAAAGATACAAGGGAGAGATAAAAAGTAGATGAACACGAAAAAGTAGTAGATGTGTTTGTTTGATTAGTGTTGCTCAATCGGCCGTCACCCCTTAGGTATATAAGAGGCAGCTGGAATTCCCGTGCAAGGAAAAGGCTATGATTCACGTCCAAAACCCTAGTCAAATTCGGATTGGTTTTGTCCGAACTTTTCAAAATTGTTCGGTTTAAACTGGCTGCACCTTGCGGGTAATTTTTAAGGTGGTAAAAGACCTCGGATGAAAATGAGCCTAAAAGCAACCTTGACCGTTTCGACAAGACGAACATCTTTCATGTTTAACGTTTTTTGATCAGAGGTCATCTTGAGGGTCAAATCGCTCGCGCAAAACACCTGTTCCCTCGCGCTATCCATCAGACATGCGTCTGGTAGGGCGCGCCACATCTCGCCTCATGACAGGGCTGCACTCCGATTCCTCTAACTTTTGCATACAGACTCGTATTTGGACGACTTGTATATCAAAATCGATCGCCTCGACGAGACAAAGACAAATTGTGTAGATCAGTTTAACATACGAGGCCGCCCTGGGGGTGTAATCAGCCGAATTGTGTTCTAAATACAAAATCTCAATACTTCAAACACAACTTCGGCCTTAGAGATGAGTTCGGATGGCTATGGCCCAAATATCAAAGTTTCTTATTTTGATGATACGGAACTTCCTCACTTTGAGCACTTTTCCATTTGAGGTCATCTTAATTATGTTTTTGACCATGCCAAAAACTGGTGTCAACACATGCCCCCCTGTTTTTCGGCAAAACTTGTGAGCCAAAAAATAATTTGCACGAAGTTTTTCTAAGCACGATGTTAACACTCCATCGGCCATTTGTACGTGCTTAGGAAGATAGGTATATATCGGCCATTTAGATTAGCAACAAAAGTAAAGCTAATCGAACATATGATGATTTGCTAATACCCTTTCATGATGTAAGAAATTATATTGCATCCATGGATTAAAATAAGCCCATTGAGTGTAACCAATCATACCTGATGACGAATTCCATGGCATAGGCATCAACGGCATAGTTGAAGAATATGGATAATGTATAGACCGAAGATGTTGAAACCTTCGGCTTGGTCCTTCATAGTTTTCACTATTTTCCTTCTTCACCTTTGCCGCACTCCTTGTAAAGGAAGCTCGCACATAATTCTTATTTTGAATACTTCCTTTTGGAACCCATGCCATGTTTCTCTTTTCAAGTTCTTGTGCACTAAGATTTTGCAATTTCTTCTTTTGCCAATACGATAAGCCGAGTGGACACCCCGGCTGCGATTTTGTTTGAAGTAATGGCAATTCTTGTTTTACCTTGTGCACTCTCTTCTTCCCTTCAGATTTGGCACTTGATTGGCTTGCCTCATTGCCTTTTATAGCCAATGTCAATAATTTAATTGACTCTTTATCATTTGAGATCATAGCTGAAGTGGCACTCTTACGACCATCTCTTTTGACGCGGTAGACTTGCTCAACCACCTCCTTATTCTTCCTTGTGTTTCAGACCGATTCCTTATGATTGAAACGGTCTTTAACATGTGATTGTTCAAATGTTGATCTTCTCGGAGCTGCATAATACTGATGAGATGGTCTAAAATAAGATGGAGAATGTGCCCTTGTATTATACTTGTCCCATGATGGATATGGATTTGCGTGAGCATAGGGAGGCATCCATGACATTGGCATTGACGGCCCAAAATAAGGATATGAATAAGTTGCATTCAAATTCTCTTCTTGCCAATATCGACCCTTGGATTTGCGCCTAGGGGGTGATCTTGATGCTTTTGCATTAGTTGGCTGATAAGCACTGCTCTCCTCACTTATCTTCTGATATTTTTCCAATAGTTGCGCGAAAGTGACTTTCGGCTTTTTACCTTTGTGCTTACGTCGGCTTTTGTTTTCTTTGGCTGTGCTTGCACCGATCTTTGGATTTTCTTGTGGCCCCCTAGTCCTTGGCGTCTCCATTGTAGCTTCGATGAAATTTTCGCCCTCAAGATTATGTTCATTATGCTCTTCAACAACTTCTTTACTTGAAAGCTTAATCCCATCACCTGCAGTTTTTACCTTCTCTTTAAATGCATTAGCTTGAAGTAGCCGATGCAAAAACTTTCTGCCATCAGGACCAATCAGAATAGACTGGTGATCTCTTGGTGTCTCAACAAATTTCAATCGTCCTTTATCAATGGCCAATTTAACTATTTGACAAAACATGTTGCAATCCTCAAAATTATGATTAGACGAATCATGCAACTTACAATACATTCGTCCCTGGACAGATGGCTCAACATGGTGATCAAGAATTCTAATATAATTATTTATCAACAACAAATTAAATATTTGATCACACATGCTTGAATTGAAGGTAAAAAATTTATTCTCTATCCGATCTTGTTGTGAGAACGGCTTTGGAGTTAAGCAAATGAATGGTTCAGATTTTGCATCACCCCATTCGGCTATGCATTCTGTTTTGCACTCTATCTCCGATGTCTTTGGATAAAAAACTATACTAGCCTCGGTTTGCTCAGAGGATTTTAACCTTGGCTTTAAATTTCTGAAACGAAAATAGTTAGAACATACATGTCTCAATTGAGACCATGTGAAAGCCAAGTAAGAAATAAGCAAAGCTACCCAATTAGATATGAACTTTAAATAAAGCAATGGGAAAAGCTTTGGCTGCAGTAATAAGTCACTATCGGTCTCTTTGAATGGTACAATATATTGACCGATATGCTTAGTAACAATTTTATTGCTAACAAGTAAATTGCCCTTCTTAATTTGTCTTTGAAAATTACTTATTAGAATTTTTCTAATAGATGCATCAACAATAAAGTTGTGACCAAATCTGAAAATAGGTAAATTACTTGCTAGACATACCTCTTCGAATATGTTGGGAGAGCATGATGATTGAATATGATAAATAATGTTGTGCTTTGCTTCTAGATGACTTCCCAACACCATGTCACAATTTTCTTCTTGATTTCGTGCATCATAAATTTGAAGATCTTCGTCATCCGAACTTTGTTCGGCTACTTGCTCTTGTCCTTGAAGCTTGTCAATTTCTATGGCACGAAACTCATAGAGCAGGAAGTAGGTTCCATTAACTTCAGAAAAATCAAGTATGGCTGTCTTGCTATACTTTCCATGCCCTTTCTCAACAATATTTGCCTCTTTGGATTTGATGGATTCGGAATATATACTACTTGATTTGGCTTTTTCAACCGAAGCACTTTTAGTTTCCGAATCATCTTTATTTTCACCAGTTATATCAATTGGCAAGGCTTCTTTTCTTTGAGCCAATTCCCTATCAATTCTTTCTTGACGAAGTACTTGCACCCTATCGCGCAAAGCTTTAACTCCCCTCTCAATCTCAGCCCGCACTAGTGTAGTTTGCCCCCCAATGCTTTTAGGATCTTTCGGCAATGGACTGTTAGTGTTGCCGAAATTTTGCAACTATGTAGGGGTTGTATAATATGTTGCGGTACTAGGTGGAGGTGTATGCACTTCTATATAATGATATGCTCTCTCGCCAATTCTATCGATTGATGAAGTTTCATCTTCTTGCAAAACTCTAGCCTTTATTGCAGCATAATCAGGAAACAACCCCTTTTCATATTGTTCAAGGCAAAGAGCACTAATCCTCTTATTTTATGCCAAACTCTTTTTTAATGCAGACACAACCGCTTCTGGAAGAGATTGCTCCGCAATACTTCCAGATTCTTTCGGCAATGATTTGCTAGTGTTGCCGAAATTCTCAAATTGCATAGAGTATGCATTATATGCTACAATATTTGATGACGGCACATGTGTTCCTGTAAAATTTTCACTTATTCGGCTATGACCATGAAGATGCGGGGCCGAATTATGAACAACTACAGTTGCATACGGTGCTAAAAAATTACTTACATGAGGTGTAGCATATGATGGTTGAGAGTAACTTGCCGAATAGCTAGTAGTAGCATGGCCAATTCTCCCATCCGTCGGCAAGGTTGGATTCACATATTGCAAATTAGTTGCCGATGAATAAAAAGGTGAAACACTTTCTTGTATGCTATTGGAAATTTCAAAATAAGGTGTTTCAAATTGATTAACCAAACCCATCATGTTGTTCATTGGCATATGGATTTGTGGGGTTCCCGATGCATGCGAATTTGGATACATATGTCGTACGTTGCTAAAATCATAAGAATTTAAAGCATGAAGATTGTTTTGCATCGGCCCTTGCGCATATTTAGATGCATGATTGATAAAACTAGGGCTAGCCGATACATTATGCTCATTAGGTGATCCAGCAACAACATATGGATTATTTGCATCTACAAAGGGGAATTGAGTATTCATATTACCTTTGTAGATTGCAGCAACTTGATGACGATCTCTTCGTAGCAAGAACACGTCACCGTGTACCCTCGACGCCGGGGGTGATGCACCGCAGCTCGCGTCGAAGGAGGTCCGACCGGCAGCGCGATACGCAGGACAGCCGACGGACGCTTTTGTAGACCCGAAGCCCCGCTTACCCAGGAGGGACCCAGTCAGGGCTCGCGGCGGCTATGGGCTGCTACAGGTCGATTCGGTTGCCCCTAGAGCCTCGTGATTCTGCAGCCCTCCGTCATGAAGAACTAGCGAAGAACGAGAAGAAAGATACAAGGGAGAGATAAAAAGTAGATGAACACGAAAAAGTAGTAGATGTGTTTGTTCGATTGGTGTTGTTCAATCGGCCGTCACCCCTTAGGTATATAAGAGGCGGCTGGACTTCCCGTGCAAGGAAAAGGCTAGGATTCACGTCCAAAACCTTAGTGAAATTCGGATTGGTTTTGTCCGAACTTTTCAAAACTGTTCGGTTTAAACTGGCTGCACCTTGCGGGTAATTTTTAAGGTGGTAAAAGACCTCGGTTGAAAATGAGCCTAAAAGCAGTCTTGACCGTTTCGACAAGATAAACAACTATCATGTTGAACGTTTTTTGATCAGAGGTCATCTTGAGGGTCAAATCGCTCGCGCAAAACACCTGTTCCCTCGCGCTACCCATCAGACATGCGTCTGGTTGGGCGCGCCACATCTCGCCTCATGACAGGGCTGCACTCCGATTGCTCTAACTTTTGCATATGGACTCGGATTTGGACGACTTTTATATCAAAATCAATCGCCTCGACGAGACGAAGACAAATCGTGTAGATCATTTTTCCATACGAGGCCACCCTGGGGGTGTAATCAGCCGAATAGTATTCTAAATACAAAATCTCAATACTTCAAACACAACTTCGGCCTTAGAGATGAGTTCGGATGGCTATGGCCAAAATATCAAAGTTTCTTCTTTTGATGATACGGAACTTCCTCACTTTGAGCACTTTTCCATTTGAGGCAATCTTAATTATGTTTTTGACCATGCCAAAAACTGGTGTCAACAGGTTTATATCATATTGCATGAGTTTATCCCTCTATATCATGTCATCTTTCTCAAAGCGTTACTCTATTCTCTTGAACTTAATACTCTAGATGCATGCTGGATAGCAGTCGATGTGTGGGGTAATAGTAGTAGATACAGGCAGGAGTCGGTCTAATTGTCTCGGACGTGATGCCTATATACATGATCATACCTAGATATTCTCATAACTATGCTCAATTCTGTCAATTGCTCAACAGTAATTTGTTTACCCACTGTGAATACTTATGCTCTTGAGAGAAGGCACTAGTGAAACCTATGGCCCCCGGGTCTATCTTCCATCATATTAATCTTCAAACACTTAGTTATTTTTATTTCCTTTTATTTTACTTTGCATCTTTATCATAAAAAATACCAAAAATAGTATCTTATCATATCTATCAGATCTCACTTTCGTAAGTGACCGTGTAGGGATTGACAACCCCTTATCGCGTTGGTTGCGAGGATTTATTTGTTTGGGTAGGTGCGAGGGACTCGTGCATGGCCTCCTACTGGATTGATACCTTGGTTCTCAAAAACCGAGAGAAATACTTACGCTACTTTGCTGCATCACCCTTTCCTCTTCAAGGGAAAACCAACGCAATGCTCAAGAGGTAGCAAGAAGGATTTCTAGCGCCGTTGCCGGGGAGGTCTACGCAAAAGTCAACACACCAAGTACCCATTACAAACCCTTATATCCCGCATTACATTATTTGCCATTTGCCTCTCGTTTTCCTCTCCCTCACTTCACCCTTGCCATTTTATTCGCCCTCTCTATCTCCATCCTCCCTCTCTTTCTCTATTTGCCTCTTTTTGCCCGTCTCTCGTTTGCTCATGTGTTGGATTGCTTGCTTGTCACGATGGCTCAAGATAATACTAAATTGTGTGACTTTACCAATACCAACAACAATGATTTCCTTAGCACTCCGATTGCTCCTCTTACCGATACTGAATCTTGTGAAATCAATGCTGCTTTGTTGAATCTTATCATGAAAGATCAATTCGCCGGCCTTCCTAGTGAAGATGTCGCTACCCATCTAAGTAGCTACGTTGATTTGTGTGATATGCAAAAGAAGAAAGATGTGGATAATGATATTGTTAAATTGAAGCTATTTCCTTTTTCGCTTAGAGATCGTGCTAAAGCTTGGTGTTCATCTTTGCCTAAAAATAGTATTGACTCTGGGAATAAGTGCAAAGATGCTTTTATCTCTAAGTATTTTCCTCCCGCTAAGATTATCTATCTTAGAAACGATATTATGAATTTTAAGCAACTTGATCATGAACACGTTGCACAAGCTTGGGAGAGGAATAAATTAGTGATACGTAATTGCCCTATGCATGGTTTGAATTTGTGGATGATTATACAAATCTTTTATGCCGGATTGAATTTTGCTTTTAGAAATCTTTTAGATTCACACGTGGGAGGCACTTTTATGGAAATCACTTTAGGAGAAGCTACTAAAATCCTAGATAATATTATGGTTAATTATTCTCAATGGCACACTGAGAGATCTACTAATAAGAAAGTGCATGCGGTAGAAGAAATTAATGTTTTGAGTGGAAAGATGGATGAACTGTTGAAATTATTTGCTAATAAAAGTGTTTCTTATGATCCTAATGATATGGCTTTGTCTACTTTGATTGAGAATAATAATGAATCTATGGATGTGAATTTTGTTGGTAGGAATAATTTTGGTAACAACGCGTATAGAGGAAACTTTAATCCTAGGCCGTATCCTAGTAATTCCTCTAATAATTATGGTAATTCCTACAACAATTCTTATGGAAAATATAATAAGATGCCTTCTTATTTTGAATATAATATTAAAGAATTTATTACTTCGCAAAAGAATTTCAATGATTTGATTGAAGAAAAATTGCTTAAGATTGATGAGTTGGCTAGGAACGTTGATAGAATTTCTCTTGATGTTGATTCTTTGAAACTTAGATTTATTCCACCTAAGCATGATATCAATGTGTCTCTCAAAGCCATGAGAATTTCCATTGATGAATGCAAAGAAAGAACTGCTAGGCTGTGTGCTAAGAAAGATTGCTTTATAAAAGTGTGTTCTTCTAGTTTCCATGATAATAAAGATGAAGATCTAAAAGTTATTGATGTATCCCCTATTAAATCTTTGTTTTGCAATATGAATCTTGATAATGATGGGACTGAATATGATTCACCTTTACCTAGACGGCGTTCCAAAAATTCGGAGTCTTTAGATCTTGATGCTAAAATTGTTAAAAGTGGGATTGAAGAAGTCTAAACTTTAAATATTAATGAACCCACTATTTTGGATTTCAAGGAATTTAATTATGATAATTTCTCTTTGATAGATTGTATTTCCTTGTTGCAATCCGTGCTAAATTCTCCTCATGCTTATAGTCAAAATAAATCTTTTTCTAAACATATCATTGATGCTTTGATGCAATCTTATGAAGAAAAACTTGAGTTGGAAGTTTTTATCCCTAGAAAACTTTATGATGAGTGGTAGCCTACTATTAAAATTAAAATTAAAGACCATGAATGCTATGCTTTGTGTGATTTGGGTGCTAGTGTTTCCACGATTCCAAAGACTTCCTGTGATTTTTTAGGTTTCTGTGATTTTGATGATTGCTCTTTAAACTTGCACCTTGCGGATTCCACTATTAAGAAACCTATGGGAAGAATTAATGATGTTCTTATTGTTGCAAATAGGGATTATGTGCCCATAGATTTTATTGTTCTTGACATAGATTGCAATCCTTCATGTCCTATTATTCTTGGTAGACCTTTCCTTAGAACGATTGGTGCAATTATTGATATGAAGGAAGGGAATATTAGATTCCAATTTCCGTTAAGGAAAGGCATGGAACACTTCCCTAGAAAGAAAATTAAATTACCTTATGAATCTATTATGAGATCCAATTATGGATTGCCTACCAAAGATGGCAATACCTAGATCTATCCTTGCTTTTATGCCTATCTAGGGGCGTTAAACGATAGCGCTTGTTGGGAGGCAACCTAATTTTATTTTTATTCCTGGCTTTTTGCTCCTGTTTAGTAATAAATAATTTATCTAGCCTCTGTTTTGGTTGTGTTTTTTGTGTTTAATTAGTTTTTGTGTCAAGTAGAACCGTTGGGAAGACTTGGGGAAAGTCTTTTTAATCTTGCTGTAAAAAACAGAAACTTTAGCGCTCACGAGAATTGATGCCATTTTTATTTGTAAATTTCTATTTAGTTAATTCATTTGGAATATGATTAATAGATAAATTCCTCACGTCCAGAAATTTATTTTAGAATTTTTGGGGTTCCAGATCTTGCGTTAGCTACACATTACTACAGACTATTCTGTTTTTGACAGATTCTGTTTTTCGTGTGTTGTTTGCTTATTTTAATGAACCTATGGCTAGTAAAATAGTTTATAAACGATAGAGAAGTTGGAATACAGTAGGTTTAACACCAACATAAATAAAGAATTAGTTCATTACAGTATCTTGAAGTGGTGTTTTGTTTTCTTTCACTAAAGGAGCTCACGGGATTTTCTACTTTAAGTTTTATGTTGTGAAGTTTTCAAGTTTTGGGTGAAAGATTTGATGGATTATGGAACAAGGAGTGGCAAGAGCCTAAGATTGGGGATGCCCATCGCACCCCAAGATAATCTAAGGACACCTCAAAGCCAAAGCTTGGGGATACCCCGGAAGGCATCCCCTCCTTCGTCTGCTTCCATCGGTAACTTTACTTGGAGCTATATTTTTATTCACCACATGATATGTGTTTTGCTTGGAGCGTATTGTATGATTTGAGTCTTTGCTTTTTATTTTACCACAATCATACTTTCTGTACACACCTTTTGAGATAGACACACATGATTAGGAAATTATTAGAATACTCTATGTGCTTCACTTATATCTTTTGAGATATATAATTTTTGCTCTAGTACTTCACTTATATCTTTTAGAGAAAGGTGGTGGTTTTGTTTTATAGAAACTATTATTCTCTCATGCTTCACTTAGATTATTTTGAGAGTCTTAAATAGCATGGTAATTTACTTAAATAATCCTAATATGCTAGGTATTCAAGACTAGTAAAAACTTTCTTATAAGTGTGTTGAATACTAAGAGAAGTTTGATGCTTGATGATTGTTTTGAGACATGGAGGTAGTGATATCAAAATTGTGATAGTTGAGTAGTTGTGAATTTTAAAAATACTTGTGTCGAAGGTTGCAAGTCCCGTAGCATGCACGTATGGTAAACGTTATGTAACAAATTTGAAACATGAGGTGTTCTCTGATTGTCCTCCTTATGAGTGGCGGTCGGGGACGAGTGATGGTCTTTTCCTACCAATCTATCCCCCTAGGAGCATGCACGTAGTGCTTGGTTTTTCATGATTTGTAGATTTTTGCAATAATTATGTGAGTTCTTTATGACTAATGTTGAGTCCATGGATTATACGCACTCTCACCTTTCCATCATTGCTAGCCTCTTCGGTACCGTGCATTGCCCTTTCTCACATTGAGAGTTGGTGCAAACTTCGCCGGTGCATCCAAACCCCGTGATATGATACGCTCTTTCACACATAAACCTCCTTGTATCTTCCTCAAAACAGCCACCATACCTACCTATTATGGCATTCCCATAGCCATTTCGAGATATATTGCCACGCAACTTTCCACCGTTCCGTTTATCATGACACGCTCATCATTGTCATATTGCTTTGCATGATCATGTAGTTGACATAGTATTTGTTGCAAAGCCACCATTCATAATCCTTTCATACATGTCACTCTTGGTTCATTACATATCCCGGTACACCGCCGGAGGCATTCATATAGAGTCATACCTTGTTCTAGTATCGAGTTGTAATCATTGAGTTGTAAATAAATAGAAGTGTGATAATCATAATTTTCTAGAGCATTGTCCCAAGTGAAAAAAGGGAAAGGCCATAAAAAAAGAGAAGGCCCCAAAAAATGAGAGAAAAAGAGAGAAGGGACAGTGTTACTATCCTTTTTACCACACTTGTGCTTCAAAGTAGCACCATAATCTTCATGATAGAGAGTCTTTTGTTTTGTCACTTTCATATACTAGTGGGAACTTTTCAATATAGAACTTGGCTTGTATATTACAACAATGGGCTTCCTCAAATGCCCTAGGTCTTCGAGAGCAAGCAAGTTGGATGCACACCCACTTAGTTTCTTTTGTTGAGCTTTCATATATTCATAGCTCTAGTGCATTTGTTGCATGGGAATCCCTACTCCTTGCATTAACATCAATTTATGGGCATCTCCATAGCTCATTGATTAGCCTCGTTGATTTCAGACTTTCTCCCTTTTTGTCTTCTCCACATAACCCCAATCATTATATCTATTCCACCCATAGTGCTATATCCATGGCTCACGCTCATGTATTGTGTGAAAGTTGAAAAAGTTTGAGATTACTAAAGTATGAAACAATTGCTTGGCTTGTCATCGGGGTTGTGCATGATGAGAGCATTCTTGTGTGACGAAAATGGAGCATGACTAAACTATCTGATTTCGTAGGGATGAACTTTCTTTGGCCATGTTATTTTGAGAGGACATAATTGCTTAGTTAGTACGCTTGAAGTATTATTGTTTTTATGTCAATATTTAACTTTTATCTTGAATCTTTCGGATCTTAATATTCATACCCCAATTAAGAAGAATTACATTGAAATTATGCCAAGTAGCATTCCACATCAAAAATTATGTTTTTATCATTTACCTACTCGAGGACGAGCAAGAATTAAGCTTGGGGATGCTTGATACGTCTCCAACGTATCTATAATTTTTTATTGTCCCATGCTATATTATATTCTGTTTTGGACATTATTGGGCTTTATTATACACTTTCTTATTATTTTTGGGACTAACCTATTAACCGGAGGCCCAGCCCAGAATTGCTGTTTTTTGCCTATTTCAGAGTTTCACCGAAATAGAATATCAAACAGAGTCCAAACGGAATGAAACCTTCGGGAACGTGATTTTTGGAACGAACGTGATCCAGAGGACTTGGACCCTACGTCAAGACATCAACTAGGAGGCCACGAGGTACGGGGGCGCGCCTACCCCCCTGGGCATGCCATCCACTCTCGTGGGCCCCCTATTGCTCCACCGACGTACTCCTTCCTCCTATATTTACCTACGTACCCCGAAACTACCAGATATGGAGCCAAAACCCTAATTCCACCACCGTAACTTTCTGTATCCACGAGATTCCATCTTGGGGCCTTTTCCAGAACTCCGCCGGAGGGGGCATCGATCATGGAGGGCTTTTACATCAACACCATAGCCCCTCCGATGAAGTGTGAGTAGTTTACTTCAGACCTACGGGTCCATAGTTATTAGCCAGATGGCTTCTTCTCTCTTTTGGATCTCAATACAAAGTTATCCCTCTCTCTTGTGGAGATCCATTCGATGTGGTAATCTTCTTTTGCGGTGTGTTTGTTGAGACCGATGAATTGCGGGTTTATGATCAAGTTTATCTATGAACAATATTTGAATCTTCTCTGAATTCTTTTATGTATGATTGGTTATCTTTGCAAGTCTATTCGAATTATCAGTTTGGTTTGGCCTACTAGATTGATCTTTCTTGCAATGGGAGAAGTGCTTAGCTTTGGGTTCAATCTTGCGGTGTCCTTTCCCAGTGATAGTAGGGGCAGCAAGGCACGTATTGTATTGTTGCCATCGAGGATAACAAGATGGGGTTTATATCATATTGCATGAGTTTATCCCTCTACATAATGTCATCTTGCTTAAAGCGTTACTCTGTTCTCTTGACTTAATACTCTAGATGCATGCTGGATAGCGGTCGATGTGTGGAGTAATAGTAGTAGATGCAGGCAGGAGTCGGTCTACTTGTCTCGGACGTGAGGCCTATATACATGATCATACCTAGATATTCTCATAACTATGCTCAATTCTGTCAATTGCTCAATAGTAATTTGTTTACCCACCATGAATACTTATGATCTTGAGAAAAGTCACTAGTGAAACCTATGGCCCCCGGGTCTATCTTCCATCATATTAATCTTCCAACACTTAGTTATTTTTATTGCCTTTTATTTTACTTTGCATCTTTATCATAAAAAATACCAAAAATATTATCTTATCATATCTATCAGATCTTACTCTCGTAAGTGACCGTGTAGGGATTGACAACCTCTTATCGCATTGGTTGCGAGGATTTATTTGTTTGTGGAGGTGCGATGGACTCATGTGTGGCCTCCTATTGTATTGATACCTTGGTTCTCAAAAACTGAGGGAAATACTTACGCTACTTTGCTGCATCACCCTTTCCTCTTCAAGGGAAAACCAACGCAGTGCTCAAGAGGTAGCAGTATCCACTATGTTCTGAGATTGATGTTGCTATGACTTTGCTATGCTTAATGCTTGTCACTAGGGCCCGAGTGCCATGATTTCAGATCTGAACATATTATGTTTTCATGAATATATGTGAGTTCTTGATCCTATGTTGCAAGTTTATAGTCACCTACTATGTGTTATGATCCGGCAACACCGAAGTGACAATAATCGGGACCACTCCCGATGATGACCGTAGTTTGAGGAGTTCGTGTAGTCACTATGTGTTAATGCTTTGGTCCGGTACTCTATTAAAAGGAGGCCTTAATATCCCTTAGTTTCCAATAGGACCCCGCTGCCACGGGAGGATAGGACAAAACATGGCATGCAAGTTCTTTTCCAAAAGCATGTATGACTATATTCGGAATACATGCCTACATTACATTGATGAACTGGAGCTAGTTCTGTGTCACCCTATATTATAACTATTGCATGATCGATCGCATCCGACATAATTCTCCATCACCGATCCATTGCCTACGAGCTTTTCCTATATTGTTCTTCGCTTATTTACTTTTCCGCTGCTACTGTTACAATCACTATAAAAACCCAAAATATTATTTTGCTACCGTTACCATTATTATCATATTACTTTGCTCCTAAATACCTTGGTGCAGATATTAAGTTTCCAGGTGTGGTTGAATTGACAACTGAGCTACAAATACTTGAGAATATTCTTTGGCTCCCCTTGTGTCAAATCAATAAATTTGGGTTGAATACTCTACCCTCGAAAACTGTTGCGATCCCCTATACTTGTGGGTTATCGGTTACGTATACTGTGATTTTTCAATCACAGTTCGGACATGCATACTAACGCATATCCGCCCAGGGAAAGGAACACTTAACGGAACTATTCTCCCTGGAAGATGTTTCTTATAATCAACATGTAATATAACATAGCTAGCCGGATACAACTTATCTGTTCAAGAAACTATGACCCCTACGCCTGGTTTCCACGCATACCCCGGTCTATATTACCGTTACGGTATTCGGAAACACTCCGAGCCTTCGGGTCGAGAGGTCAAAGCGAAAAGGTCTGCCATGAAAATCGTTTTACAATCCGGCTGAGGACAAATTTGTCAATTGAAGTACATAGTCACTTGGACTCAAAAACTTCTTCCTCTATGCCATCTAACAGGTTATCTAGCTTACAATCCTGTTGGGAATACTTGGCGGCTATCTTTACTTGGCCATATACCAGACTAACTGGAACTTCTTTTCCATCTGACCCCTGAGGTCCGACCTGGGCCATATGATTCCAATCAAGCTTGGTGTACCGTGTTTTTACCATGGCCCAGGCCTTTCGTACACCTTCTCGGAGGACGATATCTTCCATAATCGGAAGCGCCGCCGAGCTCCTTCGAATAGCTTCACAAGCTCCTCCATACTTCCTGGAGGAGAGGCGGATAGCCAAAAAGCTTTGGCAATGCTCCGCATTGCTTGCCGAGCTCACTCGTGCAGTTGGGACAGCTCTTGCAGAAGGTTGCCTTGAGAGCCAGACACTTCCCGTTTGGGACGGCCAGTCAGCATACCTGCAGACATAAATCTGTCAGAGCATTTCTTCGCTGAATTACACAAAGGTAAGGTCAAAAGCATACTGAATATGCCGCCTCATAGCCTCCTATTCTCCTTGACGGCGTCAGCTAGCTCGACTCGTACATCTTTTAGCTCTTCGCCCATCAGGATGTTGGAATCCTGCAGCTTGTTCTTGTCATCCCTGACCCGCGTTAGCACATGTTCGCCTACTGCATGTTGCCTTTTGGCCTCCTGTTCACCAGCCTGGGCGATTCTCAGTTTCTCTCTTAGTTGATCTACTGATCCTGTCAGCGGAAACACAACAATATTAATATTACTAGTATATGATTAAACTTTTTTGTGATGGTGGGAAACATTACCAGACGGTGCCTCCTTCAATTTCTCCAATTCGGCGGCAGCCATAGCTAGCTGGGTCTGACATATTTCTAGCTCTTGAGAGAGCAGGTTGTTCTTATCAGTAAGTGCCTGATTATACAATGATCCTTAAATAAGTTGTATCAACTGCTTCAAGTCTCGGGGCCTACTAGTATACGATTACAAAGGCTTCACAATGCGTACTTACCCGCATATATTTCAAATGCTAGTCTGTAGCTCTGGTAAGCCCGTCCCGAGCAGCTCGAATGTATGCGAAGAGTGGCACTCCGGCGCCGATGATTCATGGCGCTCTCCACTTCAGAGTTTGTGACGGACATATCATCCGAATCCTCTGCGGAAGGACAATCCAGCGTCACTCCCGCATCAGCCTCGTCCTTAGGGCAGGTTCTGGAATCTGACAAGTGGAGGTGCGAATGGCAGGATCCCCGGACATAGTCCGGCAAACGCTCTTCCTGATAAAATGCAGCGGACAATTTCACAGTTCGACGTGATGACCAGGAAGCATATTTAAAAAGAAAGCCATACCTCTTCGATGAAGGTTCGGCCGTGTTATCGTCTACCTTCCTCTTCGACGACTTGTTCGGCGTGCGCGCCGCGTTCTTATGAAGCACCTCTGGCATAGCATGGCGCACCGAGCGCCTCCCCTTTGAAGCACGAGACAGTGCGGTGGGTGCGGTATAGTGAGGAAGCTCTCTCGAAGGAGATGTCTCCTGATTACTTACATGTGAGGCAGGATGGAGGACGGGATAGTCAGCCACGATTGGCACTACTATGCCATCATAGCTTGCCTAGTAGAATAATCCCTCCTCAAGCTCTACAAATATGTCCATATCCTCTTCGTATCCGGGGTCAAGGTCCCGGTTACGGTTCTCTGGCTATGGAGCGGGGCTATAGATCCCCGCTATAACCTTCCTCCATTCCTGTTACAAATGGAAGGGTTAATGCCAATTAAACATGACTCAGGGAGAGGATTGAGTAGAGTGATGGGATTAAATCTCACCCAGCTAGGAGGATTGTACATAGAAAATCCTTCTTGGAGTGTAAGATGAGTGAACTCCTCTTTCTCCCCTTTATACAGATCGGCCAGTATTGCGGCCAGGGTGATAAGGGAATTCGAACCCTTTCATCCACAGCGTGAGGCGTCATCTTCCTCGTTGTAGTGCCACATGGGAAGCCCCCTAAATTGGAGTGGCTGAACACCTCGCAATATGGAAGTGGCCATTACCTCGATTATTGATAATCCGGACTGGGCGAGTATCCTTATCTTGCCCATTAATTGTTGGACTTCCGCACTATCTTCCTCCTCCAGGCTCCGAGGGTGCCAGCTGTGGCGTTTCTTCAACGGAGCACTGGTAAATTCGGGAAGGCCGATTTGAACTCGGTCAGGGAGAGCGATGTCCTCAATATAGGACCAATCTGAGGGCCACTCTTCGGACGCCTTCTTTAGCATGCCGGATAAGTATCTGGTCCCAGCTATGCGCCATATTTCGGCACGGCCCACCTCAAATATATATCCCTTATGGGAGCGAGGGACGAGGCAGAACAGTTTCCTCCATAGCTTGAAATGGGCCTCGCAGCCCAGGAATAGCTCGCAAAGAGCAACATAACCGACAATGTGTAGAATGGAGCCCGACGTGAGATTGTGCAATTGGAGGCTGTAGTACTCCAGAAGACCTTGGAGGAAGGGGTGGATTGGAAACCCGACTCCTCTTATTAAGAAGGATGTAAAGCACACTCGCTCACCCTGGCTGGATTGGGGAAATTTTCCGCCAGGGCTTCACCCGTAAAAGAGGTTAATCCTGCCCGGACAGGGAGTAGATCCGCGGGGGGGGGGGGGGGGAATCCCTTCGTTTGAAGCTTACTTAGTTGGCCATGGGATACTGACCATTTCCCCCAGTCGCCTTTTTCAGAGCCATGGGGGCGGGAGGAAGAACTGGGAATGCTAGCCATGCTGGAATGGTTTTTCCCAGCAAGCTCTAAGGTTTTGTTTGGCTTGATGTGGAATGGGATCTGACATCTAGTCCCTTTAAATAAACGCCCTTCTTACATTGCTCGGGTGGTATGAGCAAAAAGTACTCTGACCTTTTGTGATCGCTTGACACATGGAAGCAGAAGCGGTGGAGGCGCAGAAGCCAATGGGTACGACATCAAATGGAAAGCCGAGTATGACTCATTGGGTCAAACGCTGTGAAGTGTTTGGAGGAAGAACCCGCCTTGCAATGCCGAAGACTATCAGTGCGCCGGACACATAGTCAATGAAGCCTTGTTCGGGGGCTACTGAGGGAGTCCTGGATTAAGGGGTCCTCGGGCGTCCGGACTATGTGACATGGGCCGGACTATTGGGCCATGAAGATACAAGATAGAAGACTTCCTCCCGTGTCCAGATGGGACTCTCCTTTGCGTGGGAGGCAAGCTAGGCGTTCGGATGTATTATTTCCTTTCTCTGTAACCGACTTTGTGTAACCCTAGGCCCCTCCGGTGTCTATATAAACCGGAGGGTTTATTCCATAGAAACGATCACAATCAGACAGGCTAGACCTTTAGGGTTTAGCCACAACGATCTCGTGGTAGATCAAATCTTGTAATCCTCATAATCATCAAGACCAATCAACCAGGACATGGGGTATTAACTCCATCAAGAGGGCCCAAACCTGGGTAAAACATCGTGTCCCCTGCCTCCTGTTACCATCGATCTTAGACGCATAGTTCGAGACCCCCTACCCGAGATCCGCCGGTTTTGACACCAACAGCGACCCTTCATACGAACTATCTTGAAAGAATTTGGGCTGCTCATTCTGATTGAAAACTGGACCTTTGGCACCTTCTCCTGTCGAAAACAAAGGCAATTCTTTTCATGAGGGTATTGGTATTTGAGTTCATCCTCGAGGGAGAGAACTTAATCTCCATAAACAACAGAGTCAGTACTAAAGGAAATATGCCCTAGAGACAATAATAAAGTTGTTATTTATATTTCCTTATATCATGATAAATGTTTATTATTCGTGCTAGAATTGTATTAACCGGAAACTTAGTACATGTGTTAATAAATAGGCAAAATAGAGTGTCCCTAGTATGCCTCTACTTGACTAGCTTGTTAATCAAAGATGGTTAAGTTTCCTGACCATAGACATGTGTTGTCATTTCATGAACGGGGTCACATCATTAGATAATGATGTGATGGACAAGACCCATCCGTTAGCTTAGCATAAATGATCGTTTAAGTTTTATTGCTATTGCTTTCATCATGACTTATACATGTTCCTCTGACTATGAGATTATGCAACTCCCGAATACAAAAAGAACACCTTGTGTGCTATCAAACGTCACAACGTAACTGGGTGATTATAAAGATGCTCTACAGGTGTCTCTGATGGTGTTTGTTGAGTTGGCATATATCGAGATTGGGATTTGTCACTCCATGTATCAGAGAGATATCTCTGGGCCCTCTCGGTAATGCACATCACTACGAGTCTTGCAAGCAATGTGACTAATGAGTTAGTTGCGGGATGATGCACTAAAGAACGAGTAAAGAGACTTGCTGGTAACAAGATTGAACTAGGTATGATGATACCGACGTTCAAATCTCGGGCAAGTAACATACCGATGTAGCGACCAGACCTCAAACAGTCTGATCTCTGTGCTCCGGTGTCATCCCTGGATCAGTAATGCTGACACCACACAGTACTCGGAGGATTTATAGCAGAGTAGCAATCACACACTTATTACATCGAGTGTCTCAAAAGAGAACTTATTACAATAAATATGGCTTAAGGCCATCTAGTAACAATAACAGCGGAAGGCTTGGAAGATAAGTGAGTCCATCAACTCCAACGGCATCACTGAGTATAGAACCACGACCTAAAACTCCTTAATCAGTCGTCTGAAAAGTCTGCAACATTAACGTTGCAGCCCGAAAACGGGTCAGCACATGGAATATGCTGGCAAGGTAACACATAGAGAGTAATGGAATGCAACAGCTATACTATATGCATATTTGGCTGGTGGAAAGCTCTATGGTTACTGTTTTGCGTAAAGCCAATTTTTCCCTACTTCAAAGGAATAAAGTTAATTACTATCATGGTGGTTGTGAAACATTGAGAATGGTTGACAGCATCCTCAATCCCAATTAAGTAACATCATTAAAACCCATCAAAATTAATTTAGAGTAACATGTTGAGATTCACATGAAAATCCAGGTACTAGATACTCAAGATGTCCATAACCGGGACACGGCTAACCATGATTAGTTTATTACACTCTGCAGAGGTTTGCGCACTTTTCCCCACAAGACTCGATCACCTCCGTTTGTTTTCTCACACTACATGGTGTTTGAGAAGACGGATGACCGAGACATAGTATTTCAGAAGTGCTAGCACCTTACGATTGGGTAGACCGTACCACCTACATCCCCTACATCTGCTAGTCTACCACTGTAAGAGTTCACACAACTTAGTCAACTATGCCAGAGCCCATAATGGCTTGTGGCTGCACACGGAAGTTTCTAGTATGAATAATCTTATGATCCCTTTGGGCCTGGGTGGCGGTCCAAAAAAACAGGCAAGTCCTGGTAACCCCAGGTGCCTCAATCCACCCAGATGTGTGTTAGGTTGCCACCTTAGATAAACCATTAATTAACAATCTCACATCTGTCATGGATATCACTCACCCAATCCACGTCTACTAGCATAGCATGGCATAATAAGCAAACGTAGAACTAACTCCCAAAGGTTTGATAATAAACAACTAATAGGTACTACCTCATCTACTTCCCATCCCACGATTTAAATAGATCCTAATCATGCAATGTGTGAGGATGGACCTAATGCAATAAAACTGGGTTGCAGAAAAGGTATGATCAAAGTGTTACTTGCCTTGCTGACGATCCGCGAAACCTAGAGATTCGAAGTAACAGGAGGCGCACTCTGGGTATTCTATCGCAGACAAACAACAAGCATACAATAAGTACTCATCTAATGCATAGGTAAAACTCAAATAGAAAATCTAAGCAGAAAGTTCAACTTAAGAACCCTGGTTGGCAAAAAGAATCAAATCGAACGAAGCGAAAGAAATCAAACGGCGAAAAAAACAACTTCGTTCTGGTAATCTGGATCTAGGGAAACTTTTACAGTATCAAAAACTTGTTTAAGTTGATTATTCGGAAAGAGGGTTTCGAGACGAAACTCCAGGCGCTTGAATCGCCTGATTCCGATAAACGAGCGAAAAGTTATACTAAAACGAAAATCGAATCAGAAATCGCGATCAGAAAATAACCGCGGAAAATCCGACGAAAAAGACAAACGACGAACAGAATTTTTTATTTTTTTAAAAAAAACTGCACAGAAAACGAGGCGGCGGCGAACCTCGAAAGGCGCGCAACTCCGGCGGGCGGCGGCGGCAGCGGGACAGGGGCTAGGGTTAGGGTTTAGGTGGCGGCGGCGGGACAGGGGCTAGGGTTAGGGTTTAGGTGGCGGCGGCGGCTGGGCTTTCGGGCCCCGGGGCGGCGGCTTTTATAGCCTTACCCGGCGGAGTCCAGGCCGAATACGGCCCGTAGTTGGTTCGCGTTTTTTTTTATAAATCCGCTCGGAAGAAAAATAAAAAGAAATACTAAACGGACTCCAAAAATCATGAAATAAATTTTGCCGGGTTCCTAAAATCAAGCCCGATAAAGTGAACATTTATCTGGGCCCAAACTACAACTTTGAAAAACGCGCATTTTTCCTAAATTCAAATAAAAATACCGAAAAACTCCGAAATAAAACTTATTTGATTTTTTTATTAAATCCTCAATATTTCTATATTTTGGGAAAGTCATTTTATTCCCTCTCTCATATTTTTTGTAATAGAAATAATTGATGATAAAATAAATAAAATCAAATGATCCTGTTTACATAATTTGAGAAAACTCAAATATGTAAATAACGAAATCCCCAACTCTCTCCGTGGGTCCTTGAGTTGCTTAGGATTTTCTAGGATCAAAACCAAAAGCAAAACAAAATATGATATGCATGATGACCTAATGTATAACATTCCAAATTGAAAATTTGGGATGTTACAACCGATGAAAGGGAACAACGTAAGTTGTTATGCAGTTTGACTGATAAAGACCTTCGTAGAATATGTAGGAGACAATATGAGATCTAGGTTCCGCTATTGGTTATTGACCATAGATGTTACTCGGTCATGTCTACATAGTTCTCGAACCCGTAGGGTTCCCACGCTTAATGTTCGATGACGATTTGTACTATGAGTTATGAGATTTGAAGACCGAAGTTAGTTCGGAGTCCCGGATGAGATCACGGACATGACGAGGAGTCTCGAAATGGTCGAGAGGTAAAGATCGATATATTGGAAGGCTATATTCGGACATCGGAAAGGTTCCGAGAGATTCGGGTATTTTTTCGGAGTACCGGAGAGTTACGAGAAATTCGCCGGGGGAAGTAGTGGGCCTTAATGGGACATACGGGAAAGGAGAGATGGGCCTCAAGGGTTGACTGAGCGCCCCCCCATTGCAAGTCTGACTAGGACTAGGGAGGGGGCGGTGCCCCCCTCTCTTTCCTTCTCCCTCTCCTACTCCTTTCCTCTCTCCCCTCTTGGAAAAGGAAAGGGACTCCAACTATAGGATTGGGAATCCTAGTTGGACTCCCCCTATAGGCGCGCCCTGATGTCTACTACACAACCTTCTTATTCTAGACGTTGTTGGGCCTCCAAGTGCAGAGGTTTGTAGGACAGTAGCAAATTTCCCTCAAGTGGATGACCTAAGGTTTATCAATCCGTAGGAGGCGTAGGATGAAGATGGTCTGTCTCAAGCAACCCCGCAACCAAATAACAAAGAGTCTATTGTGTTCCCAACACTCCCAATACAACGGTAAATTGTACAGGTGCACTAGTTCGGCGAAGAGATGGTGATACAAGTGGTATATGGATAGTAGATAAAGGTATTTGTAATCTGAAATTATAAAAACAGCAAGGTAACTAATGATAAAAGTGAGCGTAAACGGTATTGCAATGCGTTGAAACAAGGCCTAGGGTTCATACTTTCGCTAGTGTAAGTTCCCTCAACAATAATATCATAATTGGATCACATAACTATCCCTCAACATGCAACAAAGAGTCACTCCAAAGTCACTAATAGCGGAGAACGAACGAAGAGATTATGGTAGGGTACGAAACCACCTCAAAGTTATTCTTTCCAATCAATCCGTTGGGCTATTCCTATAGGTGTCACAAACAGCCCTAGAGTTCGTACCAGAATAACACCTTAATACACAAATCAACCAAAACCCTAATTTCACCTAGATACTCCAATGTCACCTCAAGTATCTGTGGGTATGATTATACGATAGGCATCACACAATCTCAGATTCATCTATTCAACCAACACATAGGACCTCAAAGAGTGCCCCAAAGTTTCTACCGGAGAATCACGATGAAAACATGTGCCAACCCCTATGCATAGGTTCATGGGAGGAACCCGCGAGTTGATCACCAAAACATACATCAAGTGAATCACGTGGTATCCCATTGTCACCACAGATACGCATGGCAAGACATACATCAAGTGTTCTCAAATCTTTAAAGACTCAATCCGATAAGATTACTTCAAAGGGGAAACTCAATTCATTACAAGAGAGAAGAGGGGGAGGAGAAACATAAGATCCAACTATAATAGCAAAGCTCGTGATACATCAAGATCGTGCCAAATCAAGAACACGAGAGAGAGAGAGAGAGATCAAACACATAGCTAGTGGTACATACCCTCAGCCCCGAGGGAGAACTACTCCCTCCTCGTCATGGAAAGCACCGGGATGATGAAGATGGCCACCGGAGAAGGATTGCCCCCTCCGGCAGGGTGCCGGAACGTGTCTAGATTGGCTTTCGGTGGCTACGGAGGCTTCTGGCGGCGGAACTCCCGATCTATTGTCTGTTCTGGAAGTTTTAGGGTACGTGAGTATATATGGGTGCAGGAAGTACGTCGGTGGAGCTTCGGGGGCCCCACGAGGCTGGGGGTGCGCCCTAGGGGGCGCGCCCCCGCCCTCGTGAGCACCTCCCTTGGCTCCTGACGTGGGGTCCAAGTCCATCCGGTAGCTTTCCTTCCAAAAATAACTTCTCAAGTTGATTTCATTCCGTTTCGACTCCGTTTGATATTCCTTTTCTTCGAAACACTGAAATAGGCAAAAAACAGCAATTCTGGGCTTGGCCTCCGGTTAATAGGTTAGTCCCAAAAATAATATAAAAGTGGATAATAAAGCACAATATTGCGCAAAACAGTAGATAACATAGCATGGAGCAATCAAAAATTATAGATACGTTGGAGATGGATCAAGCATCCCCAAGCTTAATTCCTGCTCGTCCTCGAGTAGGTAAATGATAAAAACATATTTTTTTATGCGGAGTGCTACTTGGCATAATTTCAATGTAATTCTTCTTAATTGTGGTATGAATATTCAGATCTAAAAGATTCAAGACAAAAGTTCATATTGACATAAAAATGATAATACTTCAAGCATACTAACTAAGCAATTATGTCTTCTCAAAATAACATGGCCAAAGTAAGTTCATCCCTACAAAATCATATAGTTTAGTCATGTTTCATTTTCGTCACACAAGAATGCTCTCATCATGCACAACCCCGATGACAAGCCAAGCAATTGTTTCATACTTTAGTAATCTCAAACTCATAAACTTTCACGCAATACATGAGCGCGAGCCATGGATGGAATAGAATATAATGAGGTGGTTATGTGGAGAAGACAAAAAGGAGAAAGTCTCACATCAACGAGGCTAATCAATGGGCTATGGAGATGCCCACCGATTGATGTTAATGCAAGGAGTAGGGATTGCCTTTCATTTTCGTCACACAAGAATGCTCTCATCATGCACAACCCCGATCACTAGCCAAGCAATTGTTTCATACTTTAGTAATCGCAAACTCATAAACTTTCACGCAATACATGAGCGTGAGCCATGGATATAGCACTATGGGTGGAATAGAATATAATGAGGGGGTTATGTGGCGAAGACAAAAAGGAGAAAGTCTCACATCAACAAGGCTAATCAATGGGCTATGGAGATGCCCACCGATTGATATTAATGCAAGGAGTAGGTATTGCCATGCAACGGATGCACTAGAGCTATAAATGTATGAAAGCTCAACAAAAGAAACTAAGTGGGTGTGCATCCAACTTGCTTTCTCACGAAGACCTAGGGCACTTGAGGAGGCCCATTGTTGGAATATACAAGCCAATTTCTATAATGAAAAATTCCCACTAGTATATGAAAGTGACAAAACAAGAGACTCTCTACTATGAAGATCATGGTGCTACTTTGAAGCACAAGTGTGGTAAAAGGATAGTAGCATTGTCCCTTCTCTCTTTTTCTCTCATTTTCATTTTTTGGCCTTCTATTTTTTATGGCCTTTCTCTTTTTTTTGGGCCTTCTCTTTTTTATGGCCTTTCTCTTTTTTATTTTTTTATTCCTAACTTGGGACAATGCTCTAGAAAATGATGATCATCACACTTCTATTTATTTTCAACTCAATGATTACAACTCGATACTAGAACAAAGTATGACTCTATATGAATGCCTCCGGCGGTGTACCGGGATATGCAATGAATCAAGAGTGACATGTATGAATTATGAATGGTGGCTTTGCCACAAATACGATGTCAACTACATCATCATGCAAAGCAATATGACAATGATGAATGTGTCATGATAAACGGAACGGTGGAAATTTGCATGGCCATATATCTCGGAATGGCTATGGAAATGCCATAATAGGTAGGTATGGTGGCTGTTGTGAGGAAGATATAAGGACGTTTACGTGTGATAGAGCATATCATATCACGGGGTTTGGATGCACCGACGAAGTTTGCACCAACTCTCAATGTGAGAAAGGGCAATGCACAGTACCGAAGAGGCTAGCAAGGATGGAAGGGTGAGAGTGCGTATAATCCATGGACTCAACATTAGTCATAAAGAACTCACATACTTATTGCAAAAATCTACAAGTCATCAAAAACCTCGGCACTACGTGCATGCTCCTTTGAGGGTATATTGGTAGGAAAAGACCATCGCTCGTCCCCGACCACCACTCATAAGGAGGACAATCAAATAACACCTCATGTTTCAAATTTGTTACATAACGTTTACCATACGTGCATGCTACGGGACTTGCAAACTTCAACACAAGCATTTATCAATTTCACAACTACTCAACTAGCACGACTTTGATATTATTACCTCCATATCTCAAAACAATCATCAAGCATCAAACTTCTCTTAGTATTCAAAACACTCATAAGAGAATTTTACTAATCTTGAACACCTAGCATATTAGGATTATTTAAGCAAATTACCATGCTATTTAAGACTCCCAAAATAATCTAAGTGAAGCATGAGAGTTCATTAATTTCTACAAAATAAAACCACCACCGTGCTCTAAAAGATATAAGTGAAGCACTAGAGCAAATGACAAACTAGTCTGAAAGATATAGGTGAAGATCAATGAGTAGTTGAATAATTATGCAACTATGTGAAGACTCTCTAAAATTTAAGAATTTCAGATCTTTGTATTTTATTCAAACAGCAAGCAAAGAAAAATAAAATTTCATTCTAAGAAGGGAAAACATCATGTGAAGAAGCAAAAACTTAGGATCAACCAAAAGTAACCGATAGTTGATGAAGAAGAAAGGTGGGATGCCAACCGGGGCATGCCCAAGCTTAGATGCTTGAGACTTCTTGAAATATTATCTTGGGATGCCTTGGGCATACCCAAGCTTGAGATTTTGTGTCTCCTTAATTTCTCTCATATCACGGTCTCCGTAAATCTCAAAAGCTTCATCCACACAAAACTCAACAAGGACTCGTGAGATAAGTTAGTATAAACCATTGCCAAAACCTTATCATACTCTACTGTAGCAAATCACTAAAATTATTATTCAACATTGCATACTAAATGTCTCTGCATATTTTATAGTCCCATCCTCAAATAGAATCATTAAAGAAGCAAACATATGCAAACAATGCAAACATAACAGCAATCTGCCTAAACAGGACAGTCTATAAAGAATGCAGCAACATCCATACTTCCCTAGCTCCAAAAATTATGAAAGAAAATTCCCACTGTAGTAAATTTATCAGATCTTAATATTAAAAAGGTTTCAAAATTTGATCACATTCTGACTTTTCTAGGGAATTATTGCAACAGCGGTAAACTTTCTGTTTTCAAACAGCAACATGTGGACTAGTAAAATAGGCATAGTAAAGGCTATCAATGCCAATTTTATTGAAATAAAAGATGAAAAACATTGTTCTAAATAACATCAAGAAAATATTAACAAAATAAAATTTACGCTCCAAGCAAAACACATATCATGTGGTGAATAGAAATATAGCTCCAAGTAAAGTTACCGATGAACGAAGACGAAAGAGGGGATGCCTTCCGGGGCATCCCCAAGCTTATGATCTTGGATATCCTTGAATATTACCTTGGTATGCCGTGGGAATCCCCAAGATTAGGCTCTTGCCACTCCTTATTCCATAATCCATCGAATCCTTACCCAAAACTTGAAAACTTCACAACACAAAACTTAACAGAAAACTCGTAAGCTCCGTTAGTATAAGAAAATAAATCACCACTTCAAGGTACTGTAATGAACTCATTCTTTATTTATATTGGTGTTAAACCTACTGTATTCTAACTTATCTATGGTTTATAAACTATTTTACTAGCCATAGATTCATCAAAATAAGTAAACAACACACGAAAAACAGAATCTGTCAAAAACGGAACAGTCTGTAGTAATCTGGATCAAACGTATACTTATGGAACTCATAAAATTCTCAAATAAATTGCTTGACCTGAGGAATTTATCTATTAATCATATTAAAAAAGAATTAACTAAATATCGCTCTCCAAATAAAAATGGCAGCAATTCTCGTGAGGCTAAAGTTTCTGTTTTTTACAGCATGATCAACAAGACTTTCCCCAAGTCTTCCCAAAGGTTCTACTTGGCACAAACACTAATTAAAGACATAAAACCACATCTAAACAGAGGCTAGATGAATTATTTATTACTAAACATGGACAAAAAGCAAGGAACAAAAATAAAGTTGGGTTGCCTCCCAACAAGCGCTATCGTTTAATGCCCCTAGCTAGGCATGATGATTTCAATGATGCTCACATAAAAGATAAAAATTGAAACATAAAGAGAGCATCATGAAGAATATGACTAGAAAATTTAAGTCTAACATACTTCCTATGCATAGGGATTTTGTGAGCAAACAACTTATGGGAACAATAATCAACTTGCATAGGAAGGTAAAACAAGCATAACTTCAAAATTTTATGCACATAGAGAGGAAACTTGATATTATTGCAATTCCTACAAGCATATATTCCTCCCTCATAATAATTTTCAGTAGCATCATGAATGAATTCAACGATATAACCAGCATCTAAAGCATTTGTTTCATGATCTACAAGCATAGAAAATTTACTACTCTCCACGCAAGCAAAATTCTTCTCTTGAATAATAGTGGGAGAAAACTCAACAAAATAACTATCATGTGATTGAAAATTAACATTAAGATGACAAGTTTCATGGTTATCATTATTCTTTAAAGCATACATGTCATTACAATAATCATCATAGATAGGAGGCATGCTTTCATCATAATAAATTTGCTCATCAAAACTTGGGGGACAAAAAATATCATCTTCATCAAACATAGCTTCCCCAAGCTTGTGGCTTTGCATATCATTAGCATCATAGATATTCAAGGAATTCATACTAACAACATTGCAATCATTCTCGTCATTCAAAGATTTAGTGCCAAACATTCTACTGCATTCTTCCTCTAGCACTTGAGCACATTTATCGGAATCCTTATTTTCATGATAGATATTAAAAAGATGAAGCATATGAGGTACCCTTAATTCCATTTTTTTGTAATTTTATTTTGTAAACTAAACTAGTGATAAAACAAGAAACTAAAAGACTCGATTGCAAGATCTAAAGATATACCTTCAAGCACTCACCTCCCCGGCAACGGCGCCAGAAAAGAGCTTGATGTCTTCTACACAACCTTCTTCTTGTAGACGTTGTTGGGCCTCCAAGTGCAGAGGTTTGTAGGACAGTAGCAAATTTCCCTCAAGTGGATGACCTAAGGTTTATCAATCCGTAGGAGGCGTAGGATGAAGATGGTCTCTCTCAAGCAACCCTGCAACCAAATAACAAAGAGTATCTTGTGTCCCCAACACACCCAATACAACGGTAAATTGTATAGGTGCACTAGTTTGGCGAAGAGATGGTGATACAAGTGGTATATGGATAGTAGATAAAGGTATTTGTAATCTGAAATTATAAAAACAGCAAGGTAACTAATGATAAAAGTGAGCATAAACGGTATTGCAATGCGTTGAAAGAAGGCCTAGGGTTCATACTTTCGCTAGTGTAAATTCCCTCAACAATAATATCATAATTGGATCACATAATTATCCCTCAACATGCAACAAAGAGTCACTCCAAAGTCACTAATAGTGGAAAACGAACGAAGAGATTATGGTAGGGTACGAAACCACCTCAAAGTTATTCTTTCCAATCAATCCATTGGGCTATTCCTATAGGTGTCCCAAACAGCCCTAGAGTTTGTACTAGAATAACACCTTAAGACACAAATCAACCAAACCCTAATGTCACACAGATACTCCAATGTCACCTCAAGTATCCGTGGGTATGATTATACGATATGCATCACACAATCTCAGATTCATCTATTCAACCAACACATAGGACCTCAAAGAGTGCCCCAAAGTTTCTACCGGAGAATCACGACGAAAACATGTGCCAACCCCTATGCATAGGTTCATGGGAGGAACCCGCAAGTTGATCACCAAAACATACATCAAGTGAATCACGTGGTATCCCATTGTCACCACAGACACGCACGGCAAGACATACATCAAGTGTTCTCAAATCTTTAAAGACTCAATCCGATAAGATTACTTCAAAGGGGAAACTCAATTCATTACAAGAGAGAAGAGGGGGAGGAGAAACATAAGATCCAACTATAATAGCAAAGCTCGCGATACATCAAGATCGTGCCAAATCAAGAACACGAGAGAGAGAGATCAACCACATAGCTACTGGTACATACCCTCAGCCTCGAGGGAGAACTACTCCCTCCTCATCATGGAGAGCACCAGGATGATGAAGATAGCCACCGGAGAAGGATTGCCCCCTCCGGCAGGGTGCCGAAACAGGTCTAGATTGGCTTTCGGTGGCTACGGAGGCTTTTGGCGACGGAACTCCCGATCTATTGTATGTTATGGAAGTTTTAGGGTACGTGAGTATATATGGGTGCAGGAAGTACGTCAGTGGAGCTTCGAGGGCCCCTTGAGGTAGGGGGTGCACCCTAGCGGGGGCGCCCCCACCCTCGTGAGCACCTTCCTTGGCTCCTGACGTGGGGTCCAAGTCCATCCGGTAGCTTTCCTTCCAAAAATTACTTCTCCAGTTGATTTCATTCCGTTTCGACTCCGTTTGATATTCCTTTTCTTTGAAACACTGAAATAGGCAAAAAAACTGCAATTCTGGGCTGCGCCTCCGGTTAATAGGTTAGTCCCAAAAATAATATAAAAGTGGATAATAAAGCCCAATATTTCCCAAAACAGTAGATAACATAGCATGGAGCAATCAAAAATTATAGATACGTTGGAGACATATCACGCCCCTCCTAGGACGGCCTCCTCCTCTTCCCTCCTTTATATACGTGGGCAGGGGCACCCCAAAGGCACTCCAAGATTTGTCTTAGCCGTGTGTGGTGCCCCCCTCCACAGTTACACACCTCGGTCATATCATCATAGTGCTTAGGCGAAGCCCTGTGCCGGTAACTTCATCATCACCGTCGCCACGCCGTCATGCTGACGGAACTCTCCTTCGGCCTCAACTGGATCAAGAGCCCGAGGGATGTCATCGAGCTAAACGTGTGCTAAACGTGGAGGTACCGTACGTTCGGTACTTGGATCGGTTGGATCGTGAAGACGTTTGACTACATCAGCCACGTTACTAAACGCTTCCGCTTTCGGTCTATGAAGGTACGTAGACACACTCTCCCCGCTCGTTGTTATGCTTCTCCTAGATAGATCTTGCGTGATAGTAGGAATTTTTAAAATACTACGTTCCTGAACAGTGGCATCCGAGCCAGGTCTATGCATAGATGTTATATGCACGAGTAGAACACAAAGAGTTGTGCACGATAATAGTCATACTACTTACCAGCATGTCATACTTTGGTTCGGCAGTATTGTTGGATGAAGCGGCCTAGACCGACATTACATGAGCGTGTTCATGAGACTGGTTCTACTGCCGTGCTTCACACACAGATGGCTAGTGGGTGTCTGTTTCTCCAACTTTAGTTGAATCGAGTGTGGCTATGCCCGGTCCTTGTTGAAGTTTAAAACAACACACTTGACAAAAAATCATTGTGGTTTTCATGCGTAGGTAAGAACGGTTCTTTCTAAAAGCCCGTAGCAGCCACATAAAACTTGCAACAACAAAGTAGAGGATGTCTAACTTGTTATTTGCAAGGCATGTTATGATGTGATATGGTCAAGACGTGATGAGATATAAATTGTTGTATGAGATGATCATGTTTTGTTAAAGTTGTCGGCAACTGGTAGGAGCCTTATGGTTGTCTCTTTATTGCATAAGATGCAAGCGCCATATAATTGCTATACTTTATCGCTATGCGATAGCAATGGTTGCAAAAGCAATAGTTGGCAAGATGACCATGTGATGACATGTTGATAGAGATCAAGATGATGGAGATCATGGTGTCATGCCGGTGTCGATGGATATCATAACAGTGCTTTAAACATGGAGATCAAAGGCACAAGATGATGATGGCCATATCATGTCACATATTATGATTGCATATGATGTTTATCCTTTATGCATCTTATTTTGCTTAGTACGTCGGTAGCATTATAAGATGATCCCTCACTAAATTTCAAGGTATAAGTGTTCTCCTTGAGTATGCACCGTTGCGACAGTTCTTCGTGCCGAGACATCACGTGATGATCTAGTGTGATAAGCTCTACGTTCACATACAACAGGTGCAAGCTAGTTTTGCACATGAAGAATACTCGGGTTAAACTTGACGAGCCTAGCATATGCAGATATGTTATCGGAATACTTAGACTGAAAGGTCGAGCGTGAATCATATAGTAGATATGATCAACATAGTGATGTTCACCATTGAAAACTACTCCATCTCACGTGATGATCGGATATGGTTTATGAAAGTGCTAGTTATCGACTAGAGGGGGAGTGAATAGGCGATTTTTATGAAAGTCTTCAAAACACGGGGGCTTTGAAGACAAACAGTAGAAATGAACCTATTGATATGCAGCGGAAGGTAGACTACCCTAGACAAGACATAGTCAAGTAAGCAATGAAACGAAAGCATGAAAACTATCAGCAGCTAGGTAGTATGGATCAGGATGGAAGATAGTATGAAGCCAAACAACAACAATCTTCACACAATGAAGTCAATCAGATCATGCAAGCAGGCAATGACTTCACAAAGACAAACTATAAGTAAAGAGAGGTAAAGGACAGAACTAATTTCTTGGTGAGGACACGGATTTTTTGGACCAGTTCTAGTTGTTGTGAAAACTGTACGTCTGGTTAGGGAGGCTGAGATTCAACTCAGAAGACCGTGTCTTCACATTATTCCCCTTGAGCTATGGACACACAGTCCTCGCCCAATCACTCTAGTAAGTCTTCAAGGTAGACATCCAAACCTTCACAAACTTCATTCACCGGCAATCCACAATGACTCTTGGATGCTCAGAACGCGACGCCTAACCGACTGGAGGATTCATAATCCTCAAGTGTAACAAGTCTTCAGGTCACGCAGACAGAAAGACTTCAGTGATGCCTAACACTCTTTGGCTCTGGGTATTTAGGGCTTTGTCCTTGCAAGGATTTCTCTCTCAAATGCTTCGTAGGTGGGTTGCTCTCAATGACAAAAGCCGTGCACTAACTCTGAGCAGCCACCAATTTATGGTGTAGGTGGTGGGCTATTTATAGCCAAGAGGCAACCCGACCTGATTTGTCCGAAATGACCATGGGTCACTAAGGAACTGACACGTGTCCAATGGTCAGAATTCAAACACACGCGACAACTTCAATTGGGCTACAAGTAAAGCTGACTCATCCAACTCTGGATAAGATTTGCTCTCATTGTCTTCAGTTGAAGACATAAGATTTTGTTGAGCATCACTTCAGTCACTCTGACTTTGGTCACTTGGACCCCACATAACAGTGCGGTGGTTCCTATGACTCAACAAAGAAGAAAAGTAAACTACGAAACAACTATTTCTTTGTACTCCATAGTCTTGATACGATGTCTTCTCATGTCATAGTCTTCGTTGTGTATATCTTCATAGACCACCATTGTCTTCAATGTCTTCACACATTTTTGGGGGCCACCTCTGGTAGGTAAACCGAATCAATGAGGGACTATTACCTGTGTTATCCTGCAATTCTCACAAACACATTAGTCCCTCAACCAGGTTTGTCGTCAATACTCCAAAACCAACTAGGGGTGGCACTAGATGCACTTACAATATCCCCCTTTTTGGTGATTGATGACAAACTGGTTGAAGTCTTCAACAAGGATAAATTATGTGAAAGTTTAGTGATTTAAGACATTGTCTTCATAAGTAGCAAAAAGGCTCCCGCTGAAGATGTGCATATAAGTAGTTTGCTTTTGAATGCAAATGCACATGGCAGGTTTTACTTTGTGTATATCCTCTTCAACTTATGAAGAAAATTCATCATGCATATAAAGATATAATGAAGATAATAACATGCATAATGAAAAATGGACGTCTGTGGAATGACTTCATGCGGAATTTATCATCGCATCACAAAGTAGCAGAAAAAGTAGCAGACGACCATCAAGTTTAAGTGTTACCACCAAAAGAACCAAATGTATCAAAAGACGAGGGTTCTAATCACTTGGAAAAATATAGCGACCACCCATAAAGGACCCGCTTGAAGACTATCAACTCATATGCTTCTCCCCCTTTTGTCAGTAAGGACCAAATAGTTTTTAAGACATAGAGTATCTACTTGTTCCAATCAGGAATAGATGCAGGGGCAGGGTCGTCGTTGGAGTTAGGTGGCACAGAGGGGCCTGGTGCAGTGTCGATACACGGGGAAGCCATGGTTGGTGAAGTGGCATCGTCTTCTTCATCGATGACTCTCACAACAACAGTTGCAGCCAAGATGAATACAAAGAATCTTCAATTGGAGGAGTCCGACGCCAGCTTGCGTTCTAGGGAGGCTTGGAATCAAATTTGAATCCCTATGTGAAGCCGTCTTCTCGAAGATCGTCATCGGAGCATAGCAATGTGAGACTCTTCCAATACCGCCGACAGGCTTCGTGGGCAACAAATGAGTTCTTGGTGGCAAGAGTGCAAATGTGATTGACATCGACCAAGATGCTCTGCATCTGACGCTGTAGCCAGTCATGGTATTTATCTCGTTTCTGATGTACGGCCACAAGAAGCTCTCAGTCATTGAGTACAAGAGATCGCTTCCGAGGCCTTTGAGCAATGGTGCTTTCAGTGGCTTCAGTTTGAGCATGATGAGGTGCATGCATATTTCCAGCCAGAAGATAGACTCGAGTAGCAGCGAGGACTCCCTCAATTGGTTGCGTGAAGCTTTGGCGATCAATGTTATGAAGATAAAGTGGCTGCTTGGTAGGCTCAGGGTAGATGGCTTCAACAGACATATCAACCTCGGGCAAGAAGACAAGATGGTTGTGCGCTGAGGGCTGATAGTTGACAGATGAATGAAGTTTGATCAGGTGCATCCCCATGGAGCATAAAACTTCAAGCCAAATAGATCAATTCCAGATGCAGCAAGTTGCCTCATGAAGAAGTCTTGAGCATTGGAGCAAATGCCATTGAGAATATAGAACACCAAAGTCTTCATGGTGCCTTCAAGTTTGGCTGTAGGTGAATGTCCCTTTACTGGCCATAGAGTTCGCCTCACAATGTGATAAATGGTACGGGGCAGATACTCGAGGTCCTCAACAAAGAATTCCTTGGGATATTCTGCATCTTGTGGCAATGGCTTCATCATGTTGAGCATCTGACTCATGTTTGGCTTAGGCTTCTGAAATATACTCTCCAGAGCATTCCTGTGTAGCTGGCAACCAGGTTCATAGAACTCGCCTCGAGTGGTCAGGCAAGTAAGCTCGATAATATCTTGAGCTTTGGCTTCATGATGCCCATCGCCTGTCATCCACTCAAGGACCCAAGTCTTCGGATCCCTGTTGTAGCCACAAATGTGAAGAGTGGCATAGAACTGCAGCAGAAGCTCTTCGTTCCAATGCTCTTTGTCAGTGACGAGTTGTAGAAGGCCAACATCTCTGAAACAGTCTAGAGCTTCTTCCAAGCAGGGTAGTCCAGCAATGGCTTCACAATCTAGACGAATGTGAGGAAAGATTCTCCCTTGATTGTACAATACACATGAGTAATAACTGCGCTGCTGATAGCTCCAAAAGCGATCAGATGAGATCTTTGGCTTCGAGTAAGGGTTCTTGGCACTTTTAAAGAATCTGTTGTGTGCCTTAAAGCTGTTTACACTGAACGAGCCTGGCGATGTTGCAGCACCGGGAAACCTTGGCAGTCTGGCATTTGGCTTCTGGACCTGAGGCCTGTGCTCCACATGGTATTCATATTGTGGTCCAGGAGCAATGGGAGGAACCAAAACAGGCCATCGGACAGTGACAAGTTGGCCGCGATCAAATGACTATTCAATAATGTGAGGCCTTGGGGGTGGAACAGCAGCTTCGGCATTGATTGTGACTTCAGGTTGCACACAAGATTCAGGAGCAACATTAGTTTTAGGCGCCATCGTGTCTTCAGCCATGATAATATCATTGACTTCAGCATTGTTATTTATGACCGCCTCAATGTTTTCAACCTCTGCTTCAGTAGCAGGAGGGTCGGGCATAGAGACGTTCTCCTCGAGAACAACTTCTTGAGTGACAGGGGGTGTGGCAACTCTCTCTTTTTCTTCCCGTGCTTCTTGATTGTCATCAGCTAATGCAGCCGAAATGTCTTCAGCAGTTGTTGCTTCGGACTCAGAGACATTCGCAGTAGGAGTGGCTTCAGGAAACACTTCACGTGCGACTGAGCTTTGTTGCACTTCTCCTTCTGGAATGCTTGATATGGTGACCTGAGGCCTAGGGCCTTTGCGAAGCCTGTGGACTGCGAGCGACGCCTGTGGGGATGGAGTGGTCTGCACCATGTAGTCATCGTCAAGCACCGGAGTGGTGACTTGAGGGGTTGGAGTTCTGGGAGTTTCATCTTGAATGGGGGTGTCTTGTTGGGGTGATTAGCCCATGAATCATCCTGAGTGATTGGCGTCAAAGGACGACCAATGCTGATGAGTTCGCTGTTTGTGAGAACAGGCGATGATACCGGTTGGTGCTCGATTTGAGGAAGGAATTCATCATCATCTACATTGTCTTCACGACTAATGTCTTCAGCTGTGGTGGGGTCAACAGTTGGTACTTGTTTATCTTCAGGAGCCTCTGTGGTAGCAGGCTTGTGAATCACTAGACAACGCTCTTGGCTCGTGGAGGCAGGACGGGCAACGGAAATTGGCTCGACCACAAGAGGCGCAGAGGCCGCAGCGCGCTCTTTCTTTGAAGCCCTTTTCAGTTTCTTCTTTCACGGAGCATCATCAGAATCATGCTTGTGCTTGTGCTTCTTGGCATCAGCTTCAGCTGCCCTTGTCTTCTTGAGTTCTGAAGCTACTGTGGGGACCTTAGGCTTCAAGCCTATCATGCTGGCAGGGAAGACAATGCGACGTTCTTCCTGCCGTGGTGCTTCAGTTCGGGCCACAGTAGACTTCTTCTTCTATTTGGCAACCATTCTGGGTTCGATACCAGGGCACCCCAGTGCATTACGCTTTTATGCCTCATTGTGTGCTTGAACACATTTCTCTGTGAAGTATATCATCTGCTCTCTCGAACCTTTTGCTTCTTCACGTTTCTTGTGAAACTGTTCCTTGAGCTCATGCAACATCTTCTTGAAGCTTTGAACATCATCCACGCCGAGCTTTGCCATGTGCTTCTTGAACTGTGCCTTCTCAAAATCAATTTTGTTCTTCATCTCGACAATCTTCTAAGCCAAGGCCAACTCATTAGTAATGGCTCCGTGGAAGGTGACGCCGATGTCAACTGGCAGCTGAAGATCATCAATGCTGAGGCTCGGGTCATCAAACCATTCATCGATGAAGTGGTTCAGAATATCCACATCAAAGAGGGGCAGATCATTGAAAATCTCCGCCTCTTGCTTGCTCTTGATCAGCAGCTCAAGGGCATCATCACCAAGATCTTCATCGCTTGATAAATCAATGGTTTCGTCTTCGTTCCATAGAACGACAACTGGAGTAAGTTCATGCCCAGAAATCTTCTTGGGCTTCTTGGTTTTCTTTGTCTTCTCGGCCTTCTTGGAGACACGAGACAGATCCTCAGAATGCACATTGGGTTCAGGAGGTGCAGTGGCCAATGGCTTCATGCGTGAAGCTTTTGGTGCAGCAGAGGGTTTTAAAGCTTTTGATTTCTTTGGCTTCTGCGACTTATGTGGAGCTGGCGCTTCATCAAAATCTGCATCGTCAAATGTGTAATCCGCCGTAGCCCCCTGTACAGCAATATGAGTGATGAGGCCTTCGAGGTTGTAGAAGGGGCCGATTTCATTGGGATTGGCATCGCGGGTGCCATCAGCCCTTGGAGCAGGCGGACCAGGGTTGAAATTGAGTCCAAGGTCCTTCTTGTTCTTCTTTGCTGACTCTTTTGCAAACTGATAGTTGCACTTGAAGAGATTGTCGTCACGACACCACAACGAAGATGATGGGTCAGCATTTTTGGGCTGTGGCCCTCGGAGCATGCACTGATAGAAGCCTTGAGCAATGGCTTCGGGCTTGGACTTGGGCTGTAGATTTCTGTATAGAATATCTCCCTAGGGGCCCTTGATGGCATTCTTTTTAGCATATTCAGCAGTCACAAATCTGTACATGAACCATTGCTCTGCCCAATATCTTCGAATCCATTGGATCCGGGTCTTACGCTCGCCATAGGTTTCTTTAGGATCTGACTTGTATTGCTGAAATAGATCTGGAGGCAGATCTTTGGTTGTATCTCCATGGCGCTTCCTGCCGCCCTTCCTTACAGACTTGTTAGTGGCCATTGGATTCAGACTGAACGGCTTCAAGACTATAACTGGCTTCCTCTTGTTTGTCAGACATGAACTAGCTTCAGGAGAGTTGATGTGACGCTGTAAAAACTCTGCAAATGAATGCAGACTATGAAAACCAAGGGATTATCCCACAGACATGTACCTGTGACAGCATTAAGGTGCGAGGGAAGGGGAAGAGGTCATATGCATTCTCAGAAGATTTTGAAGATAAATCAGTTTGAAGACATTGACCTCATAGTGCGAAGACATTCACTTATTTGAAGAGTGTCGGTTCCAGATTTGTACGAATCCATGAATAAGTACAAGTGAGGAAACTAACTAGTTGTGAAGCATAAGTGAATATACTTTGCATGATGTGAGATGCAGACATCGACATATCCAGATATGAAAGTGAAGAAACTACTTTTGTATGAAGTAAGTGGATTTGATGGATCAAAAAGGCAATAAAAAGTAAGTTTTAATTACCGCTTGAAGAACCGCTAGAGAGATGGAGAGAGAGGCCGAGCAGTTCAATCTCCCGCGCCCTAACTTGGCAACGGAAGACACCTACGGCGGCGGCGGAGAGGACGAGGTCCGCGGCCAGCGTGAGGACGGCATCGAAGATGTCGCGGCAGCTAAGTGATTCGTCTTCGGTGTCGACGCGAGCTAGCGGAGGCGCTAGGGTTTTGGTGCGAGGAGAAGACGTGGAAGAAGAGATAATGACCGCGGTGAGGTGTGTATTTATAAGGATAGGGATGGCACATAGTTATTACGCAGGTGCCCCTGGAAGTTCACATCTGAGGGACATGTGGAACGCATGCAACTCATTGAGAGTTATTCCATGTTCCCACGCATGCCTGGATTGTCGGGTGGTCATTCCGGCTTCTCGTGTATTCAGGCAAAAAGGATATGGCATTAAAAACAGATTTAAATGTTTGTCTCTTTGTCTTCAGCTGACAAGGACTCAGAGAAGATAGATGACAGGTTTGAATAGAATGCATATGATTTATATAGATAGAATATGAGGTAGAAGCATCGAGGGGATTAGGGTCCGATCACATTCACTTAGATCAAAAGATTCAAGCAAGAAGACATAGCTATAAGTGAATGTTGTAGAGGGCAGATCACAAATATATGTATATATCAGTATGAGACCAAATCGACATTGTGAAGATAAACATGACACCAAATAAGTGTTGAATACAAACCAAATGCGAAGATTATGCAAATATGACGCCAATAAAAACACTTCAAACGAGAGTTTGGTGGTGGCGTTACCCACCGTATAGGAAGTATTAGACCCAGACACAGCGCACAATTATCGTGGTGCTCTGGAGTCAAATTCCGCATTAATGTATTCACACTTAGAGGGTATGTCTTCATTGATTGAAGATATACGTTACTTCGTGTGTTGCACGTCTAAGTCATCAACATTCATAAGCGTTAGGATGTGTGTCCAATCACAGGACATTTGAGGATTCTAAGATATTTAGCTCACACTGCAACTTGCAAAACCTTTTCTCACACAAGGGCTTTGTGAAGATATCTGCCAATTGCTCTTCCGTGTTGACATGAATGATATCAATATCTTCCTTCATGACATGATCTCTGAGAAAGTGATGACGGATTTGAAAGTGCTTTGTCTTCGAATGCTGAACTGGGTTGTTGGCAATCTTGATGGCGCTTTCAATGTCGCAGTAGAGTGGAACTTTCTTCAGATGGATGCCATAGTCCTTGAGAGTTTGTTTCATCCATAGAAGCTGAGCACAGCAAGATCCAGCAACAATGTATTCAGATTCAGAAGTGGAGAGAGACACACAGTTTTGCTTCTTTGAAGACCAACAGGCAAGAGGTCATCCAAGAAAGTGAAATGTGCCTGATGTAGACTTGTGATCAACCTTGTCACTAGCATAATTAGCATCTGAGAATCCAACTAGATCAAACTCTTAGCCCTTTGGATACCATAATCCAAGTGTTGGGGTGTAAGCCAAATATCGAAGAATTCGCTTCACAGCTAAGTGATGAGATTCCTTTGGTGCCTCTTGGAATCGTGCACACATGCAAACGCTAAGCATGATATCTGGCCTACATGCACATAAATAGAGTAAAGAACCAATCATGGAGCAGTATACCTTTTGATCGAACTCTTTACCATTGTCGTCGGGACCCAGATGACTTTTGGTTGGCATTGGCATCATGTATCCTTTGCAGTCTTGCATTCTAAAATTCTTCAGGCAATCTTTGAGGTATTTCTCTTGAGATACGAAGATGTCATTGCTATGCTGACGGATTTGAAGACGATGGAAAAACTTCAGCTCACCCATCATGGACATCTGATATTGCTCTTGCATCATGTGCCCAGACTCATCACTGTATCTTTTGTTAGTGCAGCCGAAGATAATGTCATCCACATAGATCTGACACACAAACAGTTCACCATCATATGTCTTCGTGAAGAGTGTGGGATCTAGGGAACCAGGTTTGAAGCCTTTGCTCTTCAGGAAGTCGTTGAGTGTGTCATACCAAGCACGAGGGGCTTGTTTGGGGCCATGTAGTGCCTTGTTGAGTTTGTATAACATATCAAGATGTTTTGGATCTTCAAAGCCAGGTGGTTGTGCAACATACACTTCTTCTTCAATCTTGCCATTGAGAAAGGCACTCTTCACATCCATTTGGTACAGGCTAGCAGTATGCGAATGGCTTTAAGCCTAGCCACCGGATCAAATGTTTCATCGAAGTCAATGCCTTCAACTTGAGTGTATTCTTGAGCAACGAGACGAGCCTTGTTTCTAACAACTTGACCATGCTCATCTTGTTGGTTGCGATAGATCCATTTTGTGCCTATGATATTGCGCTTTCGAGGATTAGGACGCTTGACCAGTTCCCATACATTGTTTAGCTCGAACTGTTGAAGCTCTTCTTGCATAGCTTGAATCCATTTAGGTTCCATGAAGGCTTCAACAACTTTCTTTGGTTCAGATATAGAGACAAATGCAAAGTGCCCACAGAAATTTCCTAGCTGTGTTGCTATTGAACGAGTCCAGGGACCAAGTGCATTGATGCTATCAATTATCTTCTCAATTTGTAATTCATTTGCAACACGAGGATGAACTAGATGAAGATTTTTCCCTTGCTGATCATTGTCTTCATATTCATCATTGGCTTCAGGCCGAGTAGCGTCTTCAGGTTGACTTGGTGCAGAAATGATAAGTTATTCTTCATCCTGTGCCTCTGAAGGTATGATTTCTCCAGTACCCATAAGCTTAGTCGATTCACTTGGGGAGACTTCATCTATCACATTTGGTAGGTGCTCTCTTTGCGAGCCGTTAGTTTCATCGAACCGCACATCCATAGTTTTAACCACTTTATAGTGAAAGAGGTTAAAGACTCTGTAGGAGTGCGAATCCTTTCCGTAACCAAGCATAAAACTTTCATGTGCTTTCGGTGCAAATTTTGAAGTGTGGTGCAGATCCTTGATCCAGCACCTAGCACCAAATACAATGAAGTAGCTTATGTTTGGCTTCTTACCAGTTAGAAGCTCATAGGATGTCTTCTTTAGAAGCTTGTGAAGATAAACACGGTTGATGACATGGCATGCAGTATCAATGGCTTCAGGCCAGAACTTCCTTGGAGTCTTGTACTCATCGAGCATCGTTCAAGCCATCTCAATGAGTGTTCTGTTCTTGCGCTCCATGATGCCATTCTGCTGAGGTGTGTATGGAGCTGAGAACTCATGAGTGATACCCAATGTATCAAGATAAGTGTTGAGGCCTGTGTTCTTTAACTCTGTGCCATTATCACTTCTGATGTGCTTGATCTTGATGCCATAGTTCCTCATGGCTCGATTGGCGTATCGTCTGAAGACATCCTGCACTTCATTCTTGTAAAGGATTATATGCACCCATGTGTATCTTGAATAATTATCAACAATGACGAAGCCATAGAGGCAAGCAGTGGTAGAGAGTATAGAGTAGTAAGTAGGGCCAAATGAGTCCATGTGAAGAAGTTCAAAGGGTTGAGAAGTCGTCATGATTGTCTTCGAGGGATGTTTGGCCCTTGTCACCTTTCTAGCTTCGCAGGCACCACATAGATGATCATTCTTGAACTTGAGGCCCTCGATGCCTACGACGTGTTTCTTCTTTGCGGGAGTGTATAAGTACCTCATGCCAGCATGCCCTAGCCTCCGATGCCAGAGCCAGCACTCTGAAGCTTTTGCTAGAAGACATATGGCCAACTATGGTTATGCTGAGAAATCTACCATGTACAGATCATCTTTTCGGTACCCTTCAAAGACTATAGATTTGTCAGATTCCATAAGCACAAGGCAATGATATTTTCCAAATATTACTACCATATTCAGATCACAAAGCATTGAGACAGACATTAAGTTGAAACCAAGGGATTCAACAAGCATCACTTTATCCATGTGCTGATCCTTTGAGAATGCAACTCTACCTAGACCTGACACCTTGCTTTTACCAGTGTCAGCAAATGTGATGTGACTCTTGTCAGATGGACGTGAGGTTGAGTCCATAAGAAGACTTCGATCACCAGTCATGTGGTTAGTGCATCCATTGTCCATAATCCATTCAGAAGCCTTTGGTATCATACCCTACAGTGCATTTATGGGGATAGGCTTCAGCAAGCGAAATGTGAATCATAAACATTTGTCGAATGAGTGGATTATGAAAGTTTAGATCCTAGTTAGGGTAGATAGGATGACTGTCAACAAAACCAGGAACAAAATACATAGTAAGACCATTTGTGCATTTTATCTTGCGCCCCACAAGATGTTTTAGGTCCCCAGCAATAGCATCTGACGCCTTTGATTTCCGGCTGGAGACCCTTCCCTGCAAAAGAGAGTTAAGTTTTCTTAACCACCCACATTTTCAGGGGTGGCTTCGAAGCAATGAGTCTAAGTGCAGCATCTGAGAACTTTGGCTTTGGAGCCCTAGCAAATAGTCTAGCAGGAGGTGAATAATACTCATAAGAATAAGCAGAGTAGTTCTTGGTCTTATGAACATGGCGGTTTGATGAAACACGCTCATATTCATAGGCCTGAGTATGGTTTCCCTGCAAAATCTTTGTGTTAGGGTGACTTTGGTGAGTCCTCTGTCTGTATGAAGCCTTTGGTCTGGGGTTTGTCTTCTTCCCAGGTGGTGTCATGATGACATTCACCTGAAGATTTTCAAGACAATTCTTGGGCACCCAGATCTTCTTCAAAGGTGGTCCATCCCTGCAGTTAGTACCAATATACCTGGAAAACACTTCACCATTCTGATTCTTAAACAGTTTATAGCATGCATCAAAGGATTCATCAATGCTAATCGGGTTAGCACAAGTGAAACCAGATAAGGTAGATGGATCCACTGAAGGTCCCTTTGCAGCAACCCATGTGGTTTTGGGGTACTGCTCAGGCTTCTAGTAAGAACCATCAACATTCATTTTCCTCTCGAACCAAACAGCCTCTTTCCTAGGGTTTCGGTTCAGAATCTGTTTCTTGAGGACATCACATAGTGTCTGATGCCCTTTAAGACTTTTGTATATTCCTGTCTCAAGCAATGTCTTCAACCTGGCATTCTTATCAGCAATAGTAGTGGTATCCTCAGCAGAGAGATTAGTTACCACATTAACATTTGAAGATATTGCAACAGTAGTAGCAGTAGAACATCCAGCAACAGAAGCAGCATTATCACAGTCAAGACATTTTAGAGATGGTGGTTCAAATCCTTCCTGAGCGGAACTGATCTATTGAGCGCAGAGTTACTCGTTCTCCTTTTGAAGATCTTCATGAGCCGATCTCAAGTTCTCAAGCTCTTGTTTCCTTTGAAGATAATCATAGGAGAGATTTTCATGACTAGTTGAGAGCATTTCATGACAACTTTCAAGGTCTTCATACTTAACATGAAGATTCTTAATGTCTTCAATTAAGGACTAAGATCGGGTCATTTCAGCGTCCAACAGGTCATCGCTTTTGTCTAGCAATTTTTGAATATGTTCCATAGCATTCTGTTGCTGTGTTGCAATTTTAGCAAGTGTTTTGTAGCTAGGTTTAGATTCACATTCAGAGTCATCTTCACTTGATGTTTGATAGTAAGAATCGCGTGAGTTTACCTTGGCACCACGTGCCATGAAGCAGTAGGTGGGTGCAGAGTCATCCTCGTCATTGGCATCAGCATTGGTGACGAGGCCATTGTCTTCAGTGTTGAAGATGGACTTGGCGACATATGCTGAATCTAGAGCCAGGCTTGCCACGCCTGAATCAGATTCCTCTTCAGACTCCATCTCCACCTCCTCAGATGCAGACTCCTCCTATGAATCATTCTCCTTGCCAACAAATGCACGAGCCTTGCTGGATGAGCTCTTCTTGTGTGATGAAGACTTCAACGAAGACTTGGAAGAAGACTTTTAGGATTTCTTCTTCTTCTTATCATCAGAATCATATTCATTGCTCTTCTTCTTTTTCTTCTTCTTCTCATTGTCCCATTGAGGACATTCAGAGATGTAGTGAGCAGGTTTCTTGCACTTGTGGCACATTCTCTTCTTGTAGTCACGGGAGGAAGCTTCATCATTTCTAGAGCTAAATCTTGAAGACTGTCTAGATCCTTTCTTCTTGGTGAACCTCTGGAACTTCTTGACTAGCATGTCAAGTTCCTTTCCAATGTCTCCAGATCCTCAGAACTGCAGTCAAATTCTTCTTCAGATGAGGAAACAGCCTTTGCCTTCAAAGCACGAGTTCGGCCATAGTTGAGACCATAGATATGTCTTTTCTCAGATAACTGGAACTCATGTGTGTTGAGCCTCTCAAGTATGTCAGACGGATCGAGAGTCTTCAAGTCGGGGCAATCTTGAATCATCAGGGCCAGGGTGTCAAATGAGCTCTCGAGTGATCTCAAGAGTGTCTTGGCGATTTCATGCTTGGTGATCTCAGTGGCGCCGAGTGCATGAAACTCATTTTTTATGTCAGTGAGGCGACCAAACATTAGCTAAACATTCTGAAAGTGCGTTATATTGACTAGAGGGGGGGTGAATAGGCGATTTTTATGAACGTCTTCAAAACGTGGAAGTTATGAAGACAAACAGTAGAGATAAGCCTATCACTATGCAGCGAAAGTTAGATTACACTAGGCAAGCCATGGTCAACTATTCAATAGAGTGAAAGCACAATGACAAGTAGCTGCAGTGTAATAAGGATCAGGTAGGAAGAAGTTATGAAGCCAAACAAATCATACAGTTTCGTTGTGAAGACAAAAGGTATAGCAAGCATGCACTGGCTTCACAATGAGTAACAGTAAGTAAAAAGAAGTGAAGATGAAACCAGTGACTCGATGAAGACAATGATGTGTTGGACCAGTTCCAATTGCTGTGACAACTGTACGTCTGGTTGGAACGGCTAGGTATTTAAACCTTAGGACACACAGTCCCGGACACCCAGTCCTGAACACGCAGCTCAGGACACCAAGTCCTCACCGTATTCTCCTTGAGCTAAGGTCACTTAGTCCTCGCCCAATCACTCTGGTAAGTCTTCAAGGTAGACTCCCAAACCTTCACAGACTTCGTTCACTGGCAATCCACAATGTCTCTTGGATGCTCTGAACGCGACGCCTAACCGTCTGGAGGATTCACAGTCCTCAAGTGTAATAAGTCTTCAGATCACACAGACAAGAAGACTTAAGTGATGCCCAATGTTCTATGACTCTGGGTGGTTAGGGCTTTTCTCCTCGCTAGGAATTTTCTCTCAAAGGCTTCGAGGTGGGTTGCTCCCAAACGACAAAAGCCGTGCACTGAAATCTGAGCAGCCAACTGATTATGGTTGTAGGGGGTGGGCTATTTATAGCCACTTGGCAACCCGACCTGATTTGTATGAAATGACCCTTTGTCACTAAGGAACTGACACGTGTCTCAACGGTCAGATTTCAAACTCTCATGGCAACTTTACTTGGGCTACAAGCAAAGCTGACTTGTTCGGCTCTGGACAAGATTCGCTCTCATCGTCTTCACTCGAAGACATAGGTGTTTAGTTTGGGCATCACTTCAGTCATTCTAACTGGTTCTCCTGGACCTCACTTAACAGTACGGTGGTTCCTATGACTCAACACAAAAGAAAAAGAAACTACAAAAAGTCTTCGAGCTCCATAGGCTTCATAACGTGTCTTCTTTTGTCATAGTCTTCAATGTGAATATCTTCATATACCACCTTTGACTTCAATGTCTTCATACATTTTTAGGGGTCATCTCTGGTAGTAAAACCGAATCAATGAGGGACTTCTACCTGTGTTATCCTGCAATTCTTACAAACACATTAGTCCCTCAACTAGGTTTGTCGTCAATACTCCAAAACCAACTAGGGGTGGCACTAGATGCACTTACAATCTCCCTCTTTTTGGTGATTGATGACAAACTAGTTGAAGTTTTCAACGGGGAATATAGTCTGTGAAATTGTAAAGGATAAGGAATTGTCTTCATAAGTTGCAAGGGCTCCCCCTGAAGATGTGCATACAAGTTAATTTGCTTTAGGAATGAAAATGCACATGGCAGGTTGTACTTGTGCAGATCCACTTCAGCTTATGATGACAATCCACTATGCATGTGAAGATATCTGAAGATAATGACATGCATAATGGAAAATGGATGTCTGCAGAATGAGATAAGTGCGGAATTTATCGTCGCACATGCGAAATTTATCGTCGCAAAACAGGGTGGCAAAACAAGTAGTAGACGACCATCGAGTTTTAGTGTTACAACTCAAAGAACCAAATGAAGCAAAAACGAGAGTTGTAAGCACGAAGCAAAATATAGCAAAACATAAAGCACCCGCCCATATGGACCCGCTTGAAGACTATCAACCCATATGCTTCTCCCCCTTTTGTCAGCAAGGACCAAAAAGGTTTGAAGACATAGAGTGTCTACTCGTTCCCAGGAGCAGCAGGGTCGTTGGAGGTGTTTGGCAGTGCAGAAGAGCTTGGAGGTGCTGAAGCAGGTGGCGGTGATGTAGCATCGTCTTCTTCATCAATGATTCTGGCAGTGACTGTGGCAGCAGATGAAGAAAACTCAGAGTCTTCAAGTGATGGTGTGTTGCGCATCACAACCCTTCTAGGAGGTGTGGTGTCAAACTTGAATCTCTTAGTGAAGCCATCCTCTTCAAGTTCAGCTTCAGTACACATCATTGATAGCCCTTTCCATGTACGACGACAGGTTTCATGAGTGACGAAAGCATTCTTGGTGGCAAGATTTCGAAGACGATTAACATCCACCAAGAGGCTTTTCATCTGTCGCTTTAGCCAGTCGTGATGCCTATCTTGTTTTTGATGAAGGGCCACAAGAAGCTCTCGGTCATTGAGAACACGAGCGCGCTTCTTGGGTCTTGAAGCAGGTGCACTATCAGTGGCTTCAGTTGAAGCAGGGTGTGGCGCACGTGTAGTTCCAGCCAAAGGATACACCCTGGAGATGGCTGCAACACCTTCATCGTTCTGAGTGAAGCTCTGGTGTTCTGCATTCTGAAGACTTAAAGGTTGCTTGGCAAGCTCAGGATATATAGCTTCAGCAGAGGTATCCACATCTGGCAAGAAGATCCGATGGTTTCAGGCTGAGGGCTGATACGAGATCGCAGAGTGCAGTTTGATCAGCCTCATCACCCAAGGAGCATAGAACTTCAAACCAAATAAATCTGAGCCTGACGCTGCAAGTTGGCGTATGAAGAAATCCTGTGCGTTGAAGCATTTGCCATGAAGGATATAGAATATGAGAGTCTTCATTGCACCCTCAATCTTGGCATGTGGAGAGTGTCCCTTAATGGGCCAGAGAGTCCGCCGGATGATGTGATATATGGTCCTGGGCAGGAACTCAAAGTCTTCAACGAAGAACTCTGTTGGATAAGGAGCATCGTGGGGCAATGGCTTCATCATTGAGAGCATCTGACTCATATTTGGTTTAGGCCTCTGGAATATGCTCTCAATAGCTTCAGCATGTAGTTGACAGCCTTCCTCGAAGAATTCGCCAGGAGTGGGCAGGCCGGTAAGCTCAATGATATCAAATGCATTGGCTTCATGATGGACATTGCCGGTCATCCACTCCAGGACCCAAGTCTTCGGATCTCTGTTGTATCCTTTAATGTGGAGGGTGGCATAGAACTGAAGCAGAAGCTCTTCATTCCAGTGCTCTTCATCAGTGACAAACTGCAGCAGACCCACTTGCTTAAAGCAATCCAAAGCTTCCTCTAGACAGGGCAGACCAGCAATGGCTTCAACATCAAGGCGCTTGTGCGGGAAGATGCGACCTTGGTTGTATAGGATGCATGAATAGTAGCTACGTTGAGGATAGCTCCAGAACCTATCTGATGAAATCCTTTCCCTTGAATAGAGGTTCTTGGAGCTGTTGAAGAACGTATTGTCTGCCTTGAAGCTATTGATGTCAAAGGAGCCAGGTGCTGATGCAGGACCTGGGAACCTTGGCAGCCTTGGGACTGGCTTCTGGACATGAGGCCTGTGCTCTACATGGTAATCAAATTGAGGACCTACAGCAGACTCAGGAACAGAAGTGTCTGGATCAGTAGCTTCGCTGTCTGCTGAAGCTTTTGGTGGGGAGGGCTCCACATTGGCTTTAGTGTTGGTTGTGGCAGCCTCAACATTTTTAGCCTCCACTTGACTAGCTGGAGGGTCAGACTTAGGCACGTTCTCCTGGAGAACTGCTTCATGGTGTAGCGGGGGAGTAGGATCTTGTGGTACTTCTTCATTGTCTTCGGCTAATGCAGCCGGAATGTCTTCAGCATAGACTTGAGGCCTTGGACCTCTGCGAAGCCTGCGGAACACAGACGACGCCTGTGGGGTTGGAATGGGCTGGGCCTCAAAGTCTTCTTCCTCTTGAGGGCGATCTGCCCATGACGCATCTTGTGCAATTGGCATCATAGGACGACCAATGCTGATGAGTTCGCTGTGTTCATACTGAGGAAGGGCTGTATCATCTTGTACATTGTCCTGATGACCAATGTCTTCAGCAGCGATGGGGTCGACTAGTGATATGTCTTCAGCTTCAGGAGCCTTTGTGGAAGCAGGCTCATGAACTGTCAGTTGTCGTTCTGCGTTCGGGTGAACCATAGAAATAGGTTCAACTATCAAGGGCTCTGTGGGAGCAGCCCGAGATTTCTTGGTCTTTCTTTTCTTCTTGCTGGGGGCAGTAGGAGATGCTTCAAAGCTTTTCCGCTTCCGGGCTTCAGCCTCAGCAGTTCTTGTCTTCTTGAGCTCTGAAGCTGTTGACCGGCTCTTTGGCTTCGAGCCAGTCGTTGCAGTTGGGAAGACAAGTGGAACTACTTCCTGCCTTGATGCCTCTGGTTCAGCTGGAACAGTGTTCTTCTTTTTCTTTGCGGCCATCTTGGGGTCGATGCCAGGACGCCCAAGTGCCTTGCACTTCTCAGCCTCATTGTAGGCTTGCACACATCCTCAGCCAGAGACTTCATCCGCTCACGTGAACCTTGAGCTTCTGCACGCTTCTTTAGAAAGTTTTCCTTAAGTTCATGCAACATGGTCTTGAAGCTCTTCACTTCTTGCACGCTGAGCTTGGCCATATTCTTCTTGAACTGAGCCTTTTCATGATCAATTTTCTGCTTCAGTTCAACTATGCGCTGGGCAATAGCAAGTTCTTAAGCAATAGCGCCTTGGAATGCAACGCTGAGGCCAACGGGCAGCTGTAGATCTTCGAAGATGATGTCTGGTGAGGAAAACCATTCATCGATGAAATAGTGGATGATGGCGACATCAAAGAGAGGCAAATTGTTGAAGATTTCAGCTTCTTCTTTGCTCTTGATGAGCTGCTCTAGAGCGTCATCTCCAAGATCTTTATCACTTGACAGATCTATGGCTTCGCTGCGCAGGATGGCAGCAGCTGTGAGCTCTTTGCCGGTGTGTGGATGAGGCACTTTGGCCTTCTGGGGCTTGGAGACGCGGGATACGTCTTCAGGCTGCACACTGTCTTTAGGAGGTGCAGTTGCCAATGGCTTCGCCCTTGAGATTCTTGATGAAGGGACTGGCTTTGAAGCTTTTGGCTTCTTCGACTGCTTTGGCTTCGGTACAGCAGGAGCTTCATCAGACTCAGAGTCAGCTGGAGGGTCATTCACGGCAGTCCCTTCGACTAAGATGCGGGTGATGAGGCCCTCAAGGTTGGCATACGGACCGATGATATTGGGTTCTGCGTCGCGAGTGCCATCTGCCCTTGGTGCGGAGGGACCAGGGTTGAAGTCTAACCCAAATTTCTTCTTGTTCTGCTTCGCTGATTGTTGGGCAAACTGGAAGTTGCGCTTGAACAGATTGTCGTCACGACACCAGAGTAGTGACGACGGATGTGCATCATCAGGCTGTGGCCCACGAACCATGCATGGATAGAAGCTTTGGGCAATAGCTTCATCTCTTGACCTGGGTACAAGGTTCTTGTATAGGACGTCTCCCCACGGTCTTTTGATGGCACTTTTCTCAGCATACTCTTGGGTAGTGAAGCGGTATTTGAACCATTGTTCAGCCCAATAGCGTCGAATCCATTGGATTCGGGTCTTGCGCTACCCATAATTCTCTTCAGGATCTGTTTTATACATTTCTGCCAGGTCTTTAGGCAGATCTTTGGACGTTCCTTCACGTCGCTGTCTGCCCCCCTTCCTTGCTGCTGCTTCTGAAGCCATAAACTTTAACTTGAAAGCCTTCAAAACTTTCAAAGGCTTTCTTTTTCTGGACCAACAGGAACTGGCTTCAGGAGAATTTATGTGATGCTATAGGAATTCTGCAAATGAATGCAGACTATGAGAACCGAAGGATTCTCCCACGGACATGTACCTGTGACAGCATTAAGGTGCGAGGGAAGGGGAAGAGGTCATATGCATTCCCAGAAGGTTTTGAAGATTAATCAGTTTAGAAGACATTGACCTCATCGTGCGAAGACATTCACTCATAGATAAGAAGTTGGTTCTAGATTTGTACGAACCCACAGATCAGTACAAGTGAGGAATCTAACTACTTCATGAAGCACAAGTGAATATACTAGGCATGTTATGAGATGCAGATTGAGAGATCTAACTTGTGTGAAGATAAATTTCTTATGGTAGAAAGCGATAGAACCATGAGATCAAAAGGGGCTGTAAAAAGAAGTTTTATTTACCACACTTGGAACTGCTAGACGGAAGTGGGAGATGATGCCGAGCAGTTCAGTCCTCCGTGCCCTAACTTGGCGACGGAAGACACCTACGGCGACGGTGGAGAGAACGATGTCCGCGGTCGGCGTGAGGACGGCGTCGGAGAGGTTGCGGCAGCGAAGCGCTTCGTCGCCGGCGTCGTCGAGAGCTAGCGGTGGCGCTAGGGTTCATGCGAGGGTGGAAGAAGGAGATAATGACCGCGGTAAGTGTGAATTTATAGGCACAGGGGCGGCACTGTGTTATTACACGGGTGCCCCTGGCGATTCGCATCTGAGGAACGCGTGGCCTGTTTGCGGAAGTTTTGGGGGCAGTTCCACATCCCACGCACGCCTGGATTGTCGGGCGGTCGTTCCTACTTCTTCGGATTTTATGTGGAGGAATGAGCATTGAAAACGGACTTTATGGTTGTCTCTATATCTTCTACTGAAGGACGCAGTGAAGACATTCGATAGTTTCATTAGAATGCATAGGACTTGGAGAGATAGAATTTGAGATAGAAAGCATAGAGAGATTAGGGTCCGATCACATTCACTTAGTTCAAAAGATTCAACCAAGAAGACATAGCTATAAGTGAATGCTGTAGAGGACAGAACACTAGTATGTATACATCTATATAATCAACGTAGTGAAGATAATCATGAATACATGTTGAGTTCGAAGCCAAATAAATGTGAAGACATTGCAAGGTAACGCCATGAGTGAAACACTTCAAAACAGAACATTTGGTGGTGGCGTTACCCACCGTATAGGAAGTATTAGACCCAGACACGGCGCACAATTATCGTGGCGCTCTGAAGTCAAATTCCACATTAATGTATTCACACTTAGAATGTATGTCTTCATTGATTTGAAGATATACTTTACTTCGTGTGTTGCACATCTAAGTCATTAATATGCATAAGGGTTAGGATGTGTGCCTGATCACAGGACATTTGAGGATTCCAGGATATTTAGCTCACACCGTAACTTGCAAAACCTCTTCTCATCCAAAGTCTTGGTGAAGATATCTGCCAATTGCTTTTCAGTGTTGACGTGTATGATATCAATGTCTTCCTTCACAACATGATCTCTGAGAAAGTGATGACGAATTTCAATGTGCTTTGTCTTCGAGTGCTGAACTGGGTTGTTGGCAATCTTGATGGCGCTTTCGTTGTCGCAGTAAAGTGGCACTTGCTTCAGATGAATGCCATAGTCCTTGAGTGTTTGCTTCATCCACAGAAGCTGAGCACAGCAAGATCCAGCAGCAATGTATTCAGATTCAGCAGTGGAGAGAGATACACAGTTCTGCTTCTTTGAAGACCAACATACAAGTGATCGTCCCAGAAAGTGACATCTGCCTGATGTAGACTTGCGATCAACTTTGTCATCAGCATAATCAGCATCCGAAAATCCAACCAAATCAAACTCTGAGCCCTTTGGATACCATAATCCTAGAGTTGGGGTGTGAGCCAAATATCGAAGAATTTGCTTCACAGCTAAGTGATGCGACTCCTTTGGTGCCGCTTGAAATCGAGCACACATGCAAACACTAAGCACAATATCTGGCCTAGATGCACATAAATAAAGCAAAGAACCAATCATGGAGCGGTATACCTTTTGATCGAACTCTTTACCATTGTCGTCAGGACCTAGATGATGTTTGGCTGGCATTGGAGTTGTGAAGCCTTTGCAGTCTTGCATACCGAACTTCTTCAGTCAATCTTTGAGATACTTCTCTTGAGATATGAAGATGCCATTGCGTTGTTGTCGTATTTGAAGGCCAAGGAAGAACTTCAGCTCCCCCATCATGGACATCTGATATTGCTCTTGCATCATATATCCAAACTCTTCACTGTACTTCTGATTGGTGCAGCCGAAGATAATGTCATCCACATATATTTGGCACACAAACAGTTCACCATCATATGTCTTCGTGAAAAGAGTGGGATCCAAGGAACCAGGTATGAAGCCTTTTCTCTTCAGGAAGTATTTAAGTGTGTCATACCAGGCCCTAGGGGCTTGTTTGAGGCCATACAGTGCCTTGTTGAGCTTGTATACCATATCAGGATGTTTTGGATTTTCAAAGCCAGGCGGTTGTGCAACATACACTTCTTCTTCAATCTCGCCATTGAGAAAGGCACTTTTCACATCCATTTGATATAGAAGTATGTTATGATGATTTGCATAGGCCAACAGAATGCGTATGGCTTCAAGCCTAGCCATAGGAGCATATGTTTCATCGAAGTCAATGCCTTCCACTTGAGTATATCCTTGAGCAACGAGACGAGCTTTGTTTCTGACAACTTGACCATGCTCATCTTGTGTGTTGCGGCATATCCATTTGGTGCCTATTATGTTGTGCTTCCCTGGATCAGGACGCTTAACCAGTTCCCATACATTATTCAGCTCAAACTATTGAAGCTCTTCTTGCATAGCTTGAATCCATTCAGGTTCCATGAAGGCTTCTTCAACTTTCTTGGGTTCTGATATTGAGACGAATGCGAAGTGACCACAGAAATTTGCTAACTGAGTTGCCCTTGAATGAGTGAGTGGACCAGGTGCATTGATGCTGTCAATTATTCTGTCAATCTGCACTTCATTGGCAACACGAGGATGTACAGGGCGAAGACTTTGCTCTTGCTGATCTGTGTTGTTGTTGGGACGAATGTCTTCAGGCTGAGCATTGTCTTCATGTTGATCAGGTGCTGAGATGATAAGTTCTTCTTCAGGATGAGCTTCAGAAGGTATAATCTCTCTAGTTCCCATTAGCTTGATTGATTCACTAGCTGGAATCTCATCTAGCACATTTGGCAGTTGCTCTCTTTGTGAACCATTTGTCTCATTGAACCGCACATCCACTGTTTCAACAACTTTGTAATGAAAGAGATTGAAGACTCTATAGGAGTGCGAATCCTTTCCATATCCAAGCATAAAGCCCTCATGTGCTTTTGGCGCAAACTTTGAGGTGTGGTGTGGGTCCTTGATCCAGCACCTTGAGCCAAATACTCTGAAGTAACTGACATTTGGCTTCTTGCCAGTTAGGAGTTCATAAGATGTCTTGTTCAGAAGCTTGTGAAGATAAACACGATTGATTGCGTGGCATGCAGTGTCAATGGCTTCAGTCCAGAATTTTCTTAGAGTCTTGTATTCATCTAGCATTGTTCTGGCCATCTCAATGAGTGTTCTATTCTTGTGTTCGACAACGCCATTCTGCTGTGGCATGTACGGAGCTGAGAATTCATGTGTGATGCCCAAGGTATCAAGATATGTATCAAGGCCAGTGTTCTTGAATTCAGTGCCATTGTCACTTCTGATGTGTTTTATCTTGGCGCCAAAATTGTTCATAGCACGATTGGCGAAGCATTTGAAGACATCCTGCACTTCAGTCTTGTAAAGGATCATGTGCACCCAAGTATATCTAGAGTAATCATCAACAATGACGAAGCCATAGAGGCAAGCAATAGTAGTAAAAGTTGAGTAGTGAGTGGGGCCGCAAAGATCCATGTGGAGCAGTTCGAAGGGTTGAGTAGTAGTCATGATTGTCTTCGAAGGATGTTTTGCCCTTGTCATCTTCCCTGCTTCACAGGCACCGCATAAAGTGACATGCTTCTTCTTCACAAGGGTGTGGAGGTTCCTCATGCCAGCATGCCCAAGCCTTCGATGCCAAAGCCAGCATTCTGAAGCTTTTGCAAGAAGACATACTGCAAGTTGTGGCCCTGCTGAGAAATCTACCACGTACAGATCATCTTTTCGATACCCTTCAAACACTAGAGACTTGTCAGATTCCATTAGTACTAGGCAACGATATTTTCCAAACATTACGATCATGTTCAAATCGCAAAGCATTGAGACAGACATTAAGTTGAAGCCAAGGGATTCAACAAGCATGACTTTATCCATGTGTTGATCCTTTGAGATTGCAACTCTACCTAGACACAATACCTTACTTTTACCAGTGTCAGCAAATGTGATGTGGCTCTTGTCGGATGGACGTAAGGTTGAGTCCATAAGAAGGCTTCTTTTGCCAGTCATGTGATTTGTGCACCCACTGTCAAT